>NC_068948.1:1305709-1630887 GCF_026419915.1 Harpia harpyja | reverse complement strand
TCCGGGGTGCGCGCGCCGAGTACTCGCGAGAGAGCCGCCGAGCGGCGAGGTCACGTGGGTGGGGCGGGACCGAGGGGGGAGGGGCCACACCGGGGAGGGGGCGGGGTTACAGAGAGGGGAGGGGCCATACAGGTATAAAACCCTCCCAGGGCGCTTACTATAGGGCCCGAGCCGTGCGTGGCAACCGTTGCTAGGGGGCGGTGCTGAGGAGGGAGGCGGGGTCTGCGGGAAGGAGGTGATACGGCGCATGCGTAGCGGGGGGGCGGGACGAGTGCGTGGCGTCACGACGCATGCGCGGGGCCGGTTATGGCGGAGGGGGGTTCTGCTGAGGGGGAGCTGGAGCCGCTGCGGTTGCGGCGGCTGCGGGGCGAGGGCTTCTTCGAGGTGCCGGCGGCCGACCGGGTGAGGGGTTGGGGCCGTGTGGGTGAGCGAGCGGAGCGGGGTCCCAGCCCTGCTGGAGGCGTCTGGGTGGAGAGGGAGGCGGAGAGGGTCCTAGAGGCCTGCAGGCCCCTGGGTTGTGGGTGGGCCTGGGGCCTGCTGGGAGGTGGGGGGGGGGTTGGTTGTCCTGGGCCGGTGGCCACGCAGGTTCCACCCCCCCTTGCTGGGGTGGGCTGGGAAGGGAGCTGGGCAGCCTGCGGTGCCTGCAGACCCGGCCTGCCGGCTGGGAGCAGCTTGTGAGGGGGACAGGTGGGTCCTCGGGGGGGGCTTGGGGGGGGGGGGAGGTGACAGGGAGGGCGTGCTGGCACAGGGCTGGGGGCAGGAGGGGGCAGAGGAACCGACTCTGTCCCAGCTGCTGGCTGAGCTGGTGCGCCTGCAGTGTTTCTGAAACGCTGGTTTGCTCTGTAAGCACCAGAGCAGCACCGCGGTCTGCCTGGTGAGAGGTAAGGGTGTAGTAGCTTCAGGCCTTGGGCTGTCAGCGAGGTCCTGCATCCCTGGGAAGGTTGGTGAGAAACCTCTGAGGGCTGCCCTGGAGATCACACTCACCTGTGCTGTGGCTCTGTTGTTCCAGCTGGGAAGATGCCGGAGCGTGAAGGAATTCGAGAAGCTGAATCGGATTGGAGAGGGCACCTATGGCATAGTGTGTAAGTGTGACGCTGGCTGCTCTTTCCGGGCCTGGGGTAGAGCCAGTTCCTGGGTGGGCTGCAGCCATCTGCCCACATCCTGGCAGCGGGAGCACATTGGGCTGGAGCTGGGGGGTGCTGTTGGGGGAACCAAGGCTGAGAAGAGGCTCATCAGTACAGGGGTCCTGCTGGCTCACGATAGAACCAGTATTTGTCATTTGGTGCTGAGCATGTGGCCTGTGCTGCTTTTCCAGACCGGGCCCGGGACACCCTGACAGATGAGACCGTGGCATTGAAGAAGGTGCGGATGGACAATGAGAAAGACGGTAATGGAGGAGTGGGCGAGCTGTAGTGGGGGGAGCTCCTGGGGCGGGCAGGAGCATTCCTGGCCCCTGCTCGAGGCAGTCGTGCAGCTCAGCTGTTGCTCTCTGCAGGAATGCCCATCAGCAGCCTGCGGGAGATCACCTTGCTCCTACAGCTTCGGCACCCCAACATTGTGGAGCTGAAGGAGGTGGTTGTAGGGAACCATCTGGAGAGGTGAGGGTCCCCTCTTCCACCTGCCCTCTCTGCCTTTCAGACCCTTCTCAGTGCCCTGAGCTGCCTCTCGCAGCACAGACCTGCGCTGTGAGTGCTGGGACACCGGAGAGGTGTCCCAGGGGAGGCTCCTGACTGTGTCTTATCTATGACAGTATTTTCCTGGTGATGGGCTACTGCGAGCAGGACCTAGCCAGCCTTCTTGAGAATATGCAGACGCCTTTTTCAGAGGCTCAGGTAAAGGTTGGGCCTGAGAGGGTGCTGCCATTCCAGCCAAAACACACTGGGCACCGGTGTGGACTCCCTGGACCTTGTGCTGGGCTTCAGCAGGGCTGGGGAGCACTGGGTGAGCTGGGATTCCTGGGCAATGTGGGGAGCCTGGGCTTTGCTGGCTCTCACAGAATGCTCCAGGGACTTTCCAGGCTGGGTTTTGGGCTGGAGCAAACTGGCAGTGAAACAGTGGGGAGAAAATGTACCCCCAGACAGCCTGTTAGCTGCTCTGGGAGGATGTGGGGACTGACACACTGCAGAGCAGTGACAGATGTGGCAGACCACAGGGCACCTGAGTGGGTTTAACCCCTGGGGGTTTGCCTGGCTGGAGCTGCTCTTGCATGGATGTTGCTCCTGTCCTTTATCTCCAGGTGAAGTGCATCATCCTGCAAGTCCTCAAGGGCCTGCAATACCTTCATGAGAACTACATCATCCACAGGTGGGAGCAGCAGGATGGACATGGGGTGGGGGGAAAGGGGATGTGGGGAGAAGGGGCTGATGGGAGGGAGCTGGCTGATCCTTGAACTGTGGTGTGATTCTTTGCCTTCCACACCTGTGTCCTGTGAGCAAGGAGCATGGTGTGGAGTAGCTGTGGGCAAATCCGTGGCTCCATGTGGGAGCACTGGTGGGGCAAGGAGGCCACTGAATGATGAGATTCGCTTCTCCTCATGATGGCTCAGCCCCGGGGCTTTGTAGCTGCCTGTGAGCCCTGGGGAGGCGCGGGTATGGGGGAAGCCGTGCCTGAAGGAGAGTGCTGACCAGCCGCTCTCTGTTTCCTGACAGGGATCTGAAGGTGTCCAACCTGCTCATGACTGACAAAGGCTGCGTGAAGATAGGTGAGCCCTGGCAGCTGCCAGTTTGGCTTCTGCCACGGATGTGCCCGCAGCTCTCCCTCCGCTCTGTGACACGGTTGGAGCGAGGAGCTTGTCTCTCTCTTGATCTCGAGTCTCTGTTGCAGCTGATTTTGGACTGGCACGCACCTACGGGATGCCGCCAAAGCCAATGACCCCCAAAGTCGTCACGCTCTGGTGAGTGGCCAGCGCCCGGGGCTGAGCTGCGCTGGCTCGGGGTGATGCGGGTGAGTCCTCGTAGTGCGGCAGGGCTTCCTGAGCGCCGGCTCCGCCATGGTCCCCTTGAGACGGTGCCATCCCCTGCACAGGTACCGAGCACCCGAGCTGCTGCTGGGGATGACAACCCAGACCACCAGCATCGACATGTGGTAAGGGGAGAGCAGGAGGGGGCTGAGGCTGGCCAGGCAGGGGCCTGGGGGGGGGCTGCAAACCCGCGGCAGGGGGGTGGTCAGTGGACGGGTTTCTTCTGCCCTGTGTGTCCTTTGCTCCGCAGGGCTGTGGGCTGCATTCTTGCCGAGCTGCTGGCCCACAAGCCGCTGCTGCCGGGCACCTCCGAGATCCACCAGATCGACCTCATTGTGCAGCTCCTGGGGACGCCCAATGAAAACATCTGGCCGGTGAGAGCGGTTCCCTGCTACCTGCCTGCCCTGCCTGCTCTCCCTGCCTCCGCCTCACGCTCCGACCCCCTCAGGGTTTCTCCAAGCTGCCCCTGGTGAGTCAGTACACCCTGCGGAAGCAGCCCTACAACAACCTCAAGCACAAGTTCCCCTGGCTCTCGGAGGCTGGGCTGCGGCTGCTCAACTTCCTCTTCATGTACGATCCCAAGAAGCGGTAAGAGCTGTCGGCAGCTCTGCATGGGCAGAGCAGGGGAGAAAACCTGCCTGTGGACGGGGCTGCCAGCGTCACGCTGCCCCTGTGGCAGGGCTGTCCCCAGAGCTGGGGGCAGGTCAGCGCCTTTGGGGGGGGTGCCTGCCATGTCCCCTCATCCCCACAGGGCGACGGCAAAAGACTGCCTGGAGAGCTCCTACTTCAAGGAGAAACCCCTGCGTGAGTAAACCCCCCTCCACAGGGCAGGGCTGGGGTGCTCTGGGCCCCGCTGACCCCCGTTTTTGCCCTGCAGCCTGTGAGCCGGAGCTCATGCCCACCTTCCCCCACCACCGCAACAAGCGAGCAGCTGCTGCCAGCACAGGGACGGAGACCCAGGCGAAGCGTGGCAAGCCCTGAGCACCGGCCCGCGGTAGGAGGCATGGCGCACGCCAGCTGGGACTGTTTTCCTTGGTGGAACAGCATCGTGGTGGGCTCCATCCCTTCCTGGGATTGAATTCCCTTCCCCGCATGGGTACGGGGACAGCCCAGCTGCAGCGGGGGAGTGATGTGACCCAACCCACCCTGGGCAGGCTCCAGGTTGGGGCTGGGTGAATGCAGCACTGGGGGCAGGAGAGATGGGGCCCTGGGCCCCCTGGGGCTCAGCAGGGAGAAGCTGGGGTGCTGGCAGAGCCAGCCCTGTCCCCAGGGGGGCCCTTGGCCAGTGCTGGCTGCATGGGGTAACCCCAACTTTGCTGTCAATAAAAGCACCTGCCAGCAGCAGTGGTGCAGAGTGAATCACTTTGTTCCTCGGCTCCAGTTGGGCTAGAAGCCGTGGCCCTACTCTGCTTCCCCTGTGCCGCACATCCAGCCCCAGGGTCTGAGGATGCCCCCAAGCTCTGCCTCCCTTAAACAGAGCCCAGCCCCACTCTCCTGGGAGGCGAGAGCTGCTCCTGCAGGGTGACATGGTGGCAGGTAGCACCGTAGGCCCCATCCCTTCCCCAGGAGAGGGCACGCTTGGGCCGCTGCTCCCCCTACATGTCCCCATTGTCGTCCCCCCCCGCGACTCCGACAGGGCAGGAGGAGACCACCACAGTGCGAGGCAGCTGTGCTTTACTGAGATGCACCGAGCCATTTACAGCGGGAGCGCCAGGGTTGGAGCAGGGACCCATCCAC
Source organism: Harpia harpyja (assembly GCF_026419915.1). Lineage (NCBI taxonomy): Eukaryota > Metazoa > Chordata > Aves > Accipitriformes > Accipitridae > Harpia > Harpia harpyja. The sequence continues at coordinate 1,626,191 of NC_068948.1, read as the reverse complement.
CCGGAGCCTGGCAGGCTCCTACTGCTCCGGGCGCAAAGCAGAGCATGGCACAGGCACCGCTACCTCCCAGCGGGGCGAGTTCGGTGTCCCTCAGGCTGAGCGGTGGCCGTCCCCATCCCCTTCCAGCCGTGGCGGGGACGGGCGCAGCCAGCGGCAGAATCCCAAGGGGTGCTAGGACCAGGGAGCGGAACCGTCGGCCAGCAGCATGTCCACCTCTGTCCGTTGCAGCCAGAGCCGCTGCTGCCTCTCGCTGCGCAGCTCCTGCCCGCGGTGGTGGGTGCGGCAGGCCTGCCCGGCTGCGCAGGTGCCGGTGTGGAGCTGCTGGCAGGTGGTGCAGCAGTAGGAGGGCAATGCGCCCCGGCGCAGGCAGGAGTGCAGCTGGTAGCAGGGCAGCTCGGGGGCTTCCTGGCGGGGGGAGGTTGGCGAATTTTGGGGCTCCCCCGGCACTTGGGGGCTTCCGCTCCCCGCAGCCAGGGCGGAGAGCGGGCTGCCGGCCCTGCCGAGCTCCTGCTCCAGGAAGAGGAGAGAGGAGGAGGTGTCCGGGTTGGGGTTGCCCATGGAAGGCACCGGCTCCTGCCCGCGCTTGCCATCTCTGCGGTGGTCCCAGCTCCTCCCAGGCATGTCTTGAGCACCCCGCGGGCTGCCAGGGTCCCTCCACAGCGCTGGGGGGGCTGGGTCCTCTCCCCCCGTGTCCTCGGGGCCAGACAGCGTCTCCTGGTAGAGATCCACGCCGTCGCCACAGTCGGCAGCCACCTCGGGTCGTGGCCCCAGCTGCTGCAGCATCTCCACGCAGGCTTCCACGTCCCCGGCCAGCCGGCGTGCCTCCAGCAGATCTTCGGCGCGCAGCCGGCGCGGCCGCAGCCGCCTCACCACCTCTGCCAGGATCTCGCACTCCAGCCGGCAGGTGAAGAAGCCGCAGGCGGCGGCAACCAGCTCGGGCTCGGGGAGCGGCCGGGCGATGGCCAGACAGTGCCGGCCGCGCCGTTCATAGCCCAGCCGGCCGAAGCTCCGCACCAAATCGTCTTCGGGGAGCGCCGGGCGCAGCGAGTGCACGTACGCGCCGGAGAAGGTCTGTAAGGAGAACGGGGAGGGGGGTTACAGCTGGAGACGCCCCGCCGGCGTGTCTGTCGTCCCCCCGCCGGTGCCGCCACCGCCCCGCTCCTCACCTGGACGGTGCCGAACTCCTTGCGCCAGGGGAAGAGGTAGAGGTTGACGGCCGCCAGCTCCAGCAGCCGGAAGGCGCCGGCCAGGCCCCGCAGCGCCGGTCCCGGGTCGGGCCGGTCCCGTAACCCGCGGGCCAGCAGGACCGGGGCGTCCTCCTGCAGGGCCCCCAGCACCGCCGGCTCCCGCCGCAGCCGCTGCCCCAGCCGCTCCCCGAAGGAGGGGTCGGAGCAGGGCCCGGCGCGGCCCTGACGGAACTCCCGCTCCAGGCAGCGCCGGTACTCCTGCCGGTACTCCTGCCGGTGGAACTCCTCCTGCCGCAGCGCCGAGCCCGCGCACATCCTGGGGGTGCAGCAGCGTGAACCTCCCCCCCCCCTCCCCAAGCCCCGCTCCCGGTCCCCAGCCCCTGACCCCCCCCAAAGGCCTCCGCACCCGCCGCCGGTCCCGCTCCCTTCACCCGCCGGTCCCGCTCCCCGCACGGCCTCGCCTTCCGCTTCCCGCGCCACGCCCACCGCGGGCTGCGACGTCGCCCGGAGGGGCGGGGCCCCGCCACGCCCGAGGCTCCGCCCTCTCAGGGGCTGGGCTGACCCGCCGCTGACAGCGCCCCCTGGTGGACGGGGGGACCCCACCCCCGGTGCACGGGTCTCCCCCCTCCTCCGGTCGGGCCCCCCCCCCCCCCGCAACACGGCCCGGGACGGGGGCTCGGCCGGCCCCGGCCCCACGGGACCCCCCCACCCCAGGGATGGGGAGCAGCACCTGGCCGTGGGTGGCGGGGAGAGGGGGTGTGTGTGTCCCCCCCCCCCCCCCGCTGCCGCCTCCTCACTGCAGGGACTCCACGTAGGACAGGGCGCTCTGCAGGGACGTCAGGCAGTACCCCTCCTCCCCGATCAGGTACCTGCACCGCCACGGCCACCGCACCGTCACAGCCGGGACACGGCCACGGCCACCGCACCGCCACGGCCACGGCACTGTCATGGCCAGGACACTGCCACGGCCACCACATCGCCACGGCCAGGACACTGCCACAGCCACCACATGGCCACGGCCACCACACCACCACGGCCACAGCACCGTCATGGCTGGGACACTGCCACAGCCACCACACCACCACAGCCATGGCAGCCACGGCCAGGACACCACACCGCTATGGCCACCGCACCACCACAGCCGGGACACCACCACGGCCACCGCACCACCACAGCACTGTCATGGCTGGGACACTGCCACAGCCGCCGCAGCCAGGACACCGCCACACCACAGCCCTGCGCCCACAGGAGCCACAACTCCCACCCAGTTCCCTCCCCCATGCCTCCAGCCCCGGCAGCCCTGTCCCCAGGACGGGGGGGACAGTGTACCCCCCACCCCAGGGGTGCCGGTGTGGCCCGGCACCCCCCCCGGTCACCTACCCCTCGTGGATGAACTCCTCCAGGGCGGCACACTCGGACAGCAGCTGGGGCAGCCCCGTCTGCAGCACCACGTAGGACAGGATGGGCAGCAGGTCGTCCGCCCCGCTGCCGCCAACGGGAACCGTCAGCCACGCCGGCAACGGCAACCACCGGCCCCGCCACCCCACCGGTAACGGCAACCACCGGCCCCGCCACCCCACTGGTAACGGGAACCAGCAGCCCCGCTACCCCACCGGCAATGGGAACCACCGGCAATGCGAACCACCAGCCTCGACACTCCACCAGCAAAGGAAACCATCAGCCCCACCGCCCCCAGCCCCACATCTGCACCCTGGCCGTGGGGCTGGCTGCCCTCCGGGCCCCCCCCGCAGCTCCCATACTCACATGGCGGCAGAGGCGGGGGTCCGGCTGTCCCGGGAGCCGCAGTATTCCTCGGCACACTCGCAGATGCCGCGCAGGGCTCGCACTGTGGCACAGAGTGGGAGCTGAGGGTCACCCTGACACCCTCCCGGCCCACCCGCCCCCCCAGCATGGAGCCCCTCGGCCCCGCACCGATGCACTCCAGCTTCCTGCGGGGACAGGTCTCCAGCGGGATGAGGCGCAGGTCCTTGACGGCGGAGCCGTACGCCGGGCAGCCGGGGGCCGTCGGGAAGAGCCGGGAGGACAGCCCCATGTCGGCGGGGCCGGCGTGCCGGTGCCGCTCCATGCTCCGGGCCAGGGCCGCCTCGCGGGGCCGGTGCACGCTCCTGCGGGCAGAGAGGCGAGGGGCTGCCGGAGAGGGGGCCGGGGGGGCCAAGGGGGGGCCCAGCCCAGTCCTGGGGCCACGGTACCTGTAGAGGGCCAGCAGCGGGGCCCAGAGCGGGGGGAAGAAGGCTTCCTCCAGGCAGGCGAGACACTGGTCCTTGCCGGCGGCGGTGTTCAGCCCCTCGAAGGCCAGCAGCGTCAGGGACAGCAGCCTGTCTGGGAAGGGCCGAGTTACGCAGCACGCTCGGCAGGCGCCCGCAAGACCCACCCCCCGTCCTCCCCACCCTGCACCCCGAGTCCACCCTGGCTAAAACAACGGGGTGCAGGGGGTCCCCTCCTCCCCCAGAGAGCCCCTGCGGGCCCCTCGACCCCGGTGGCCATCCCTCACCGATGGCGTTGTGGATGTCCCGCACGATGCCCTTCAGCTGCTCCGGCAGTGCCGCCTCCTGCCCGGGGCCGGCCGGGGGCTCCCCGGGGGCCCAGCTCTCGGGCGATGCTAGGAACCGCTCCAGGTCCTCGAAGGAGCTCTCCCGGGGGGTCTGGGGGGCTGCCGCCGGCCCCGGCCAGCCGCTCTCCGCCTTCGGGGTGCCGGGGCCGCCGTCGGCGAGGGGCGTGCTGGACAGGCTGTGCCGCAGCCCGGCCGGGCCGTGCTCGGGCACAGAGAACATGCAGTGGAGGCTGCGGGAGGCTCGGAGCCGGCGGCCCCCCGGCTCGGCGGGCAGCGAGCCCCCGGCATCCAGCGAGAGGAAGGAGAGGCCGGTGGGGGAGGCAGGGGCGGCATCGGCGGTGCCCTGGCTGACGGCCGGGTAGAGGCGGGCGTACACCGCGCACTGCAGCTGCCGCAGGAGCTGGGCGATGGGGTGCTCGGGGAAGCTGGAAGCAGAGGGAGGGATGGGCATGGGGGGCCAGGGCCGGATAGGGGACACCGGCAAGTGGCCGCAGCCCCCACGCTCCAAGCAGGGCCCTCGCCCGCCCCGGGCGCTACCTGAGGAGGCAGGAGAAGAGCCCCGACACCAGGGAGAGGTCCGCCGGGCTCCGCTTCAGCCTGGCCTTCCATTGCCTCGGCCAGTCCTGGGGAGCGTCCGCAGCCGGTCAGTGGGGGTGGCATGGCACCCTGCCTCCACGGCACGGCACCCTGCCCACCACGGTGCCTGGAGACAGCACAGCACCCTGCCCCAGCAGCACCCAGGGGTGTCGAGGCCTCTTGCCCCACGGCACCCAAGGACAGCACGCGTCCTGCACCCACAGCACAGTCCTCTGTCCCCACGGCAGCAGCCTCCGGCGCGTACTCACGTGGTCCTGCTCGTACTCGAGGACGGCGGCGTAGAGGGCTCTCTGCTCCTGCTCCTCGGGGGTGAGGGCCACGCTGCTGGAGAATCTCCTGGGGATGCAGCAGTGCTGGGTGAGGGCACCCGCCAGCGTGGCCACCGAGGTCCCCGCTGTGACATCCCCGCTCACCTGTTGGCAGCCTCCTGCAGCCGCAGCCGCCGCTCCTCCATTTTCCGCTGCAGCTGGGCCACGGCAGAGTTAAGGCTCCAGAGTCCCCGCACCGCCGCGGCACCCAGCCAGCACCGCTCGCCCACTGCCCCCGGCACAACCCGCTGCCCCGGCACGGCCACGGCAGCCTGGGGGCCGGGATCAGCCCTTCTCCCACCCCCACCCCCCCAATCAGCCAGGAGCAGGACAGGACCGGGACCCCAAAAGCCTGTGTGGGATCGGTGCAGCCCAGGGACAGGGCACAGGCACCTGGGCAGCACGTGGGGCTGTGCCGGAGCCCGGTACGGCCGCGGGGCCGGCCCTCAGAGCTCTCCCCGCACCGGGAAGGATACGGTCTCCTCCCGGGCCTTGGCGATCACCAGGTTCTCCATCATCTGCCGCTGCAGGGACAGGGTCTGTGGAGCAGGAGACGTGTTGGGGACACCTGCCCAAAGCCCACGGCCACCAGTGTGGCCGGCATGGAGCAGGGGGTCCCCCAGGGACCACAGGGACCCTCTCCCCTCCCAGCCCGCCAGCAGCAGCCCTCCCTCCCCGGCCTCCCCCCCGTCGGCGCTCCCCACTTGCCAGGGAGGTCTTCTGCAGGGCCTGGCTGGGGTTCAGCCGTGCCACCCGTGCCTCGTAGGCAGCCTTCAGCTTCTGGTTCTGCAGAGACGCCTCCTCCAGCGGCGTCAGCTCCCTGCCGGCAACCAGCCCTCAGCACCCCACCGCGGGGCACGGTGACGCGACCCGGAGCCCCTTCCCTGCCGTGCCCCCCCCGGCCTGGGACCCCGGCAGACGCCAGCCCCCCCGTGTCCGAGCCCACGTACTTCCGCGCGCTCTGCGCCTCGGCGATCTGCAGCTTCTGGAAGATCTCCGGCGGCAGGAAAGGAGAGAGCTTCCCCCCCTCGTCCGAGAAGACCCTGCGATGCCTGGGGAGGGGAGCAGGGCCGCCGCTCCGCTCCTGCGCAGCCGGTTTTGCCTGGGCTTTCCCTGGGGGGGGAAGGACAGGTCAGCTGGCCCCCTCCTCTCGCCCCCAAATACCAGCCGGGGCCCCGGGGTGCGGACCCAGCTCCCCGAAACGCGACCCCGCAACCCCCGGCTCACCCAGCGCCGCCGCGATGGACTTGACCCTCTCCAGGCACTGCTCCGCCAGCTTCAGCATCTTCGGGGTGTCGGGGGTGACCCCCTCACCCCCGTCTGTGGGGAGGGGCAGGGTCACCGGTGGGGGACACCGGGCCTGCCGTCCCCGCGGGCCTGCAGAAAGCACCGCGGCAGGGGATGGGGGAGCGGGCATGGGGGGGTCGGGGGGGGGGGTCCTGCCCTACCTGCCCCTGCCGCCTCCTCCTGCAGGGCCTGGGCGATGAAGGCGATGCTCCTCAGGTACTCCATGTAGGCCTCCTGCCAGAGAGATGGGGGGGGGGGGGGGAGCGCTGAGCCGCGGGACCCCCGGGCAAGGCGGGGGTCGTGCCGGGGACCCCCAGCCCCCGCAGCGTCTCCCATGGCCTCGGTGGGACCCCGACCCTCCCGGTGCCCCCAGGGCCGGAGGTGAAGCCCGGGGTGGTCCCATCCCGCCCCGCTCCGCGCTCACCCGCGGCCGCCCGGCGCTGTCCATCTCCAGGGCGCCGCTCGCCGTCCTCATGGCGGTCTGCAGGGCCCGGCCCGCCCCGGGTCCCTCGCCGCCCGCCGCGGCCATGGCGGCGGCGGCCGCCGCCCGGAACGACGCGATCGAGGCGGCGGCGCCGGGGGAGCGCGGCGGAGCCGGACCGGCGGTGAGGTCCTCCGGCCGGCAGGGGGCGCTGCGCCGGGCGGGGCGGGGCGGGGCGGGCCGGGCCCGCGGCGGCGGCGGCGGCGGAGATGAAGCGCGATCGTCGCGGCCGGTTCCTGGCGGCCGCGGGCGGCCCCGGTGCGGCGGCCCCTGAGCCCCGGCGGCGGCCCGGCACGGCGGCCCGCGGGACCGAGGCGGCGGCGGCGGCGGTGGTGGCGGCGGCGGCGCGGCCCGAGCCCCAGCCCCCCGCGGGGTGGGCCCCGGCGGCCGCTGCCTGGACACGGCCCGCCGCCCTCGGCGGGGCCCCGGAGGCAGGTGAGGCCCGGGCGGGGCGGGCTCCGCGGGAGGCCGGGGAGGGGGTTAACCGGGGACGCAGCCCCGCGGGGGAGGCGGGCAGGCCCGGCTCGGCCCCGCCGCCCGCCTGCGGGAAGCCCCGGGGCGGGAGGGGAGCGGGGTCACGGCCGGTAACCGGCCCGGCCCCGGGGCAGGGGTCCGGCGGCCCTCGGGCACGGCGGGGAGCGGCGGTCCGCACCCCCCGAGTGGCCGGAGCCGCTGTCGGTCGTTCCCGCGGGCGGGAGGCTTCTCCCGGGGGAACGGAACCGCTGCGTGGGGCGGCGGGGGGGGAGCGGCGGGCGTGAGGCCCGGCACGGAGGGGCTTCTCCCCTCTACCGGGGAGCAGACCGGCCTTCCCGGGGCTCCGTGCCACCGGCAGACAGTCGGGTGGCTGGATCTGCCCGGTGGCCGGGGCAGGGATTTGCCTGTTTGCGTGGCACGTCTTCACCGCTGAAGAGCCGAGGGTCCCGGTGCCCGGTACGTAGCGAGGTAAGGAGAGGTTTCGGCAGCACGACGAGGGGAGCTGACCCTCCCCTCCGTCCTCTGGTGCTCTGCCGCCGTCCGGCCCTGGTTTGGAGGCGGCCGGCAGCCGAATGTTTTGCTGTCGGCATGGCTGGAGGCAGGAGATAAGTTTGATCGCCAAACGGTTCAGCGTTGGGTGTCAGCGCTCGCGCGTGCCTCTGGGACGGCACCCAGGCTTGGCACGCACCGTCCTGGCCCTCCAAAATGCTCCCCCCCATGCGTGCTGCCCTTCCCGGGCTCTGTAGGTTGTCCCCGCCGGCGGTCTCCGGTGTGCAATGCGACCCCGAATCGCTCTGAAGGCCGTTCATGTGGTTTTGGTGATGGCTGGCAGAGGGCCGCAGGCAGGACCCTGCTCCCTCCCTGACCCCAGGTGGGGGGACCGGAGGGTTTAGAGCACAGCCGTGTTGCACCAGGGCTGGGAAGAGGCCACGTTGGGGAGTTTTCCCCACACCGGCAGGCAGTCAGGGTGCAGCGGAGGGACAGAGCAGTGCTCCGCAGAGCAGAGGTGCCGCAGGATGGGGAGGGAGGTGGCCGGGCAGGCTCACGGGGCCGCCGGGCAGGAGAGCCGGGCGGTCAGTGAACCGGGAGCGGGAAAGACGCTTTACATCCTGCCCCGCTGCTCTGGGTTGGCCTCGCTCCCCCCTCAAGAGCTCCACGTCCCCAGCTCCGCCACAGGGCACCGTCAGGGTGGCTGAGAAACGGCGCATCTCAAAGGGGCTGCAAGAGCTGGGGCGGCTCAGGCTCGCAGCGGCTGAGGGACGTGACTGCTGGCTATAAATACTTTGGAGATAAACGCTGGGGAGGGAGAAGAACTACTTAAGCCAAGGGACAGTGTTGGCAAAAGCACAAATGTGTGTGAGCAAGCCCCGGGAATGCTGCAGCTGGGAGGAGGTTCCTCCACTGGGGCAATTGGGCGAGAAAGGCTGATTTTAGGGTCAAGCCAGTTGCGGAGCAGTGCCCTGATCTGCAGCGGGGGGGTCAAAGGGAAGGTCTCTCTCTTCCTGCCTGGCTTTTCTGTGCTGGTGCTGAAGCCAGGGCTTCAGAGGCAGGCTGGATCAAGGGAAGGGAAACATCTTCCAGCACGCCAGTGCCTTCGGGCCATAGCTGGCCGCCGTACTCTTGCGGCAGGCACCCAGCGGCTGTGTTCAATCCTTCTCCGGCAGGAATTGGCAGAGCTTTGAGCACCGGGTATTGTCGTCTCTGCCATGGGAAGTTCTCCTCCAGGAGCCTGCGCAATGCTTTCGGGAAGGTGCCTGTGATGGGGGAGAACTCAGAGAAGCAGCGCCGCGTGGATCAGGTCTTCTTCACCGACTTCCAGCGGCTGGTCGGCGTGGCGGTGCGGCAGGACCCCGCGCTCCCCCAGTTCGTCTGCAAGAAATGCCATGCCCAGTTCTACAAATGCCGCAGTGTCCTCAGGACGTTTATCCAGAGGGTGAACGCGTCTCCCACGGGCCACGTAAAGTCGAAAGGAAAGTACGTTGCGGTTCTTTCTTCCCGGGAGTTATCAGGAGTAGTAAATCACTGTGTGTGGGCGCATGGTCCCTCTGTAACCCCCAAGACCCCACTGTGCTCTTCTGGCTTTTGCAGGAATGGTGCGGGCCAGGCCCAGCCGGGTGCAGAAGGAGGTGCCTCCTGTCTGGGTGAGTGCCTGCTCTCGGAGCTGCTTTCCTTTTTTTTTCTGTGATACCATCAACAAAGGGCTGGGTTTTATGGGTGTTGAGGAACGACCACCCGGCAGGGCGGTTCCTGCGTCCCTCAGCACAGGGACCGTGCCCTGGTCTGGCTCGTTAGGGTTCCTAGGGTTCCTAACCCTCCTCCCTCTGCCACGAGCTCTCCCCTCTGGCTTCCCGGCAGGATCCTCACTGGGCAGCAGCCTCCCCGAGCTGAGCTGAAGAGGCTCAGGCTCATGCAGGGGTTGCGAAGAGCAGAGTGGGTCTGGGCCAGCTGCCATCAGATGCTGGGGGGCAATCAGAAATACGCTTTCAGCTGTAAAATTAATGATACTGGCAGTCGATGGGAGAGCCCTCACCCCAGTCCATCTGGGTGCAGCGCCTTTAGGCTGTCTCCCACCTGCCTTCTGACGCAGAAGTGCAGTGCAGGAGCGGGTCTGCAGCCCTGTCCCCTCCCTGGAGGGGGGAGCGGGTCCCTCCCTGTCCCTCCCTGTGGCTGGCTGTGCCCTTGGCTGGCCCAGGGGACTGACTGTGCACATGCTGCCTCTCCCCTCCGACAGTTGACCTGATCACCTCCAGCCCCCAATGCCTGCACAGCCTGGTGACGTGGACGCACACACACGCCGGGAGCTGCCCGTCGGTGCCCAGCCTGCAGAGCGTGCTGTCCTCCGAGTACTGCGGCATCATCCGTGCCGTCTGGGGCTGCGGGGACGGGCACGACTACGTCATGGATACGGATTCGGACTGTAGCACGGTGCTTGTCGACAACGCCTTATCTGTCAAACGGGAGTGGAACAAGAGCACGGCGCAGCGCTTGACTGACAACGGGGCAGGGGCAGACAATGCTGAGGCTGTTTCTGCTCCCAAACCCCAGCATGCTCCAGTAAGGACAACTCCTTGCCAGCAGCCCGCAAACAAAGGGACCACATCAGTGCCACTGAACGTGGAGAATGAGCCGCCGCAGAACAGGGATTCATCTCACTCGCAACTGGACAGCACGGCCTCCTTACAGGAGAAAGCCCTGCCGCAGCCCGTGTCACCACTGAGCAGTGCCACAGGTAAGGGATTTGCCTTCCGATCTCCCTCCAGGCCTCTGGGGAAGGGCAAAGAGCTGGAGAGCTGGCCCAGGGAGCAATGGTGGGGCTGGGCCCCCTCCTCAGAGACTGCTGCTCCTCAGGGAGGATGCAGACTCTGGCTAGGGAGTGCCGGTTGCCCAGAGAATCGCCTCTGAGCCTTGCAGAAGGGAAGGGGGAACACCGGGCTCCGGCTGACTACGTCACGCAAAGAGCGCCAGTCTCCTCGCCCTGTGCACTATTTCCCCCTCTGATAGAGGGGCCGAGACTTGCCCATTCCTTAGCAGGCTGCACCTGGCTGGCGAGACCCTGCTGCCTTGCTCTTGCCGGGGGACACGTGCCCGCTGAGCGGTGCAGAACGGTCCCTGGTTCTCCAGCACCACATTTGCCAGATGTTTCTTTCTGCTTAATCCAAACCCTGTCCGTATTCCAGCAAGGAGAGGTTTCCCCCGCCCTGGTGCAGGTGATGCCAAACAGCAAGAGCCCCTTCTGTCCGCAAAGAAAAGTTGCCAGGCGGGCTTGCTCGTGGGCCAAGTTAACGTGGGTTTACTATTGAACTCCCCCAAACACCACTTCGAGAAGAAAGGAATTAACACCCCTTTTGAGTTACAGAAGTTGGGCTGTGTTTAGCTCTGATAGCCACAGGAGATGTCTGCTGCTGTAAAGAGGAATGGCAGCTGGGACTCGCCTGGGGACGAATCTTTCGATTACAGAGCAGGTGTCATGGGAGAAACCAAAAGATGCTCGTGGGAGCTGCAGGGTAAAGGCTCTCCTGTCCCTGGGCTGCAGGTAGAGCAGTCTCCAAGCTCACAAGACACAGAGTTTGGTTTAAATAATCATTAACTTGTTGTGGAGCATGTATTTTCACACGGTATGAGCCACACCGAGTGAACCTGAAGTGGTTGGTTTCTTCTCAGCAGCTGTCTTCGCTGGCTTGTTTTTGCTGCTTTTCCTTGTAACGCACCGTGTTCTCCTTCATTCCCTAGGACAGTTGAGTGGGAAGCAGGTTCTGTCTGCAACGTCGGATGAGCGGGTAAAAGACGAGTTCAGTGACCTTTCTGAGGGGTGAGAGAAGAGTGGGTTTAAAATAGCCTAACTGTCTTCTTTGCGAGTATGAAATGACCCGCCTCGGAGAGCTCTTTCTCCACGAGTGACCTGGCCCTCGAGGCCCCTTGGAACCGGCGTCCGAGGTGCAGAGCGGTGGCTGTGCAGTGGCTGTGATGAAGCTTACGCCGCTGACACGCTGAACTCCCCTCCTTGCCGCCTCTGCTGCAGGGGGGTGGTTTGCACAGCAGCGTGTGTGCGTTTGCACACGCGTGCGCTCTCTGTGTTTGTTGGCTGCTTCCAGCAAACCTGGTCCTGTTTTGGTTCCCCCCCCCTCCTCTGCTCTGGGGAAGGAACTGTGCAAGGGGTGTGGGGGGCTTGCTCAGTCCCAGGTGCCACCGCTCCATCCCCTCAGCCTTGGAGCAATTCCCCTTCGTGGCTGCTCTCGGCTGGGGCTCTAGAAGAGCGGTCGGTGCAGGAGCGCAGGCGAGGGGTGGCACTTGGAGAAATTGCCCCGCTTGCTCATGGGGAGAGCGATTAAATGGGGAGTGGGAGGGACACTGGCAGCTTAGCAGTCTTTATGATCAAAGATTTGGCTAAAGCCAGTCATTGGGAGTCTAAAGCACCAAATGGCCGAGTGCCGACTTACTTCAGTGTGTCAGCTAAAGCTGTCAGCTGTCATGTTAAAAGTGCTGCAACAATTTATTGCCTGTTTCCTGGCTTCAGAATTAATTGTTTCTTGTATGGCTTAGGACTTAAAAGGAGGAAAAAGAAAAACCCAAACGTATGTGGCTGCTACATATGAGGAAATACAGAATGACCTGCAGCTTAATTAACCTGCACTGGACAATTATATTACATTCTTGCTCTACAAAATTACTTTTCCCCGTATAGAAAGCGGTAGCAACATCCCTCAACAATGAATAGATCTTTTCAGTAACAGCTGTTTTTTGTTCTCCTGACAGTGGTTCAATTATTCTCACAGAGATCTAGTCCTAAAAGGACCCGATTTTGCTATTTGCTGTGTTCACCGGTGCTGTGTTTGCTTGGGGAGATTACAGGGTAGGAGAACACGTGGAGCCTCGGCTGCCGTTGCCGTGCTGTGGGGAATGAAAAACACATAGTGCTGCTGCTGCAGACGCTAGTGCTGAAGTGCCAGCCCGGTGCTGCGTCGGTAAAGGGCATCTTCTCTCTCTCAGGGACTTCTTGAGCGACGATGAAAATGAGAAGAGAAACGTGCAATCTTCAGATGACTCCTTCGAGCCTTACCCTGAAAAGAAGTAAGGGGCTTACTGTGTGGTTAGCAGAGCTCACTGTGGATGAGCGGGAGGGCTGGTGCCCACCTCCGCTGCATTTGTGCTGCAGTGGACTCGGCTGGGCCAACATGATCGCTTTCCTTTATGGCCTTGGTTCCCTCCACGTCCCGACCTGGAGGTCACAGTGCTGCCCCAGCACCCGTTGTTCCCCGAGCTCCCCATCGGGTTGAAGCCAGGCCACATCCCTCATCCCCAGGCCTGGCACTAATTACTGCAGCTCAGCTCACGTGTATTTGATGGCGTGCATGCTCCTGCTTTGCCAGGTCAAGCATCAGGCTAAGCCGTCAGACCAGGTGTAACGTTTGGGGACAGTTAGGTGGGAGGACTAAAACCAAGATCATATATTAAACCACTGTCCTTCTTCCTTGTTCCTTCTTGAAGGGCTTCTAGCAAGAAAAGCGACAGCAAAGAAGCAAAGAAGGCAGAAGAGCCTAAAATAAGGAAGAAGCCAGGGCCAAAGCCAGGCTGGAAAAAAAAAATCAAATGTGAAAGGTAATAAGGAGCAGGCGGCAGCTGGGCAGCACCCCACGCTTGGCACGCTGGCTGACGGCAGGCCTCTGCTTTGCAGGGAGGAGCTGCCTACCATTTACAAGTGTCCTTACCAGGGATGCACAGCTGTCTACAGAGGCGCGGATGGCATGAAGGTGAGTTCAGGGTTTGCTCTTGTCTCAAACCTGTAGCTTTGAGTGTTACAGAACAGTTTCCGTATGAGGAGAGGGATCTGTGACAGATGTAATTCACTGCCTAGCTCTGCAGGAGGCGGCAAGCCACTAAACGAAGCAGTCTGAGGCCTTTTTCTGTGCTCCTAAAAGCACCAGGAGCTGCTCTGGCTCTGCATGCTCCTCCTGTTCTGGAAGTCTGCCGCTGGCTCGGCAGCAGCCCGTGGAACAAGCTCCGCTGTGTCCTGTTAAAGCCCTGCCGCCAGGGGTAGATTTGGATGCAAGTCTCTGGTTTTTCACAGTGAAGCAGTGCTGATGCATGAGCCTGCCAAGACGGGGGTCTCATTTCTTTGGGGGATCCAAGGTTTTCACTGGGGAAAATGCAGCCCAGCAGTTAGAAGCTCTGTCCTTTCTTTACAGAAACACATCAAAGAGCATCATGAGGAGGTTCGGGAGAGGCCCTGTCCTCATCCTGGCTGCAACAAGGTGTTCATGATTGACCGGTACCTGCAGCGTCATGTGAAACTCATTCATACAGGTGTGTCCTGGCAGGCTTTGCTCCCAGCAGATGATGGGTGTGACACCCAACGATTTGTTGTGCAAGACTATGCGGGGTGTAAGAACGGTCTGCCTTGCCTGTAAACCTGTAACAGGCCATCACGTGGGGGCTGCGAGGCAGGGGGAGGAATTCAGACTCCACCAGTAAGCATGGGCAGCTGCGTGTATGCATTTCATGTACTAAGAAATCAGCAGAATCGATGACTTCCTCCCTTTTTCCATTGCAGAGGTACGTAATTATATCTGTGATGAATGTGGGCAGACCTTTAAGCAACGCAAACACCTCTCGGTCCATCAGATGCGGCACTCGGGAGCAAAGCCCCTCCAGTAAGTGCACACCAACCATCCATTCATAGCTAAGAAAAGGGATAGAAGGGGTAGTGAAGTTCTGCAGAGCTCTCACAGTGACTGCCCTCAGCACAGAGTAATTTTGTGATACAAACCCTGCCTGTAGCTGGCGGTGTCCTGGCTGAATCACTTTAAATGTTCATCCACGTGTGCTCCAGCTCCGGAGCTTCCCATTGCTGAGCAAGTCTTATGCCTCCTTCTACTCCTGTTGCCCTTCAGAGCTCTGCAGGTGAATGCTCAGCTACCAGCAATGAGCTGGAGGCCTGAGGAGGAGAATCATGTTGCATGACTGGGGTAGTTGTAGGAGGTGCTCTGAGGCTGCAGTCATCTTCTCGTGGGCTTATTCAGTGTGACAAAGAGCAAATGCCATGGCTGTGGTTTCAGGCTTGGTGCTGAGCCTCTGCTTTGCCTTGCAGGTGTGAAATCTGTGGTTTCCAGTGCAGACAGCGAGCATCGCTCAAGTACCACATGACCAAACACAAAGCTGAGACAGAGCTGGAGTTTGCTTGCGACCAGTGTGGGAAGCGCTTCGAAAAGGCCCATAACCTTAATGTCCACATGTCCATGGTGCACCCTCTGACCCAGACTCAGGACAAAGCCAAGCCACTGGAGCCAGAGCCCATTCTCCTCCTAAATACTTCAGGGACTTCAGAAAGCCAGGCGGTAAAGCCAGAAGTGACTGCACAACAGGAGCCCACCTGAGGGGGACAGGGAAGCTTTCCCAGTCCAGCCCTATAGAAACCATATGGCAGAGTGGAGATTTTTAATCTACATTTTAGTCTCCCAAAGAACTCAGTGGAATTAGCTTCAGCTTGCTCAGAAAAAGCTTGTTATCATGCTGTGATTCTCCATGCTCACGTCTGATTCAGCAGTGTTGTACTAAGAGTCTGTCTAATCCCAGGGGAATGGATGTTCGGCAGCACCCCTTCATGGTCCCCCTTTTCCCCATGCACACAGTTGTAGAAGCAAAGTTGGCTGCTGCCCATACAGAAATGCCCTCAGGTGGCTCTAAGGGTACATAGGCCAGTGGAGCAACTTTAAGCAGACATTTTGTTTTGGAAAAAAAAAAAAATTATGATTCCCAAAGCAAGTCTAAACTGAAATTTGTAACCTACTTTTTATTGTAACAAGAGCTTCATGGTTATGCTTGTAATAAATTATTTACAAAGTAATTTGAAAGAAACAGCACTGGTGAGAAAGGTAGCACCTTGTCTGTGCCTTCCTCTGTAGTCAGGGTGTTCTGCTCAGAACAGGACCGGCTCTTCATCCAGCTCCATGGCTGCAGCAGGCCTTGAGAAGTGCAGGAGAGTGGCTCCCAGCTCTGGGTCAAGTTCTTCACATGTGGCCAGTAGCTGGGGAGAGGGCAAGCAGCCAGTATTAGACCTGCTTCTGCTTCCTCACAGTGAGTTACAGCAAGGCTAGAGCATTTTGCTGCTTCTCAGCAAAGTGCAGGTAAAGGATAGGGAGGCTGTTGCCGACTCGTACAGAAATAACATGGTCTCCTGGCTGACAAGGCCGTGCTTGTGGGAAACTTTAACACCTGCCACTTCACTGGGCTTGATATTTCCCCCAAGACCAAGCATTAAGCAAGCAGTGGGAGCAAGACCGTCTGAGAGCAGTGTTTCATGTTGCTGAGAAAGATGCAGCCTGGGAGAGGAAGGATGTGGCTATAGCACTGACTGAGCAGCAGGTGTCCTCCACCACTCCCAAACGTGTTGTGGAAACACAGGCAGCACCAGTACAGGATCAGTGCCCAAGAAAGGCTATGCAGGCAGAAACACTGGGAGAAGAGGGAAAAATCTCAACATACCGGTTGTATGTTTCCAAAGCTTGGGGCAGGGCATCCTGGGATCACACTAAACAGGAACCGCCGGGCTGTGGTGATCACCTCCAAGGGATCCCCCTGGAGAACACAGAGAAGAGACATGGCCAATCAAGGCCAAGCACAGTGTCACTTTCAGGTCTCAGTCCCTGCCTCCAGAAGTGAAACAGGAGCCACTACCCCACACCTAGGGGCTATTCACAGGTTAAGCAGATCACTTGATCAGTGACTACATCCACCCTGAGGTCCTGTACAAGTAAGACAGCAGCAAGGCAGCTTAAGTTTCAGGCAGCAGCAGGACAGCAGCACCAGCAGCTTCTCTCAGCCCCAAAGTGTGAACAAGCTGCCTGCCTGCAAAGGCACCTGCACAAGCTACCTCTGCCTTGTACAGGAAGGTGGGAACAAGAGGGATGCTGCCAGTGGCAGGGGAGGGGATAAAGACTAGGATTCATAGTTAAAAGAGGAAAAAAAGAGAGACTGAGCTTCACTCACATGCTCTGTGGTGTCTGGGCTTTGCCGCAGCAGGTCTTTTCCTTCCACAAAGAGCCGAAGCAGCTGGATGTACAAATCGAGCGCCACGTAGAGGAAGGTCTGCTCTCTGGTGAGCAGCTCTTGGTGAAAGCAAGGAGTGAGGCTAAAGGAGGTCACACACCATGTCTGGTTAGCACTAGTTCCGTGGTAGACTCAAACACAGAAAGACACAAGGCAAATGCAGCTGGTGCTCTTGCTGCTGTCCATTTTACAACTCCTGTTGTGTGCAGGGCCACCCCGCTGCCAGGAGCAGGAAGGCAGCCAGGGACACTCCTGTTTGGAGCACAAAGCTGAAGGGAAACTTCTAGCAAAAGATACAGGGCTCCTTAATAGCAATTCTGCTATGATCAAGTATTCTCTCCTGCACAGCTAAGGTAAGAGCTCAGCTCACCTACAGGCCAGCAGTACAGTTAACTCTGTGCCAGCTGCTGTATGTGCAAACCATCAGCCGCATCCTCCCTCACCACCACCTCCCTTCCGAGCCCAGCACGATGTTACCTGTAGAACGCAACAGGCAAGAGCCGGATGTGACAGTCTGAGGCTGCGCTGCGCAGGACGCAATATTTTCTAGGGTCTGCAATAGCCAGAGAGAAATACTAAGCATCTTTAGTGGTCCTCACGCCACCTTGCATACTTCTACAGCAGCACAGGGGCTGCAGAGTTTCCTTCCAGCCCACAATAAACACTAATGCTTGGGTGTGGTGACCACTGAGAGAAGCAAGCTGCCCCCTCTGAGGCTTTCTCTACCAGAGGGAACAACAGTGAGTTTCAGTCATTCCTGACGATCAGCTGGGTCACCATACTGCAGGGTAGAAGCAGGATGTTCTCAGCTTTTACTCAGGCAAGTATTTTTCAGGCTGCTTACAAAGGCCCATCAGTTCCTTACAGGTACGCTCATTAATCAAAGAGCTGGGGCATGCCTGTCCAGCACTGAAGCTCACCTTTCCACCCCGTGGAGGCAGGACTCGCTCACCTTTCTCTGCTGAATGGAAGAGAAGGGGCCAGGACGTGCCCCTCTCTTCCAGGCACTGCAAGATCGCCAGTGACCATTCCAGAGATGTCTGAAAATCCACTCCTTCCTGGGTGTCAGAAAGAACAGGTCTAGTTTGTTTTAGGCTTTAGTTGCATCAAAAGCAGAAAGAAACCCCTCATAAGAGATTGCGTACATGAAGTGCTCAATTAAAGGACCTTTACAAATTTAGCCCAAGTCTTTCCCCTCACCTGGCAGCCCAGATTCCCCCTGGGCAATCAGGCACTAGAGTAGTGCAGTGCCTTCATCACCAAACCAGGCCACCACAGGGCTCAGCTGAGAATGATTTGTGAAAGAGGGGGATGTGGCATTGATGAGCAACTGGCTCATCACCAGCAGTACTCAGCACAGAGCCACTGAACGTCCTGCACCGACCCCACCCTGCTCCCCACAGGAGGTTTTTCCCCTCTAACCCATCTAGTGACAGCACGTCTTGGGAGTGGGGTTTTTTTGCATTACTCATTTTACTTGGAATAACCTCCCAGATCTGTTTGCTCAAGACGTTTCTTTCCTCAATGACTCTTCCTCCAGACTCTCCCCAAGACAGACTACGAGACCAAATTATTACTTTTAACTTGAATCTGCTCCCCAATCCGATCTGTTAGGTGACTACACCAACAGCTGCACTTCAAAGCTGAGAAGACAGCAAAGGGACAGAAACAAGCATTCACAGGCAGGAGGATGCTTGGGGCAGACAGCTGCTGGAAGAAACTTGTCATCTTTGCTCCTTCATTTAATAGCATTAAGTCATGTGGAAACTAATGTTCCTCCTTGCTGGGGACCCCTTTTCCTGTGCAATACCATGTATGTTTCCAGCCCGAGGAAAAAAAGTCATCTAACAAATGTGAAATGCTACACAAAAGCTAAGAGAGAGAGAGGTGAGGTTCCTGTGCTACCTGGGAGGTGTAAAGTCTGAACAGGGAACTGAAAATAGTAAGTCACTCAGGAAGAGAAATAAAAGCTACCGTAGTGAAAGGGGAGATAATGTCAGTTAGAGGAAAATACAGGTTTAATCTGATAGGAGCAGAAGGGCTTTCAGCAGGCTCTATCTGGGATGTTGCTGATCCCTTCCTTCTGGCAGAACAAGCTACCAGCCTTCACAGTACTGGTACAAAGTATTTTTAGGCAACAAACCAAGCTGATCAGACACATTTAGTGTCATGAGAATTCCCTCAGGGCTGAATTTACCTTTGGTGCTATTTTTGCTGAGATGAGATCCATGAGTGAGAAGAACAGCAGAGAAACAAGAAGCTGCAAGGAAAAGAGACTGCCTGTTAGTTGTATCTGTGGTGGTGACTCAGAACTTGCGCTTTCCAATCAGGAAATCACATTTCACTGAGTGTGTTCCCAGGATGGACCTGGATGAACTACAAGCACTGCTGTTCCTTCCAGGTGAAGGCAACATGTTTAAAGATGACAGACTGCAGCCTGACATCATTCATTGTTTCTAAGGGTAAATTCCACACTGAATTCACTGTTCTCAAAGCAAGGCTTGCTGCAGTCAGCAAGTCAGACAACAGATGACAACTTCTCCCAAATACAGGTAAAAACCAAGTGAGCTACCACAGGTGTAAACCTGGAGGAGAGCTAATGTTGGTCCACAGCCAGCATGCCACCAGCAGATGCTGTGTAGCCTCTCGTCTCAGAAAGTGCTTCGTAATCCTGGCCGATACACTGGTTATCGCTTTTCTGGATCCCTACCACACAAATCAAAGGATGCGGTGGCTCTGTGATCCTGGGAAGTTAAAGTAACTTGTTTATTTGTGCTACTAATCCAGTTCTAGAGCTACCCCTCCTTTCTTTACCTATCTCTGTCTGAGAAAGGAGAGCGCTGAGCCAGACAGCACATTCTGTGCACAGCACGTCTGTTTGCACACGCACAACAGTCAGGCCAGGGCAGGGAACATGGCAGCGAGAGACCTCTCACTTCAGCTGACAGTTTTCCAGAGGCACAGACTGCTGCATGTGGATGAATCAAACAAAAAGGAGTGGCACATGGTGGAACAACTGGGTTCCTTGGATTTAACTACAGTGTCTTATCCCCCAAAGGTGGCTAATCCCACAACACTGCCCCTTCTGACAGAGAGAGATTTGCCCTTTAACGCTGTCTGTCACCTGAAGAGATTCAGCACTTGACCTCACACCAGTCCTGTGTGTGGGACCAAGTCCCCACCACAGAAAGATCTGTGCGATCCCACCGATAGTGCAGCAGTAGCTGGGGGTCTGAGCTAAGGCCTGAACACCCAGCAGCTGCTGTGTCCTGCTGGGACCCCAGTTACACTCAGCCCTCCCACTGTTCTCACTCTTCCTGGCATCCTCCTCCTATCTCAAGGCAGATTTTTGAGGTGAAAGCCGCTGTTATTCCACATGTACTAAATGCTCATATCAAGTCAGTGACACCAGTTTCTGACTAGCAGCTTTTGGCTCTAGACCAGTATAAACAGTGGAGGAGTCAATCCCGTAGCAAGAGGAGCTGCTACCATAACTGCTGCCTGGAGCAATAAAACTTAAGAGTAAATAGTAAGGCACAGGTTCTGGTTCAACACTATTTACCCGTGAATGTCTCAGTACAAGGACACTCCCCATGCTGAGCTCTGGTCCCAGCTATCCCCTGGAAGACCAACAGACAGAACTGCCTGGCAGCAGCCCCGCTTCCTCTTCAGCAGAGCACTTCAGAGAATTCCCGTGCGTGGAGGGCACTGAGAATGGCAAAATGGCAGAGGCGTTTTTCCTGGAACACACTTGGGAAAACCCTCAGGAAATCTGTTCCTAGGATTCCCAGCACATCTTCCCAGAGCCTTAAAATGCCTGCACTCCTGTCTCACAAACTTTCCATCTCCTTAACCTCCCAGCCAAGTTGCCTGAGCTAAAATCCACAAGGACTGCTCCTTTGTTAGAGGGCGAGGTGATCCTGGCATGCCATGGACTGAGCTCTCAATCTCTGCAGCGTTCTCTCCAGCTTCAGTTTTTAAAGCAGCTGTTTAATAGTCCTCCCTGACTTCACAGAGGACCCAGTATCTGAGTTAAAAGTTTAAGTTTGGAACAACTTTGCCTCTAGGATAAGTATTTAGCAACTGGTAATTTACAGCTACATTTTATCAACTAGCCACCCGCAAGATTTCACAACAGGGTTTACCAGGGATACAGCACTATCTCAGGACAACCATTTCTCAGTTAAAGACATTCTAACTTCTACTTTTCAAGCGTAGGGAACAGCAGACATTTAAAATGCATCCAATCTTGCCTGCTCTGTGTCAGTCCCCAGCCTCTTCAGTGCATTTCTCTCCCGTCCATGTGGTGACTGCTGTTGAATAGTACAATGGAGGAAGGCAGCTGAAATCCAAGGAGGGCCAGAGAGAGGGAAAACCACTCCTGAAGAAAGGAAGCTAGGAAACAAAACCAGCATGTCATGGTTTTGGAGGAAAAAAATAAATGGAAAAAAAAATGATAGCTGTAAATGAGGACGAAATCAGGGACTTGGGCAAAGTAAGTTTGTGTAAGTTTGTGATTGGAACAAAAAAAAAAATACTCTCTTTTTTTTTTTCCCTACAGTTGGATGCTACATGGAGACAGTTTAAAAAAATCTAGAAACAGACAGCAGCATTCTCAAATCTCTTTTATCAGAGGTTGGACAGGTAGTTAACTGTATATGCTACTATGGCTAATGTGATTATTACATTCAATAACCCGCAAGGAGATTCTTATACTAAATTCCCAGCTTTTGGAGAAAAGCTGCAGGACACTGAACAGACAGCGTAACAACAGGTAAAGAAGGAAGCATGCAGCAGAGAAGCAGTCAGTAGCTTCAGATCAGAGATTCACCAAATCCAGGGAACAAAGGGTGCAGCAGCTTGAGCGAATGACTCAACACTGTGCTAAAGGCTATTTCCAGTGTTTGTCTAACAAGGATACTGCCTTCCAGTCTCCTCTAAAAAGATTCTCTTTGTCTTATGGTGAAACACTCTGACCCATATTACACAGAAGGCCAGACTAAATAATTATAATGACCCATTTTGAGTTTAAACTCTACAAAGGAATCTGTATATAGCTGTCCTACAAGCCTCAGTCCACATTACCATTTCATACTGCCTGCTGAAACTCAGCCTGCGTCAGAGAGCAGGCCTCCTAGGCACTGATCCCTCAGTGAGCGGGTTCTCCTGCCTCTAGATCCACACTCGGTTCCTCATACACACCTGGTAGCTGAGGACTGCCATTCCCTCAGTCTTTCCAGTTCTTCTGCAAGTGGAGCCCCAAAGAGTCTCTTCCACTGAGAGCAAAGTACTGGCTCCAGCCTCGGCCACCAAAGCTAGGAAGAAAGACGGAAACCAGCAGCATTAGTGGTGGCATACTCAGTAGTTGTTTGCAGTCAGGTATGCATGCTATCTCAGCCAGGTACTCAGAGAAAGGGTTCCCCCTGCCCTCCCCCCTGCCCTTAATGAAAAAGTCCAAGTTGTACATACACACCCGTGAGAAGTTTCACATCTTGGAAATGCAAAGAGGGTCATTTGTGACCGTGTTCGTACCACGGTGCCCTGAAACTCCTCTAAGTAGGACCACTCATAATAAAGGAGCTCAAAACTCAGCTGTTCCACAAAGGTGATGCACATGCTTATCACATGCAACAAAAACATGTATCCCCATGTAAAGCAGTGCATGAAGAGTTACACACAGGAGAGAGAAAAATCTGTGCTTTATGGACTATTTGGTTGCTTGGCATGTGTGTCCTGGTTTCGGCTGGGATAGAGTTAATTTTCTTTCCAGCAGCTGGTATAGTGTTATGTTTTGGGTTCAGTATGAGAAGAATGTTGATAACACACTGATGTTTTCACTTGTTGCTAAGTAGTGTTTATACCAAGTCAAGGATTTTTCAGCTTCTCATGCCCAGCCAGCAAGAAGGCTGGAGGGACACAAGAAGTTGGGAGGGGACACAGCCAGGACAGCTCACCTAAACTGGCCAAAGGAATATTCCATACCAGGTGACATCATGCCCAGTACAGAAACTGGGGGGAGTTGGCCGGGGGTGGGGAGCAGATCACTGCTTGGGAACTAACTGGTCATTGGTCAGCGAGTGGTGAGCAATTGCATTGTGCATCACTTGTTTTGTATATTCCAATTCTTTTATTATTATTATTGTCATTTTATTATTGTTATTATTATCATTATTAGTTTCTTCCTTTCTGTTCTATTAAACTGTTCTTACCTCAACCCACGAGTTTTACCTTTTTCCTTCTGATTCTCTCCCCCATCCCACCAGGTAGGGGGAAGCAAGTGAGCAGCTGCATGCTGCTTAGTTGCTGGCTGGGGTTAAACCACGACAGCACGTAACAATCAGCCCCCCCTATAGTGCATCTGAAATGAAACCAAGACAAGTCTCCCAGCTTCTCACTCTTAAACAGCCTCTGTTCCACTTCTATAGTGACACTCCAAAAACAAGGCTGCATGCCCAGAGCTAGGACCAGCAATACCAAGGGTACTAAAACACTCTGCAATTTTCCAAAGGCATTAAGAATTACTACCCCCACACTTCACAGTTTACACTAAATGAAGGTTAAAACAAGTGCTCTGAACTGGTACTTAATTTTCATCTAGCACTCTTCAGACAAAATAAGAACAGTTACCGCTGCAGAGAAAAGCACAATGGGACATCTGGTTTGACATGCTGTTAGAACATCGTTGACCCCTTCTGCCGATTCTTCACAGTCCAAGCTGGCATTAAGCAGGCCCTGGAAGAGGATAAATTACAAGATGACTACACACATGTCTCTGCTGCTTTGAAGTACCTCACCAGGCCATGTGTAAACTAATGAAAAATAACTGTAGGGGTCAGCATGGCCCAGCAAAAGAAGCGTGTGCCCAACAGCTTCTCCTTCCCCCACCAGCTTTGCTGTATTGTATTAAAATTAACCTCTGCCACTACTTCCTCTGGCTACTTCTCTTCATTTTCCTGGGTTACTGCTCTTCTTTTTGGAATTTACACCAACAATTCTCAAAACAAGGGTACAAATAGCACATCTCATTACTAAGAATAGCATATAGACAGATACCCTGGTAAAGAAACATCTACTCTGGCTAGCACGGACAATGGAGCAGAATGACAAAAGCAGCAGTTACCCTGAAGAAGTGAGCGGTGATGTCATAGGAGAGTGCATACCCTCTGGAACAGACATTCTTCTGTGGGAAGACAAGGAGAGGAAAAAAATTAATTCCTTCCCTTTTGAATTATGATTTTCTTTGAATATTCTGGGTGTCTGGCACGACAGGGCTCATAGCACGAAATCACCCTGTGAGATCCTGAGTATCAGTTCAGATTGCAGAAACTTTGTTTCTATATAAAGCAATACCACTGACTAGGTAGTGCTTTACAGTCCCAGCAAATCAGATGGCCCTGCTTACCGCATGTAGTGGATGGCAGAAGCAGTTTTGATTAACAGTCTTGGAATGAATGGGGGTTTCTGGCTGTGCCTAATATGAGAGTGCAAGAGGGCTTGAAAAGGTCAGTCAGGATGAATAAAGAGAAATGATAGCTATCCTCAGAGCACAAAACAGTACCCTGAGGGACCTGCAAGTCAACTGATCTTCCCCCAGGAAGCTGCAGGGATATTTCTCAATGTTTCTCTAGTGTATGTAATATAGGAGGATGAGCAGGATCTCACTCTACACACAGCAAAGTAGTTTAATGCCCTGGCATGACAGAGAAATTGGAGAACAGCTCATGCTCAGTCCCTTACTTCTAGGCCTCCACAGGAACACTGCAGGTTTCTCTCCAACCCACTGTCAGCAAACAAAAAGCAGGTAGCACAGAAGGACGACATATCCACACAGGAGAGAGCATCCCCAAGGCTGCTGCACGTGTGTGTGCACCAGAGACATACGTTGTCACAAACAACATGACTGGAAAGAACACTCCTACTGCTCGAGAACTGGCCAAGCCACTACCAGGCTACTCTGTCATAACCCACTGGTGATTTTACCCCGGAC
Source organism: Harpia harpyja (assembly GCF_026419915.1). Lineage (NCBI taxonomy): Eukaryota > Metazoa > Chordata > Aves > Accipitriformes > Accipitridae > Harpia > Harpia harpyja. The sequence continues at coordinate 1,601,755 of NC_068948.1, read as the reverse complement.
TGTGCACACCCAGCTCCAACCACTGACATGCTGGCTGGCTCCACCCCAGATTTGCCTACACTGTTTCCCAAGGATTCTCTCTCAATAGCGTAAAATGCCACCACAATTCCAAATGAATGAACCCAAGAGTCACCCTACAGCAGACAGTGCAGAGGGGACCTCTGCAGAGCCAGGGGCTGGAAAGTCTCGAGCATAATGAGTTGAACCTCCCTATACTCTGATATAAGCTAAGTTTGTTTCAAGTTTGGTTGCATTTTAACTCCTGTCCTAAACCCAAGTTTAAGGTCTTTATCTAGAGCAGTTACCAATAAGAAATTATCATTTGGCTAATGACACATACCAGCTCCAAGTTTACAAAACGAAAAAAGTCTTCGCAGTCCAACATGGTTTTCTTTCCTTTTCGACAAGTCATGATCAGAGCGGATGCAGGGAGCCCTACCAGAATCCTTAGGCAAGGAAGAATAAAAACAAAACTGCGGTTACCATCAAGAAGAGAATCAGACTTCACTCTCAGGGCATGTGCCTTTGATATTCAGGGGAGTTTGAGAGTATGTCAAACATGAGAGATCTCAAACATGTTCACAGAAACTGCACAAGGAATTTTTCCAGTTGCCCAGAAAAGAACCTGCATTTCAAGGAGATACACACACCACTTTCAAAGATCCTATCAATGGCTCAAAAATGGAAATGCACACCTAGATCACAGCAGCAAATACAGTAATTTAACGATGGTTAACACAAGTGGTGGCATTAAGAGTGTTGCTGCCTGTAAACAGAGTCCATGAAGATGTGTGGTCTTTGAAATTCAGTCTACTGCCAAGGGCAACTCACAGCCCAAGAGAGCACACTGAAACAGTTAATGCATGTGGGTACTAGGGAATAAATATCTCTTGCACAGTTGTTACCATGACATACGGTGTCATTTTCACTTGCTGTAGAATCAGAGGGGAGGCTACCCGACTGCACAGGTACACACCGCAATTGCTTTGAACAGCAGTTTTGTTCAAGGTATTCCCAGTCCTTGAGACCTGCATTTACCTTCTGTGCAGCAGCAGCTCCTGCTGCCTCCATAATTGCTCACCCAAAGCAGAGCTATGTTTTCTGTCTTTCAGTCTTTCCTGAAGAATCTCAAACATGAAGTGTCTCTGGGCATCCAAGCAGCCAGAAAGCAACTTTCGCCTACACCCCAGCTCCAGCACCATCTCCTAAAGAGGGAGGTGGGGGAAAAACAGTGTTTGTCAGGGCTACACACTAGTTTGCATTCAGACGTTCTATATTTCTCTGAAGTAACAGAAAGAGATCAATACAAAAAACTCTCTCAATTTCCATGCCTCTGCTTACATGTGAGAACAAAACATCAGCCCTACATACACCGAGGTATTAGTAAATACTTTGACTGGTCAAATTCAAGGATTGAACATACAGCTACACATCAAAGTCTGGAATCACCTGTAGCTTGCAGAGAATATCAGGACTGACTGACACCTTCGACTGGCCACAGCTACCCAGGTCCAACCTGAAATTCAGAGACACACCAGGTAACCAACCCTGTTAGCCCAGGAGGATAACACAATTCAAATAAAGTCAAATGGCTTCAGATGAACATAAAACTCTAACATTAATGTTCCTTAAATAAGCTGTAGGTGAGACAGCAACCCTCCTCTAACCCTTCCTCCTTATTTTCCAGCTTCAGCCACTTCCTCAGGGGCACTGATGCTTGTCTGGCCGAACAAATCTGAATACAAATTCAGCTTAAAAAAGACAGACAGACTAGGGACTATCTGTGACTGCAACCCCAGACCTCCGTCACCTAAAGCAAGATTCTTATGCAAACACTGGTGAGTCATGCAGAGCCGCCTCCCAGCTTTCACTTCCAGCCAGACCCGTGAGAATGGAATCGCTTCCACAGCCCCATGTAAGGCACAAGCTCACAGCTCCTAGATTGCAAGGTCATTAGCAGAACCATTGCTTCTGCAGAAATGCAAGTCATGACAGAATACCTTTGTGAGGAATCCAGAATGGTATTGATAATAATGCCACATGCCTTCTCCAGGTCTCCGTCGCAGCCACCAGAAGCAGAAGGTGCTGGAAGATACCATTGATAGATGGCCCAATAATGGAAATCCTGTCTGCAATATTGAAAAGGAGAAGATAGGAAGTCTATCACGGCATCTTAATGGTGCCCTTCCCTTAATGTAAAAGGAAGTTCACACACCAAGTAGAGTGCAATGACAGACAAAAGCACCCATGTAAGTACAGATATAAAAAGAGTCATCCACCAGACACCACATGTCCTGATGTCAGCCATCTCTTGCTTCTGGAAATGGGGAGGTTTTGTGAAAAGTTATTTGGAAGGACTGCACATGCAGGCCAGAGGTTATTTCAGTGAACTTCCTCAAGTTAAAACACATTCTAGCATTGCTTGAACTCTGAACAAACCAGAGTAGTCAACAGGCATTTGTATCCTGCAGCAGCTTGTTTATTTACTTCCTGATCTTTAATGTTTTTTCCTAATTTGGGTGGGAAAGACTCTTGAACTATTCCCTTTTCAATAGAGCCCCTCTGCACTTACCTTTCCGAAGCAGAGAGAATATCTTTTTCAGGGTACACTTCCAGCTCCAACAGCAGCCACTCTCTGAAAGACAACTGCAAAAAGCAACTATTTAGGTAAGAGGAAAGACCAGCAAGGCAAGTAACTTGTGCAGAACAGCCACCTTCTTCCCAACATAAAACCCACCTTCACCCACACCAAGACAAAATCCCGTGCAGATTAAGAGATATGAAACAGGAGACAGCAACCCAAGGAAGTTGTCCTGCACTGTTTCCCTTGCAAGAAATCTAAACTAAAACCCCACTGGCATTCAAAAATTTACTGAAAGCAAGCCTGTAAAGCATCTCTCACACACCCACCCCTTTGACATTTCCAAACATGCTCATCATCTTAAAATCTAGATACCAGAATGAACGTATGTTATTAGAAACAAATGCTAAAATGAACAAAGCACCATAGTCAGACAGACTGCTATAAGCATCAAAGAAAGGTTATAATGCAAAGGTATTTTAGCCTTGTACATCAAGCTAGCCAAGCACAAGGAGTCATTCTAGTAACATGACAAATTCCTCTGCACAAAGATAAACTGGTTTTATATGAACTAGGTTAAAAAAAGAAATCCTGTCAAATCAGATACATTGCAAAGATGATATAAAGAGAATAGCTGAGATGTTAACCTGCTTCATAGCAAGGCAGAGCCAAACAATCCAAGATACACCGGTGGTTCAGGAGAACATTGACATTTAGAGAAAGCACCAAAGCAAGCAAGCAAGTATTTTCAGTTATTTGACTCACCATCACTTCATAGACAGTACACGGTAGGAAGCTAAGGTTCTGGACAGGCCTTTTCTCTACAGTTCCTGATCATTTTCTTACTGATATGGTATATCTTGTCAGGCTTTCCACTTTTGCAATAGGCAGGACAAAAGCTTTACCTCTAGTTCTCTACTTCTAATCATCACCATCAAAATCTACAGATAACATTGAGCACATAACCTAGTGCCCATGCCATCTTCAGCTGTCAGACCAACTTTTCAGACATTAAGTTTTTACAAGAAGCTTTTTATCACCAATAAGGAAATTGCAAAGGGCAGATCTGAAAAATGAGAATTACAGTGTGAACTTCAGTCATGGAAGAGATTTATACCTGGAGCGCTTTTTCCTTCAAGAGCTCTTGAAAGCGTGCTTGCTTCCATAGACAGAGGCTGGCTCTTTTGTAGTTCAGAGAGGGGCACGACAGGGAACTCCAGATTAGGTCTGTTTTAGCCTCCTCACACAGGATTCCCCGAGCTTCCAAGCTCAGCCGTGGCACGATGTACTGCAGCTAAAAAAAAGCCATAAAACCCCTGCACATTTCCACCACAAAAAAAGGCCCAGTGCAACCTCTGGTTGTGTGAAACTGCCAAACAATCAAATACACAAATTGGTAAGATGGGAGGGTACAAAGATGCGTTTTAATATAGTTTTCTTTGTACAAGTTGTAGTTGCACAGGGGTCTGCAGCAGGAAATTGAACTGAGACTGATCTTCCCCATAAATAATAGCAAAACTTCTTTCGTTTTACCTTTTTAAATAGGCTAGGAGGAAGCAAGGCACACAAATCTTCACAAGAATAGGATGGAAACTTGCACATAAGGTAAGATGCTGCTGCAGTGCAAAACCTGATAGAGAAAAAGAAAGAACTCCGTTATCTGGTTGGTTCAATCATCTTTTCCCACTCATGAAAGTCAAAAGTAAAAACAAAGACTGAGTGTTAAAAATGCTTTTAACCAACATGTCCCAAGCCTATTTGCTTTTGGGAGCACTTCTATTTATGTGCTTCCAACCCCAAGTACATTAATAGCACAAATTTCAGAACCAGAGACTAAACTAAAACCCTTGACAGCATCCAGTCAGTCCTTCCTCCAGCAGGCAGTACAATCATCAGGATGCTACTTCACACAGGACCACCATCAGCCTGTTTCTCTGTGTAGCGCCTCTGTGCAGCACAAACACCTACATATGCTCTGGAAATCCTCCGCAGGAACACGGGTGCTTTACCAGCACCCCTCCAGTGGCAAACCTAAACCCATCACCTGGGGAAGCAAGGACATGGTGGAGACATGATCTCACCTCATGCAGAAGGCAAAGGACTTTTCTGTCCTGCACACTAGCAAGCAGTTCCAGTACTCCGAAATGGAAAGGACCTTTTCAGAAACAGGCTCAGAAATCCCACAATTGGCTTTCACTTCAGGAATTAAAGCTCTGCACTCACTTAAGTGGATCACAAAAGCTGCTAGTCCTAAAATGTGAGCATCATTCAGGGAAGGACCCTACAAGTCAAACCATAAGTAAAGAACTGAAGAGAAAGACATTTCATTTGTAACAAAACAACCTTTCTCAGAAAAAACTCAGAATTAATCAAGTAGCAGAACAGTGCTTCTGCCCATTGCTTAATTCAGTGCAGCGATATCAATTTAACAGATGAGATGCACCAGTTACATTAAACATGTTCTTGCTTCCCTGAAATTGTGCCGCTAGCTTTGATCAACCTGCAGCAAAATTTGTACATTTCTGTAAAACAATAATTTTGAGCAACTAGCTGTAAAATCAGCCCATGGAATTTGAGATTCTCAAGGCTTTTTAGCTTCTATGACAGCTAATGTAGCCTATCAGCCTTTTCATTTCACCTTTTCAATATCACAGTGTAAAGAAAATAAAACCAACAGTTCTCTAAAAGAAAACCATGCACTGCTGCACCCCAGACTTGGGGTCTTACTTTTATTTTTAAAAGGGGTGTACAAGTGAAATATTCAACATGGAAGCTTGTGAATTAAGCATTCTACTATTTTCTTTTGGCTCTGTTCATAAACTCACATTTTAACAGAAGCTAAAATAAGCATCTCAGAATGCATTAACCTTCTACAGTAGTATTTCTGTAGGGAAACGTTCAGCTCACATTCCTAAGACCAAGCCCATACCATTTGTCCAAAATGAGGATTTGTTTTTGTCGGGGTGGCTTTTTTTTTTTTTTTTTTTTTTTGAAGCCTGAGAACTAATGAAGTCCCTCCACAGTGCCATCCAGACAGGTACATACCCCACAGCTCAGGAAATGGAGGTAGGATAGCCTTTAGCACACTATAACCATATGATTTGTGGTTGGAAAACTAACCTGATGATAAATAAGCTGGCAGAGCCTGCCCAGAAGGGCAGGTAAAAGATTCCCGTGTCCACACATCATCTTCACAAACAAGGAAAGACATGGTCCCTGCCTGCAGAAGGTAAAAACCACATGCTCATTTTTCTGCTTCTTTTTACCCCCAATACAGGAAGAGGTATTTAAAAATGCTTAAACACACTGAACCTGAGCCATACTTGTCTGTAAATACAGGACAATTATCATTCCATTTATAGGCCCAAAGGAAGTGTCACTTTTGGAGTATCTCAACAGAGAACCCCTACAAGGGCATGAACTCCACCAGTGCTCTGCCTCAAATACTTGATACTATATAGTCAAAGAGGTGTTCCGAGATGACAATAAGGAGAGGAGGAAGCTGCCTGGGGCACAGACAGCTTTTTTCAGACAGAGAGCACAAGGTAAACAGAGGCAGAGCAATAAATGGGATCAAAAAACAAAGCAGGAGCAAAAAGGAATTAATATAAGGTCCTGTTGCAAAACAGAGGAAGGGACAGAGGGAGGGACTTTCCCACCCAGCTGACAGAAAAAAACATCCTCAGAGGAGATCGGATGGGGAGCTGGGTTTAGAAACAATTTCCTGGGACACTTGTTTATCACAGCTACTTTTCAGCACAGGTTTTCAATACAGATTCATCTGCTCCAGGGCAGAAGTGTAAAAGAGAGGGAAAGACGCACTGGTTGCCAAAGCATGCTGCACTCCAGAGAGGCAGCCACCTAGTTCAGTACTGTCGGCAGCTGGGATGACAGGCAGCTTGTCAGTACATTGCTGTTTTCCTACAAAGCAATTTTCCCCTGAAATGTGGACCATAATGTTATCAGTTAATATGTATAATATGATTGAAATAACCAGGGAACTGCTCAAGTACTGTATACAGCCCCCATCAGTTAATATTTAAAATAGGGAAACAATAACTAGACATGATTTAGGGTTTAGGAACTAACTATTAGACAATGGGGCTTTATGTTTATGTCAGAAAAGGTAATGGATTGTGGTCTGGTCAATAAACCTTGAAGAACCACTTGGAACTGCCAAGACAGAGTAAGAAATTGGTAAAAGGTAATTCCTACAGGGGGAGATGGTGACCACCGACTCATTGACCACCTACTCAAATGATACCACCTACTCAAAAGAAGACAATGAAGGAAGGAAGAAGACAGAGTCTGCGCACCAATTTACACGAGAGGCTAAGAAGAAAGAACCAATCATTAAGGGTAATAATAATGAATATGTATTACTTAAGTATATAAATGTAGGAATTTTTGAGACAAAGGTGTGCTGTCTTGAGACAGGCACCCATTCATGCGCATCAATGAAATTAATTTGAAAATACCTCAACTCTGTGTGTTATTGGCTTGCACACCAGGTAAACGACAACAATAACGTTTACAGACTTCTGTTACATCATGAAAGAGATGGCTATTAATAGAGTCCTTCCAGTGGCAGAGGAATGCTACCTCTCCCTCCTCATACAGGCCAGAATCAAACTGAGTCACTTGAATCACTTCCAGGGGTAAGAGGGGATGGGAGGCAGCTAGAAGGTGTATCATGCTGCTATTCCTGTGCCTGCAGCATTAGACTTTATGCCTCACTCATTTCACATTAGATATGGCATTAGGGATGAAGGCTGAATGTGCCAAAAGCACTGAACGTGCCAAAAAGACACCCCGAAGACACATCAGTGCTCACTGTCAAAAGACAAGCATTCTCCTCCCCTGATCTCTAGTGTCAGCCAGCAAATAATTGCTGGACAAAAAGAATTTGCTCCATTCCCCACCATTCAGCTGAAAACGCCAACCTGAGCACGTAGTATCTGTGGAAAGTTTTTATATGTTGTCACAGAGCCAATTGCCACCTTTTTCCAAAGGGATCAGTAATGACAGAGGAGTAACATATTTTATTTACACATATACATCAAAGCACATTAGTTCTTAGATTACAGAATACTCAGGATAAAGCAGCCTGCAATTGCCAGCCTGGTACAGTCGGTATAAACAACCAGAAGTCCCTCCTCACCCCTGGACAAGTGTTAGAATTCTAGCGTATTAATGAGTTTTGATTTCCCCGCTCTTTCACTTGCATCTTACCTGTCAGGAGGGTTAAAATAGGAAGCAGCTATTAGGTTTTGGCAGAACGATGTCAGCAGAAGATCAACAACCTGGAATAAGAGACCCACTGGTAATTCCTACTTGTTGGGCTGGATATCTAGATCTAGTTTTGTGCTGCATGTGTGTGTGTGTGTGTATATATATATATATATATATATATATGTATATATATAATGTTTCCCAACATTAAAACAAGGCAACGAATTGGTTAGTGACAGTCACTGCAAGTTGTACAGATCCACTGGCACTAAGAAGAGATGGAAAGTTAAGCCTGTAACAGCTGAGGAATGATCCCAGCACACAACAAATATCTAGACAAGCCTGGTGAAGAAAGCCTAGCTCATCACAGGACTGCTCTGATAGAATATATCTCTAGATCTCACCACCAGACACCCAACAACTTCCAGGAGGTTAAAATATATGCATAGTCTGTGCACAAGGTAGACAAAAGGAGAAGAGTATTTCCTGTTCTCCACAGACAAAGCAACCTTTCACAGGGACTATCCAGATGCATTTTTACCTACCCAACCCCACTAGTTTCTCACCCGAAGCCAGATGGTACTCACACTCTGATGGCTGGGTTCCAGCCTGGGGGCAGAAATATCAACTTGGATTGGAGAATTCAAAGTAGCAGCTTCATTCTCATCACTGCTGTGACCCAAGACGCTTTTGAGTCTGTCAGAAATCACTGCAATCTGTGCTGGCACATCTGCAGGAAGGTAACAGGAGAAGAGGAGAACCAGGACAGAAGGCATGAAAGATTTTACAGCTCCACATAAGAGGAAGAAGTAGTGAAATATATACTCTAATTGATCAGAGCCCAAAGCATGTTATGAAAAGCTTTAATGAGCAAAAAATGTTAGCTGGAACACAGCGATCATCATCTTCATTTTAGAAGACAGCATTGTTTTTTCCCAGTACTACTACCAACACACATCAAGAATAGTTTTTCACACCAGAAAGGAAACAGCCTTCAAAAGGGGGCCCAAGTGACCAGGCAAGCCCCAGGAATGGGGCTGCCAATCTTGGCAAAGATCAGGGTGGTACCAAGCGATCATCACAAAGATGCAGACCTTAAGTTCTGAACTCAAGCATGGGAAATACGTCAGATATTAAAATATATATATATTCATAGCTGGAAGGATTATACAGATCTGAAAGATTACCATCTTAAGGTACCAGCGGCAAGTAACTACTACTGCTGCTTTGGCTAGCATTAGCCACATTTTATTAATGCAGCTTTTGTAACAGTCAATTATGGGTAGTTATAACTTGCCTTCCTGCATACCTTCGTATTTAGCCTTGTCCACAATCAGTGTCCTTAGTTCAGCCAGTTCAGCCTTCAGCTGCTCAACAGGCTCTTTGGAATGGCTGGTCTCTACTTTTGATTCATCTAGACAAGTAAGAGAGAAATGCAACACATCATCCTCACCCTTGTGCAGTACATCAGTTCATAAAATGCATTCAGCAATTTCTGCATACGTTTTCTGTAGAAGCAGTATTTACTTTTCTGTAAGCTATAACAGATCCCCAAACCGTCAATCTGCCACATATACAGTTTTGTTTTTACATTCAAAATGTGCTATTTGATTAATCATTTATGAGTTTATGCCTAGTTTCAGAAAGGAATTCAGTTTTTAAAGACAAGAGGCAAAAGAATTCTCCTTTCAGAGTTCCCTTCCTACTTGCTTTAGCTCTCTGCCCCTTACAGAAACATTTGCTGACCTCAAAAGACTGGAACCAGTCTCAAAATACAGAGACAGACATTACAGCGTGAATACTACGTCATCAGCTTCTCCTCAAGCCCAACACCATGCAACATCTCCAGATGTTACATGTTAGTCTATTCTGGGTTTTGTTTAAAAGAAGAAATAAAAGGAAATTCCTTTTACCACTAGAAAGAGAGTGCCACCAGCAACAAGCTGCCACAGCACAGCCCCAAAAACCACCCGTACAGTTCGTTAGACAGGAACAGCGTCTTGTACATGGGCCAGAAATAACTCAACCATGAACAAGAGCAGTAAATAACAAAGGTTAAATTAATACTTGTTATAAACACACTGTAAAGCAACAAGGTGTTAGGAGACTGCTGAGTCACTTTTATGTGCAAGAATGAGCACTAACGAACAGGGCAGGCTTACAGCTGACCAATACTCAGTCCTGCCCTAAATCCAGCCTCTGTGCAAGAGCCCCAGGGATGGATTAGGATGCAGAGGATGGGATTAGGACGCAGATCAGGCCGATCAGGATACAGGGGACACAGCTCAGCTTAGGACATGCCACTAGAGGTCACTGGCAATTCAAGGACTCCTGCAGAGCCCTGGCTGCCCGTTGGGAATCGGGCTGATCCGGGCACACAGGGATCCTTCATCCCTGCCGGTTGCCAGGACAACCTCCGCAGCCAGACTGCTGCACATCTGCAGTTCCCCAGGACTGCTTTGTCACGCCTCTCGAGCTACAGCATCTCCAGAAAGCTTCAGATGCCCAAAGTGCCCTGAGTAGGAGTCAATCACAGATCTGTCTCTGTACAGAGTACACTTATCGCCACCACACTCTGGGAATGATCTCTGCTTGCTAGCCTGACCTTTTCATTTCGTATAAACCTGTGGTGAGGATGTTGCCCGTTTGAAGATACGTTTGAAACACTCATTTGCTGAAAGAGATAGGAGAGCTCATTAAATATCTATTACACTGACACACACTGCACCAGTAACGTGGCTACAGTGATGGGACCCGAAATTAGTGGGGCCTTCCCACCCAAACACATGTAAACTATGCACTGCAATCCCTTTGCCGCTGGCTCCATCCCAAGCCCCTCCTGTTTCCCCAGATCTCAGTCACACACAGTAATCCATTGTTAAAAGAGGACGATGGTAAGTTCAGGCAGCACAAGTGCCATTACGCAAGGGATCAACACAGCAGGTTCACACCCCAGGCTAGCCGGAGCTGAGCAGCATTCAAGCTGCAAACGCTGATTCATGGAGATGTATTTGAGCTAGATTTAAATCAGCTAGCTCAGGCATCATTTGCAGCCTCAGCACAGAGCTACGCATGGACTGCAAAAATCCCACCCAAGCAGGATAGGCAGAGAAAGTCATTACGAGAGTAACTATTTAATACCTCAATAAGACATAAAGAACATACACATATTTACATATAGATTAAAGACCTAATCAGCGGTAACTTTTTGAAAATTTTCAATTCAGGAGGGCACCAATGGAAAAATTAACTTTTCTTCAAACTGATCCATAAGTAAATGTTATATTTTTTTACCTTGTAACATTTTCTCTTTCATAGCACGACAGGCTTGCATGTATGTGGAGTACAAGTTTGAGGGTATTTTATCAGCTCTATAATAATTAAAAAAAAAAAAAAAAAAAGAGACATTTATTATACCGCATAACCACATTCAAACTTCAGCTTTATTAAATATAAGCATAAACAACAGCTATGCTATGAAATGTAATTACAGAGGCTCCAAAGCATACTGAGCATCTGAAGCATTTTTTAATCATCATCTGACATGAGGACCAGAAATTTATATCCAAGGCTTTCATAGCAAGTATTATACATGTGTAACACACACTACACAAAAACAATACTATGTATATCATTAATGCATGTATTAATACCTATTTCATATATAGTACGTGTCTAAGATCACATAAGAGTGTAAGTTATATGACACACAGTATTCACACATCTAAAACGCTAACATGATGGAGACCAAAGTTTTACCTCTAACACTTGCTGGGCAGGCATTCAATACTAAAAACATTACGTGAGGCTTCCTAGAACTCAGCTGCTTCTCTTACAACTTTAATTTAAAAGAAAAAATCCAGTCTTTTTTAGAGTCAGGCTGGAATGACAAGGCAGAGCCAAATGCCTCATTTGTAGGCAGTGTTGCAAACATTTTTTCTTCATGATAGGCTACAGAGGAATTACTGGATTTAAAACAAAGCTGCTCCTGCAGTGCAGAAAAGCACTTTTAAACATGCACACAGGACAATCTTGAGTTCTGAGAGGGGCTGCGTTCTCCTGGGGCATTATCCTGGCGTCCCGTAAGAGCAGCTCATAAAGCATTAACAGACATTTAAGTTTCATCTTCCACTTCTCCCATATCCTCTCCCAAAGAGAGGAGAGCTTTTCACAGGGGTCTCGTATTCCTGGTGAAATTTTATATTCAGCAGTATCCTCCAAAGTTTGCATAAAAACATATCTGGCCTGCAGTCAGAGGGCTGCATGGGACTTCTTCTAGATAATGGTTTCACAGGGGCTAGAGGACTAATTACAGAACTGAAGACATTCACCTATACAGATAAGCTACCCATCCACAACCTGCAAGCCACAAGCCTGGCCGCAAAGCCCTGCCAAGAGGGTTAGCCAACACGCAGGGTTTTGTAAACAAGGTGTCAAAGCCTCCAATAATCTGATGTAAAGTCAAATGTTCTAAAGAGAAAGTCCAGAAGCACAGAAAAAAAACCACTGGGAAGTCTCAATACCTCTTTAAAGAATCTATAAAAGCCATGCGTGCATCTGGGGTTTTAGGGAGCTGCAATAGAAAAACAGGCAGGTTAGGCACAAATTACCTGTCTACAAACACACATCTAGATGGGAGGATCAAAAAAAAGCCAAAACCAAACACTAACCACACGTGGCCTCAGCAAAGCAGGAAGAAACCAGGAAGTATAATATGGTCGCCTGAAAATACTGAGACAGAAAACAAATATAGCAAAATATTAACAATGCCAAAGCTGCAAAGTACCATTTTGTTACCTCAAGAATTAATTTGGCTCCTGCAAATAAGAAATATTCATGGTAGCATGAATAACCACAGACAAATCAAGTTCAGATTAACCAATAGTTATTCATTTCTTTAATTTTGCTTTTTATTTATTATAACAATTGTGGACTTCTCTTGCAGATGTGAATATGCCTTTTACTCTCTGCACAAATAACCTCTATTTAGATGACTACTGAGGAAGTAGATAACATGGGGAGAATTTCCCAAAACCTCCTTTGCTCACATTCTCAATTTTTCTTGTTTTGTTATTTTGATTTGGACTTGACTTTTATTATTATTATAGCTGAAAACAAAAAGAGTTCAGAAGCACACGGTACCTGGCTTCTATCACAGAGGTTGGGATCTTCCTTGTGTTTTCAAATATCTGAAGGGCCTTTTCAACGTCACGAAGTGCCTGGCCCTGGGGCTGGCTCACACAAGTAACAATGAGAGAAAGATGTTGTGAGAACTCAAGGACAACGATAATCTTCCCTCCTTATTTTTTCAGGGTTAGTAACAGTTGTCTGTGCTGTGAAGGGAAGTGACTGAACAAACACAACTGAATAACAAGAACTATCTGATACACAGAGTAAAACTGCAGGATGGAGAAACCAGGCCTGAACCATCAGCCTGCCTCGATAAAGCTGTTATAAATAACAGCTATTCTGGGTCAGCCCAAAGGTCCATGTTGTTCTGTATGCACCTCTTACAGCAACCGCAGCATATACTCCTGCTTAACATCACATTGTTTATTCAATTGTCCCCCACGGGGACAGTATCTTTTCTGTTCTGGATTTGGTATATTGTTATTCTATTTTAGTTCATACATTTGGAATTAAGACCCATAATCTTTGCTTCCAGCCCATGCTACTACACTCCAGGCAGAGGTACTGCCACCCCGGGTTTCTCTTGTTCGAGCCGTAAGACAGCTTAAGACTGCAACAACCCGGGCCAGTTTCTCAACAAACAGATCAGACTTGGAAGAAATTAAATTAAATCTTCACTTATGACTTTCAGTTCATCACAGAACTAGATTTCATTGCAGTACATTCAACTACCTTGTCACCAGCCTGTATTTCATGTACTCCAGCTAACTGACTGTATAAATAAGGCCCCCTAGACTGCCATACTTGTGATCAATATACAGGAAGGAGCAATAGAGCCAAATGCTTCCTTATCAATTATTGTCGTTACCCAAAACTTATCATGAACCACACTGTGAAACTGCAGACTGTAGATTCCCTCCCCAAATCTCCTTTAAATATGAACACTTTGAAAACAACACCAAATAGATGATATGCTATACTGAAAAGAATCAAGATACATATAAAATGCTTTCCTACATGATCAAATCATTTGGAGCAAAGCCATAGAGGGAAGTGTCACTATTGTAACATGCTGGTCAATCAGCAGAGCTAATGCAGCCCCAGTTCCTCCAAACCTGTGCTCTGCATCCCCACACCATACAACACCATTAGATCTCCCTTTGTCCCTTAAATCCTCCCCCACAGAATCTTCCATTTATTTTCTATACCCCACAGTACAGGATGGGCAAGAGGTAACCAGCACTTTCCTGCTTCAAACAGCAGGTTCTGACTGGATGGCTAACGAAGGTGCTGCTTGGCCAGTACCTGGCTGGCTAATTGCTGAGTTCCTCTACGGCATCATCATGGAATACTCATCGCAGTCTGTTTGTCCTCTGTGTAAGTCTAGTTTTCATGAAATCTGGGGAAGAGACTGCATTTTTATGGCCGCTAACCCCTCTGTCTTAAAGCTGGAGAAGATTTGGCAGCATGCTCAAACTTGGTAGGAATGGCAGACAGGTGGATAACCTAAGCTCTTTTGCAGAGGAAAAGGGGCATGACTGATGAGAAAACTGTTAGACAGACCAGCAGTACCTGCACAGATTCATCTGTGGAAGACAAGTCTTCATAGAGCCCCATATCTTCTATAGCAACCTGTGTGAGGTTAGAGAGATGCATATGGTCGCAACACAGCTATTATTTTGACAGATCCAGAAAGAACTCTTCTCAAAGAGACAAATTTTACTAACCTTAAGGTCAGCCAGTCTGGTTTTAGCCAGAGTGATGTATTCCAAGAGAATGGACCGATGTTTTGTTGGCACAAAAGGCGGGTACATTATATGGACCTGAAATGTGCAATTCACAAGATTTGCCATTTTTACAGGAAGTTTAGTGTAAAATTTCAGTTAATGTTTACCACCAGAGAAGATGTTATTGCTTGTTTTAAGATAAGCCACTTTCATGGCAACTGACATGCAATTTTTCCCAACAACAACAACAAACAAAATCACTGAAATGCTTAAATTTAAACTCCATGAGAGGAATTCTCCTTGTCAAGTAAATAAAAGAATCTTTTACTTCCTTATTTCAGGGAGAAAAGGGTTTGAATAATGTATCAGAAGTAATGCAATTACTATAACAATATTAACAATATGCTGAACCTAGTCAGATACATAATGCAATTACTATAATAACAATAATAATAAGCTGAACCTAGTCAAAGGCACAAGTATGTTCACTTTGGAGCAGTTCTGTATCAGTCTTTAGAAAACCATCTCTATTAGCATCTTCTGACCTTCAAGTATGGCGCTGCTTCAAAGGGCACTAGCTCT
Source organism: Harpia harpyja (assembly GCF_026419915.1). Taxonomy (NCBI): domain Eukaryota; kingdom Metazoa; phylum Chordata; class Aves; order Accipitriformes; family Accipitridae; genus Harpia; species Harpia harpyja. The sequence goes on along the minus strand of NC_068948.1, from coordinate 1,586,503 downwards.
GACAAGAACTCAAAGAGGAAGACCAGAGCTTTCTTACTGCTCCCGTGGTGACCACCAGAGCTCCCAAAGGAAGCCTGAAACAGGGGAAAAAGACAACGCAGCCTTTCAGTGTGGAGAGAATCCCCATCCCAGCAATGCCGTAACTCAGCGCACAAATCCCAGACATCCGTTACAGATACCTGCTTTCTGTCAAGAGAGTCTTTCTGGAGAAAAGGCTCCAGAGAAAGTTTATAGAAATCTCTATGGAAGTTTTCTTTGAGTTTCTTTGTCCAGTTTCCAGAAAGCCTGCCATGTCATGCTCAAAGTTTGGTCTGATACACTACCATGAGAACTCTTAGAGGAGTTAAACAAGGCAAGACCAAAATGCACCAAAGGATTGAGATTCATGAGGGAACCACAAATTTGCCAGTTTCTACACAGCTTTATCTGAGCATTTCAAGGAAAATAAGCCAGTCAGAAACTATACAGAACATCAGCAGTTTACCTTTTGATACATCCTGAACACTGTATCAGCAAAGGCTGAGCTTAGATTTGCAAACTCATAAAAAGGAATTTACAGGTTTAAATTATGTGGAGATTTGCATACCTAAAATACCTACATGTTTACAACTAAAAGCTAACAACCAATTATCTATAAGGTCAAACACAGCAATTACAGCTGCATGCAAACATCCAGGAAATAGGAATGCTTCATCTGCAATAACCTACAACTTATGCAAGAACAACAGTGTTGGTTATCAAGATACTGAAATACATCCAAGATTATGATTATAACAGGAATTACATGTCTGCATTCCTGACAAGTAACTAGAGAACAAGATGGACTTAGAAGATGAAAGAAGGGAAAACCAAAGAAAGCCAAATAAATATATTCTTTGCAGACACAAAGGCAGTAATAAATATTAAATCACTCCTAATACCAATACAATCACTTGTTACTCTTTTCCGCACACACACCACCCCCTCACCCCCCTCTAATTCCTGGCTATCTGGTCTGAAATTAGGCTTTTGCTGTGCAGCAGAACATTCCTTATGCACAGGTTTCTCATACTTAAAACAAAGATTACCAGTCAGGCCTCATCTAGTCTTACCTTAAACCATTCAGAGTAAGGCATGAACACAGCAGGGCCCTCTAGAGCAGCCTGACGAGCTATCAGGAATGCAGTGATCATATTTTCCATATCATAATTCTCAAAGGCCTTTATCAGGAGATGTCTCAGTAGATCTAGAAACATAAAACAATAACCTCAGACTTTGCTCTTGACAACTGTGCTGTAATTTTCTACAGTAAATGAAGACAAATACCTGTGATAAAACATCTGCCACATAAAGAAGGATTTGTGTTGCAGCTTGGGGAACCTTTGGGACTCATTTATATTTTTTCATGCACTTTTAACAGTCAAATACTCTAGGATTTCAACCTGCAAGAATTGCAGGGAGTCCAGCAATGAGATAATCAGCAGGCAACTCTAACAAACAAGGTCTGCTAGCAAAAGTGAGATAGAAGAACTAAGCTTCAGTAATCACTACTCCAATTAATAATGAAGGTAACTATCAAATAACCACTCTTAGCTGTACAGTAAGTTTGAGAAGTGTCAGGCACAAGGCCTGGCATTCACATCGCCTCTGACACGGAATTTCTGAATGGAAAAATCAGATTTTCTGCTGTTCTTTTCCATACAAGAATCTCAAAACAGCAACTATGAATGACTATGCTGCTACACCAATCAGCATAGTTTCCCTCTGCAGTACCTGAGAAGCAACAAGTACACATTAGCTTGCAGGCTTGCCATTACCTACTTACCTTTGAACAGCTGCTCAGCCTCAGCCTGACAAACTACCAGCGTGGAAACACAGGACAGGACATGCTGCCAGTTCACTTCATGAGTCTCCAGGACTTGCTGCAGCTGGCAGATCAACTCCTTTGCACTGAATGCCGTGAACATCTGGAAGAGCAATAGCAATTCATTTTAGCTATGATATACAGCCACTCATTAAGTGAAATACACTGTCAAGATTAACATGCAGATGTCTTTTGCAAGACTTCTGAAAAAGCTATCCTGCATACATCTTTTGCTTCAGCTTTCCAGGGCTAGGTATCATCCTGGCTTGGAACCAGCATTGGCTAAAATGAACAGTAATATTCCAGTTCTTTCAGCAGTCATGTCATATTCTGTAACAGTGAAAATTCACATCTTCAATTGTTATCTTTGTTCTCATTAAGAGCTTTGCACAAACAAAAATCCCTGTAGTACTTTTTCTTCATGCTTCCTCCTGCCTACAATTTCTGGCAGCTGGTTCAGATTCTGCAACTGAAATGCACTAGTTCTAAATAATCTCACTTCAGATATTTCAATGAATATAAACCCAACATAAAGTTCTCTTTGTGAAACCAGGAAGACATACTTTGCGATACAAGGTAGTAAGCAGTGAACAAGTTCTTGTAAAGCTCCACTCTTTCTGCATATGGATGGCATCACACACTGTACTCAGAAAAAGAAAAGTTTACTCTTTAGCGATAGGTTTTAAAATACACCCAAAATGCATAACTTAACCACACAAGACTTCCCTTGGGCTTTGGCAACCAGATACGTTAAAAACTGCTAATTGAAATCCTCTCTCTCCAATTTGTCTTTGGAACACGGACTGTGGCAACAAGGACCGTGCCATTTCACTACCGCACCGTCATCTCAAAGCTGTTCTTGTGATCACACATTCGTAGGCCAACATAGCACATGCACACAGAATCAGCAAGGAATCATCTTTTTCCTCAATAATCTCTTTGAACTGGAAGGCAGCAACAACACAGCTCTCCCACACAACAGGCAAGCAGCTCTAAATCATCGCTCAGAGTGATTTTACCAGACATTTTGTAGTCCAAACATATTTCTTCCTAAAAACATCAAGCTTCACAATTACCAATCACGGATTAGAAGCCTTCCTGCCTTTATCTCTAATCTACCAAAAGAAACACCCAGTCAGCAGAGAAAGGCCCCGTCTTGTGCATAAACCCAAACACACACAGGGGCCAGACTATCTTAGCTGCAAGTACTCTCTGCAGCACCACCTCTCCCACCCAGTTTCTCCTTCGGCCAGAGCTCCCCCACGTCTCCTCTGTAACGGCTGCTATTAGATGTTACTCCAAATATCTGTTCGTGAGCTGTTGGTTGAAGCTCTGTTTGAAGGCACTGATTTTCCACCTAAAGTTTTCTCCTGAACTACAGCCCTCTAAAGCCCAGACCCCAGATGAGTTTGTTTTTGTCTGATCTGGCACCCTGCTTATATAGACCCTGGGAAAGAGCTGGGGAGTCAGGCAGCTTCTCTGGCTCTGGGTCCCCCAGGCTGGTCTCCATTTAGCAAGGCCCGGGTGGGATGGAGCTCCGGACACACAATAACACACCCTGGAGACACTCACTTCTCCCCGCCTGTTCCTACCTTTCAACAACGGGTTGTAGGTAAGGACTTCGGTCAGGGTGTGTCTAAAAAACTGCTGCAAGGAATCCAGATGAACCGCACTTTTATAAACTGACACATTGAACACATTCAGCCTACAAATGAAATAGAAACAATGCACAGGAAGTATGATCAACCAAGTGCTGATTAGGGTGAATGACTAATTTTTCTTCTACAACCTATCTTATCAAATTGCCAGAGAGATATACTTTTTCGTATGTATTTCTAAAAATCTATTGGTTACTCAACATTATGTAGCTATTAGATTTACAAACTTTCTAATGTATATCCCTGCACAGGACAGGAGTGAATGTTGACATGTACAAAGTAGTTAAACAAAACCGGTTTGGAAGCAGGAATTGGAGGATGACGGCACCTTCCAGGTGTTTCTGCTCAGAAGCAGAGGGAGAAAACTTGACAAGGGAAACTAACCAAATGCCAAGAAGGTGCTCCAAGATTGGTTCCAACACTGCCAGAACACCCTTTCCTACCTGATACTTATCTTTTTACAAGCATTTTTATTTGCACATATTTTATTAAAGAGGAGAATACTAAACATCAGTAGCGCTGGGGCGGTGGTGTGTGTGTAAATAAATTTTAAAAAACCCACAACATTCCCCCTATTTCAGTAACAAGTGTAACAGTGGATAAAAAAAACTCCTCCTGACATTATTCAGAGGAACAGCATTTCTTACCAGAACCTCATAGCTTGCAATGTGGAAACATCTTCCTGCTTCTCTTTACCAACAGCGTCAAGCACCCCTGTACCCCAAAATAAAAACACAAAAACACAATGAGAGAAATGGAAAGAACTGTGACACTAAACACACAGGAACTAACAGGAACAAGCAATCTGTGCACCGTTAGGAAGGTGACCCCATTAGGGAAATGTGCAGAAGCCATTCAGCAGCATTAAATTCTTACGAAATTTTTTCAAAAGTGACACAGACTCAAAAACTATTAACACTAACCTTGAACCAATTCAAAAGCGTTCCCAAGAATGTGCTAATAATTAAGCCATCTAAAAATGCACATAAATTAGTATTCAATTTCCAAACTCAATCCTAATTGTGCAGTGCATCTCCAAGTGTGAACACTGCAAAGCTGCATGAGAGAAAAGTCTGTCTGGAGGCAGGGATTTGCACAAGCAAGCTTTGAATTAACAACCCCTGGAAACAATGGTTTTAACTGTCCTCGCCAAACAAAGAGCACGCTGGTGTAAGCGCCACACATTTCTAACAGCAGTGGGACTTCAGGTTACATTTGCTTAGCAGAAAGTCCTTCAAAAGCTAGATCTGCCCCAAAATGACTGGAGAAGTCAAACAGGTTGGTGGCTTGCACAGCACATTGCCTTGACCATCAGCCTACACCACTCAAAGCCCACATACTGAGACCCTTTGCTTTACAGCGTGCTGCAGCAGCAGTTTTTCTGTTTCTTGTCCCATCCTACCTTTAAAAGCCTCCTAACAGTTAATACTGATCTGGGGCAGCAAAACAGGCGTCCCTCACATGCATTTCGTGAGGCAGTCCAGTGTTAATACGTAATACTCTCCTCCCCTGCTGAGGAATACTTTAAGGTTAAGTAGGGGAGAATAGAGAAAAGGAGATAAACTCTACTTATCCTCGGGCACAGGAGTTCAACACAGCAAGATCAGTACTATGAAGTACAGTGCTCCTATGCTCCTCTCAGCCTGTCCTTCTCCTCCTGTGAAGGTCTTCATTAATAGTGAATTATTTTACATAAAGAATCCTAATGTTCTTCAAAGCAGCTGATTAGTTAAGTGAAACCCCTCAAAGGTGACCCAAAAGTATACGCTAATAAAAATACCTCATATAAAACTCGTTTAATATAATTTTCAGACACACAGACTGCAAGTCGGTCAGTGGCAGTGCAGGCTGCAAAAACGTGAAGGTCAAATGAAGAGCAGGTTAGCAGACTCCTGTCTGACTGCCAACAGCCTGCTTCTCTTCCTGCAAAAATCCCCCTAGTCCCGTGTTTATAAGGGTTATTTTTCAAGTACCAACACTGTTAAAGGGCCACCCGAGATGGGACTCATACATATTAAATAATAAAGCACTTCTCTTACAGCTTTCCCCTTTTAGAACCACTCCGCAAGGTCTGTAAAGCATCTCTGTCTACAGACAATGCGCCCTGCGAAAGGTGGGGTAAGGGATAAGGCTGGCAGCGCCCACGAGAGACTCAGAATGGAGGGAGCAGTCCTGGTGTTATGTCCTGGTTTTCGGTCATCTTAGAGCAGAGGAAAAGCTCTAACCTCTGCAGTAGCACTGAGCATGTTCCTGAAACATGCCAGCAAGAAAAGTGGTAAAGTGCTGTCACTAAGGAGACAGGAAAGTAACAGCAGCCGCGCAGATTATACTAATACACTGGTGTCGGGAACATGAGGAGGTGTAAGGGAACGCTTCCTCTGCTGTACAGCAGATACAGCAATTTACCATGAAGATCATCTGTGACATCAGACAAAAAGAAACCCTCCTGTATGTTTAGTCTTTCTGCATCGGGATTTGCAATGCAAATCAGGCACTGCTACGCTTGGGCTCTCAGCAGCACCATCAGGACTGCCCAGGCCAAAACAGGCACGTTGTCCCTGGGACAGTTCTTGAACACTGGCTGTTTAAAGACTACACATGTACATTAGATGTCTTTGCTCAGCATTTAAAACAAACAAAAAAAAGTTTCATAAAACAGTCTGCAAATCCAAACTGTGAGCCAGCAAAATAGCCTACTTGCGCATAACTTTGTAAATTCAACATTTAATTTACTAAGCAGAAAAACATTATGCAAGCCTAACCTCTGTGCTACAATTGTTTCCAATCAAACTTGTTAAAAATCAGATCAGATAGCTACCTAATGTTGCAGCTGGGAGCATCAAAATGAACTAGCATAAAAGGCAGAAATTATCTGCAGTGTTAGAAGACACTCACTTTACAAGAGTGAAGGGGAAAGCGGAGGCACATAAAATCAGTGACATAAATATTATGCATAACAAAGGAAAAGCATCCCAGGCAAAGGATTTCTCCTTAGAGATTTAGCAATGCCCTTAGAGATTTAGCAAGGAACAAGGAATGTAAGTCTAGCAAACAGCAGTGACTGCACAAAGCTAGGAATCACAAAAACACTTACATGTCAACATTCTTCGCAAGACGGCATGACAGATCTGTTCAAAATTGACAAATTAAGACCATTTAGAGTTTAAAAGAGCTATAGTTATATGCAGAAAAAGTAAATTGACTCAAAGAAAGAGTTTTGTCCCTCTTAATTTAAAGCTTAACTTTTACCTCAGGCTCTACTGTAGAACAGATACAATAGACCAAAGGGCAAGCATTTCCCATGCTTACCAGCACTCCATGCCTCATATTCAAATGGAAAAAAGGTGAAACCAAGGAAGCTCAAAAAGCCCTTGATGTGTTACCTTGAAGAAATCCTCCATACAAAAAGACTCTGTTCTGGTTTCACCATTTCCTCCGCATCCACTCCAGCACCTGGACCACCACCCCCTTCTTTGTTGCTCTAAGCTCTGATCTATTTACACTCAGGGAGGCACAGAGGTGTATAATGGAACTACTTTTTTAAACAACCGTTTGTAAATAGGTTCATTTTGTCCTTACATAGGGGACATTCTTGAATTCCAACTTCCTTCCCAGCTCCGAAGTTTGCTGAAAGCCATTCTGAAGAAACAGTATTGCAAAGTCTGCAAATCAAGAAGGAATTAGTGTTTCAGCATCTCCCTTTCAATAAAGATCACTTGCTCTTTCGCCTCACCATCTGTCTCCCAATAGGACTAGTGTCTGAAAAGCCTCATTCACTACACAGCAGTCAGCAGGAATCATTTATTTTCTTGGAGTAAAATTACACCCAGGCAAAAGGACCTAGAACAACAGACGGCAAGGAGCACAGAACCTTAAAGGATTATAAAGGCTGAAGAATTTACAGGTGTTATGCTCTATTACCACTGCAGAACTCATATGGGTTGTACCTGACCAACTGCACTGGTCCAAAGGTCTGACTACAGCTCCTCAGTCAAATGGTGTAGTGATTTTTTTCTAAACAAAACCACAAAATAAATAATAGAAAATGACAGGGGGGAAATGGAACTGTTAAATATTTCTGGTCCAAAATATCTCAGACACTTTGCAGGAGCATCACACTCTCAATATATCATCCCTGGCCCCATACACCTTGCAACTACACTTTCTTGTGATACTGTAACTCAAGGGGATATAGAAATTCAAAACAATTATCTTTGAAGGGAAAAAAAATTGCTAAATTCACCAAATATAAAAATATATTCCCCTGACTGAAACGGGTAAGAAAATGCAAAGTGAGGCCTCTGTTCTTACACCTCCAAGCTTTTGACTTGCACAGCCCCTGCTGCAGGCTGTGCAGACCAGCAGCCGGGCCCCGCTCCACCAGCGCCCAGTTGAGTGCCTTGCCTGAGAGAACGTGCCCAGCGAGCTCCACATCCCCGGAGGACTCCACCTGCTCACAGAGGCCACAAAGGCTGTCGCACAGCCACTCCACCACAGCAGGGGCAGCCGGGTTGCTGAGAACAAACAAAAGCACATTCAATTCAATCCTTCCTGCTTCTTTTACGGCTTGGGTTTTTGCTCCACCATCCTCTTGGACTCAGGAAAGAACCATCTGTGCAGGACTCTGCCCTATATGTGGCATTTCATTTCTTTAATTTGGACCAGCAAGAGCTTTATTTGCTTTATAAAAAGATTCTACAACAAGCATATCCAAAGGAAAAAATACATGTGAAGTTGTGTGTTCAAGTATTTCCTCACAGAATGGTTTGGGTTGGAAGCAACCTTAAAGATCACCTAATTCCAACCCCCCTGCCTTGGGCAGGGACACCTTCCACTAGACCAGGTTGCTCAAAGCCCCGTCCAACCTGGCCTTGAACACTTCCAGGGATGGGGCACCCACAACCTCTCTGGGCAACCTGTTCCTGTGCCTCACCACCCTCACTGTGAAGAATTTCTTTCTTACATGTAATCTAAATCTACTCTCTTTCAGTTTAAAACCGTTACCCCTTGTCCTATCACTACACTCCCTGATAAAGAGTCCCTCCCCATCTTTCCTGTAGGCCCCCTTTAAGTACTGGAAAGCCGCTCTAAGGTCTCCCTTCTCTTCTCCAGGCTGAACCACCCCATTCTCTGAAGATTAACTCTGCCAAATCTCACCAAAATGTAAGGTTTTGGAAAGACAGAAGCACACAGCTTCTGCAAAGCAAGACTTCTCATCAAGACCAGCACTAATTTTTATGGGCTAAACAAGTTTCCAAAGCAGACCTGGAGGCACGCCCAGATGAATTGAAGGAGCTGGGTGACCTAGTCCTTTCCCACACTGCATGCTAACTACCCACACCCACTGCAGCAGTGAAACAAAGCGCTAGATAAAGCATCACCTAGGACGGTCTGCAGTGGTGGTTCCCACCGAACCATTTCACTTCACATTGCGGCCAATTCGGCAGCCATTGGACAGCCAGCCACCACACCTTAAACTGTGCTACTTAACCCAGAGTAACCGCTCAAACCCAGGGTAACTTCTTAAATCCTGCTAATCTGATCACTTGCCAGCACCTGACTATATTCTTAGTCCAGAATACTCATGACTAATCCCCGATTACATTTCAATAGGCTTTAAGAGATTAAATACATCTGCAAACCTATATACCTCTGCTCACCTCTCCAGCAGCTCTCCCAGTCCAACAATGTTGCCTCTGTGCAGGTGCCACACAGCTTCCAGCACTGGAGGGTCCTAACAAGATGTCACAATTAGGTCATAGTCTGTATTTTGCAGTTAACATTAACATTTGACTAACATAAACTATACATAAAAACTAAATTCCGTTTATTCAAACTATCCAGAACTTATTGAAATTAAAAACCGACAACATAGGAAATACCAGATGAGGAAAGATTATATTTGATTTTTCCTTCCCACAAATTTTGAATGGTTTAGAGTTGTAGATACATCACCATTTTAAATTTTCATGGTCAAGTGATAAATATATCCATCTTTGTCCCCCTGAAATAATGCTGATTCTGCATATTCAAAGGAACACTGAATATCCCAGAAAACAGGTAACACCACTAAGTTTCAAGTCTTCTTAATTCAGATCCAGAAACAGATTAGAGAATTATCACTTAGCCTATTAACTGTTTATTAGTCTCTGAAGCGAGTTTGTTGCTCTCCAATCCATTTTCCAACAGGAGATGACAGAAAGAGACACTGCAACTGTATGGGCAGAGGCCGATAGACACAGAGGAAAAAAACAACACTGCTTGCGCAGTCCTGCTGCTGAATGCCAGGCTTGCCGTCAGCAAAATCAGCACCAGGCATTGCTTCCATGCAGATGAAACTGCACCATTCATGCCTCCCTGCAACATCCCTTCCAGCTCCTGCCTGGAACAGCATGTCCTGGAGAATCTTATGTGTCGTGGTTTCAGCTGGGATAGAGCTAATTTTCTTTCCAGCAGCTGGTATAGTGTTATGTTTTGGGTTCAGTATGAGAAGAATGTTGATAACACACTGATGTTTTCACTCTTGCTAAGTAGTGTTTATACAGAGTCAAGGATTTTTCAGCTTCTCTTGCCCAGCCAGCAAGAAGGCTGGAGGGGCACAAGAAGTTGGGAGGGGACACAGCCAGGGCAGCTCACCTAAACAGGCCAAAGGAATATTCCATACCAGGTGACATCATGCCCAGTACAGAAACTGGGGGGAGTTGGCCGGGGGTGGGGAGCAGATCACTGCTTGGGAACTAACTGGTCATTGGTCAGCGAGTGGTGAGCAATTGCATTGTGCATCACTTGTTTTGTATATTCCAATTCTTTTATTATTATTATTGTCATTTTATTATTGTTATTATTATCATTATTAGTTTCTTCCTTTCTGTTCTATTAAACTGTTCTTACCTCAACCCACGAGTTTTACCTTTTTTTGTTTGTTTGTTTCTCTCCCCCCATCCCACTGGGTGGGGGGGAACTGAGTGAGCGGCTGCATGGTGCTTAGTTGCTGGCTGGGGTTAAACCATGACACTGTCCTAGCAAAGCAGGACTCCAGGGTGCAGCAGTAACTTCTGCTCGTTTCAGCCTCCATACAAAAACGCTCCAAGTCAGAAACAAAATCTTCACACCTTGTGAAGGAAGAGGTGCTTGGGAGTCTTGGGCACACAAGCCATTCAGGAGAAAAGCCAAAGCCCCACAAGATTTCTGCAGCAACCAGCAGCTGCCTTGTAGCATGACCCTAGACTCCCCCACATACTTTTACTTGGACAACCTAATTCTTTACTGTAACAATCTCAATTACACAGCAGCACTTGATCTCCATGTCTACCTGAGAATGAGGAGATCTTAATCAGCCTACAAAACACACAGGATTCTATTTTCAGCCCAGGATCAGATATTTGAGACTAGAGCATGCCTCTTTATCTTGACAGATCAGCCTCTTCCTTCTTTCCCACCAGAGCAGGGAGCAACCAAAACCATCCCGCTCACAAAAGCCCTTAACTCCACTTAGAGCATCACTTATCTTAAGAAAACAAACCACCCAAATGAAATCAAGACAACACATTTGTGAAGCAATGGGACCTGTTATCTACTATCGTATTTCTCTCAAGCTGTTTTCTGCGTGAACTCACTTTGGCTTATCACCATTCCCAGATAAATAGAGCGGAGAACCAGAATGCCAAAGATGAACTGAATATTGCTGGCAAAGCACATAAAGGGCTTCTGGGACCGCGCCACCCCACAGCCAGCTGGGAGCTTCAGCACTGTCTGGTCAATTGATCTGGATTGCTTAGCCCAGACAGCAAACCTATGTGCCAACTGATGGAGAGTTATTAGCATATTTCACGGATAACAGTAAGGCAGCGAAGCTAAACAGAAAAGAAAATGATACCCCCAAGCTTCTATTAACTGTGGTGTCACCTCGGATGAGTTTAATCCCATTACCCGTACTGTAACTCCAGACACTATGCCCTTCCTTGCTGCTTCCTAGTGAGAACCAGCCATGCTGAGTACAAATGGAAAGAGTTAGACATCTCCTTTGGAGAGGCAAGAATGCTGCTTGCCTCACTCCCTAAAAACTAACGCTCAATCACCAAGATGCTGTCAACTCTCCTTTGTGGCAGTTTCTCAGAAGTGGCCACGCAATTTTAATAATTCACCTGCTTCCAAACCTCTAATAAGCCCTTTTCAAAAAAGCAAATCTTGCTACAGAGGCAAGGAAGCTCCCAGTGAACTTGCTTTAAAGTAAACAAAACAAACAAAAAAACCCCAACATTTATAATTCAGTTCATGCTTTTAAAAGGTCAGAAAGACCACAGTCGTTCTCAAGAGGAGTTCATGACTGCAGTCGACCATGAGCAGAGGTGAGCAGTGGCAAGAAAAACACCGAGGGAAACTGAACAGAGATCACAGCACTTCACTAGTCCATTTAAGTTATCCCTGGCCTTCAAGGGAGAGGAGGGTTGAAAACACACAGGTGAAGTCTAAACAGTCTGTAACACAGCAACATTTCTCCATGAGTTCTTACCTTCATTTTCCACATTTCTTGACAGAAGAGCGAGCGACAGAACACATTGTTTGCCAGCAAATCCTTGACCGTTTGAAGCAAGCAAGACAACCTCTTCTGGAATAACCCCAGAAATGAAGCAGAAATAATTTCCTTTGTAAATAATGCATTCTTAGAAAAACAATTTGTTACTTTTCCCTGTTTACTGTTTTTTAAAGGCTTGAATAGTAGAGAGAATTCATGGGAAAGGCCCAAACTTTTCCATCTTAAGGCTGAAGTAAAGGCAGCCAGGCTGACAGCAGTGACACCTGACAGCTCCTCAGAGGTGAATTGAGCCAGCAGCCACGACACAGCTTTTGTACGGATGGCCATCGCCACACCTGGCTACACCGCAAACTGAGACAATTGATAAAGGTGGAATCGTGGCTTAAAGAGACCAAGTCTGAGGTACACCAGAGGTGGTAACGCAGGATCTGCTCAGAGACCTGTGTAACGCTGCACTTCAGCAACAGACAAAAAACTTAATTTCCAAGCTGTCAAAACCAGCCGCTTTCCTGTATAGGAGAAGAACATCATACTTCTGTGAGCATATTGGACACATAAATGAATAATCAGCCGCTCAGGTCCTACATGTTTGGGTGACTTTATCAGAACAGATAAACTGGGTTTAAAGTCAAACCTAACAATACCATTTTCTTGATAAACTAAATGTAAACCTTTTCCCTTACTCTCTGGTCCAAGTTCAGCAGTGGGACTTGAAAGGGGCTTGCAGAAGCCTGGCAGATCCGCTCGATGTTGGTAACAGCATTTTGGGCTGCCAAGATTGCTGTGGGTACACCCAATCTTGAGGCCTGTTCCTGCAGCACAGAGACTAAAAAAAAAAAACCAAAAAACAAAAAAAACCCAAAACAAACCACAAAGCAGAAAGCTGTCAGCACGGGAGAAAAAAGGGTTTGAACACATGACTATGAAGACAGAAGCCCAAAGTCTTAAAGTCCTTACAGTACAGATGTTATTTGTTAGAAATCATTTTTATTTCCATGTATCATTCCTTTACTGTACAAAAAACAGGGGCAGAACAACCAGGGGCAGAGGTGGAGTATCCTCGCTAAGCAGATTTTTGTATTTTAGTCTTGTAGGGCTCACAGTAACACTTTCAAGTAATCAAAATATTTAATGATCAGACCTTGCCAGCGGCGAGTCATCACTGAACAAGTAAGAAATGAGTAGCCAAGCAGGAAACCAGAACAATGAAAAGAAAGTAAAACTGGGATTGCATTTAACAGGCAGAAATTCAGTACATAAAGAAAAGTTCTTTCCCACATCTGTCTCCAATAGATACTCTTTCACTCACCTATAAATGATTCTGACGATACTTCCTGGTGCTCTACACCACCCTGTCCACCTGGCTTGACTGAATCTTCCACCTGGAAGCCAAACAAAAACATAACAGTCTTAGCTGTCTATTACACACATTTCCAAACCTATTCCCTCTAAAGTATACTGAGCAGCCCTGGCATTCTTGGGGGCTGGAGCAACTGAAGTGAAATTAACGCCAAGCTCTCACATAGTCATGATAAACCAGAGATTTCAGGGTACTTTATAAGAGGCTTAAGTATAGTTATCTTCATTTTATGCAGAGAAAAGAAGATACAGGTCAAAGTTACTTGTCCCCAGTCACCCAACAGATCAGCAGCAGCACCAGGAACAGAATTTCTGTCTTTCAAGTCCCTTCTGTGAAGTCACGCTGACATAAATATTTGATGAAACATGTCAAAATGTTGGATCCTTTTCTAGTTAAATCCCCTTTTTTCCTTTTATAAAGACAAATATTCTGTACAGAAACATCCTTGTGGCTGAACTGTGGAAAGTATTTGAATAGTCTATTCAAGTTACCAAAATCAAAAGCTCTCTCCAGTGCGTGAGGAGAAGGTAGAACATGGCCCAGCCAGAATGTTGGCTCAAGTGCCTATATAGGCAAATGACATAGGTTTTCATAAAGACAGTCACATTAGTCAGAAATGGTTGGTAATTCAAAGAAAACCCAATAGTCTCTCCTGATTTTTTTTTTCCCCCTATATTCACAAGAAGCCAGTTCTGACCCCAAGGAAAAGGTGCTGGATTTCCCTTTGTCTCAAATCCAAACCATGCTTAGCCATTTTTAGTCTGCAACAATAAAACAGAGGAATAAAGGAAAAAAAAATCTCATTTCTGCAACACAGATCTCTAAACTTCAGCTTATTCCCACAGTGTTGTTTTTTCTTTTCACTTATCATGAAAACTGTGTTCCCAGGACATTCATTCTACAGTTGCCCTAGGAAGGGCCCTGGAGGAACCCACCTCCAGCTGGCATGTCCCACGATCCCCAGCCTGACCGATACACCCCAAACTGCCCACTCCTACCTCCAGGAGGAGGTCATTCAGGTTCTGATGGCAATCCAGAAGGTGCAGAGACGCTTCCTGGAGCTCTGCTCCGCTCCTAAAGGCGCTTTTTCGTTTCCTGGCTCTCCCTGCTGAGAAGTTGGGATTTCTTGTATAACCACAGCTTGCTCTGACAGCCCCCAGGGACATCTCCCTCTCTTTGCTGCTACAGTACACATCACTGACGGGGCAAAGGTGGCCCCGGTCAGACCCTCGTTAGCTGGCAGCACAACAGGAGCAGTGCAGGATGTTTCTGACAGGTCTGCTCCGGGCAGCTCAGCAGACAAAGCCCCATGGCCTTCAGCATGAGCAGCCCAGCACAGCCAAGGACCTGCCAGGCACTGCCAGCCATCAGCCTCCAAAGGCCCTTGGCCCAAAGCAAACAAAGTGCTGCCCTGACACCCCCGCCCCAGGAGAGGAGCTACAGCAGGGCCACAGGAAGGCCACCAGCGTTTGGGAGAGGGTCCCTGGGAGGAGCAGGGGCAGCAGAGCTGAGGAGGAGCTGAGGTGAGGGGCTGCCAGGAGCCCAGAGCACCACACAGGCCGGAGCAGCGGGGTATACGAGGGTGGAGAGGGGCCATTCACCCCTCCCTTTCCCTCCGCTGTCCCTGCGGGAAGCGCCAGGCCAAGAGCTCACTCAGAGGAGCCCCGGCCTACCCAGCCCGCACCTACCCAGCAGGTCCTTCCATATCCTCCCGCCCGGGCCCGCCATCACGGCGGCCCCCGCCCGCTTCCCGCCAAACAAACCCGCCCGCCCTGCGCCGCCATTGGCTGCCCGCCGGGGGACGCCGCCTCCGCCCATTGGCTGGAAGCGCGCTGTGGTCCCGCCTACCCTACCGCCATCTTGGTAGTGGCGGAGGTGGGGGGCTGCCATGTTGGGGAGGGCGACCGGTGCCGATTGTGGGGGGGGGGAGCTCCTGTGTCAGGCGGTGGGGCGGGATGGCTGAGGTGGGATGGGGGGGGACACACTCCGCAGAGGCTGTTCGCGGCAGTGTGGGGGGGGTGGCTCACCGCCACATGGCCACCAGGAGAAGGAGCTTTCCCCTGACACACCCTGAGGGGCATCAGCTCGGCTGGGGGGGGCTCACAGACCCGCACAGACCGGCCGGGCTTCCCTGGGGGACGAGGGTGCTGCGGGCCCCTTGTACCACCCAGGGAAGGGGACCAGAGGAGGCTGGAACTCCCGAGGGCAGAAATCACCAGCCGGGCATTGCTGGGGGCAATAAAGGTTTCGGAGGGAGCAGTGTGGAATTCCCACAGGGATTTTTCCCCGGTTGCCTCTCATCTAATCCTTCCCCGGAGATGAACGGCTGCTGGTTAGCTGCCGTTAGCGTGCCCCGCAGAGGGTTCGGGGCGGGAGGCGGCAATTCGTTACGAGAAGGATGGCGGCGTATGGGCAGGTGGACAACCCCGGGGTATTCGCCGTCGGGAGGCTGGCTTCTGTTCGCAGACGTTGAAGAGGCCGTGCTGGAATTGGCCGTGGGATGTTTTTATTGCGGTGGAGCGAGCGAGTCAGCAGCACTCGCTGCCCAGGGCCGGAGAAAACATTTCCCGGCAGCGTTGCGGGAGCTGAGGCTCCAGGTCTGGCCCTGGCGGTGCGATGGGGTCCCCCAGCCAGCCTGCCACCGTGCCAGAAAGTCACCGCAGCGCCGAATCTCGGCTTGGGGACAGAGAGCGAAACCCTTCCCAAATTCCCATTTCTGAATCGCTTTGAACCCCCAATTCTGGCGCTGCCTGGGGAGCCGGGGGAGCCCCGAGCCAGCAAAGCAAATCAAAACCTCTCCCTGCCAGGGGGGACATCTGCAGGGGGCTTGTTTCGCAGATGGTGGGGATGGCCTACGTGGGGGAACGGAGGACACGGGTGACAGCTGAGGGAGTGGGGACGCGGGTGGGAGCGGGGCTGTGGGACGTAGCACCTCCGAGTTGTCCCTGGGAAGGCACAGCCGGGAGGAACAGGCTCCGAGGGGAGCGGGAGTACTGAGTCAGAATGGGGGTCGGTACCGGAGGAATTGAGGGGGGCGGGACTGAGGTTAGAGCCGGTAATTAACGTGATTAAGAAGCCGGAAGGAGTCATCTGCAATAGAATGAAATATTTGCATCACTAAGGGAAGGGAAGGGAAGGACCTGCCTCCAAACATCTCGGAGATAAGCAGGGAAGAAGAAAAGGAATTTTTTAGCAAGGTACAAAGAGATAAAAAGGAGAGCATGGGATGGGGTAGGGAGGGTAATTTCGGCTGGAGGTGAGGGGAAGCTGCCTGTCTGTGAGCTCTGAGGTCGGCACTGCACAGCCTCGGGGGCTGAGCTGAGCTCCAGCCACCGGGACATGTCCCGGGAACGTGGGGGCTCGGGCCCACCGGGATGTCCGCTGTCCCATCCTCCCCGAGCATCCCTGGCTCCCTGCAGGCAGGCCGGTACCCGCGTCCCGAGTGTTGCAGAGCCCCACGTCTGTGCGGTCTCACGCTGCGGGCCAGGGATGCCATTGCCCACGGGTGGCAATGGAACAGTAAATGTCTCTATTACCAATACTGCCGGCAGGTCTCTGCGGCCTCGCTGGCTTACTGGCCTGCAAAGCTGGTCTTGCTATATTTAATCCTTCAATGCATTATCTGTGAGGTACACCAAGTTAATGCAGTCTGTGCAGAGAATTGCTTTTAATTAAAATATTAATGAAGACGACTCTGGAAAGGAAATGGAGCTTTAACAAGCGCTCTGTGATTCAATCTCTCTGCCTCTCCAGCCGCTGAGCCCTTTGCAGCGCCTTGCTCTCCTCCCGCAGCAGGACAGATCTGGCAGAGCCCGGCTGTGCTGGGCAGCAGGACCAGGTACGGCTGCACCAAGAGCAGGGTCTGGCCCAGAGGCAGTAATGTGGGACTGGCAGCTCTGGAGAAGGGCAGGAAAGCCTGCGGGCTTGCTCCCCTTGTTCAGAGAAAGGTTTAGCCTGGCGGCTCGCACCTGGACAAGAGGTGTGCGAAACCCCAGAGACCTTTGCAATAAAACTGACTCCACAAGGCAGACGGCTTTGCAGAATCCAGCCTGATCTCTTCACGCATCACACCCGTGAGCCACGCTTGCCTGGCAGGAACGGGCTCATCCATGTCCCGGGTCCTCCTCAGTTGCAGTTGAGGACAGGGCTGGCCACCATGCTCACAACCCCATTGCTTTCATCAGGAGCATGGATCAGCGTGCTCGTGCTCCTCCAAAGGGATCACTCGGCATGGCTGGCCCCAGCAGGCCATCTGACCTGGAGCTTGGGTTTCTGGGGTGCTCCAGAAGTTTATTCATGCAGAGAGGAGGCTGGGGAGTTCTTACAGCATCTGCGCCCCAGGAGCCTGGTACCTCCTGGCAGACAGCAATGCTGCAGACCCGCTTCTGCACCAGACCAGCGTGTAGGGCACCAGTGGTGAACGCAGCAGGACAGGGCTTGGCATCCCCCTCAGTGAGACTGAAGTGCCAGTCTCGGGGCCGGGGCTTGATTGATTCAGGGCTGGCCAGGGTGTTTTGGGGAACCAGAAAGTCTGGGAGCAGCAAGTGGGCCATTACACCGGGTAGTCAGGGACTCATCTCTGGTTTGACCTAAGAAAAACTAGGGGGAAACCATCACCGTGGTGGCCAAACCGATGAGAAACCCTCTGAGGGGGTGCAGGGAGGTGCAGCCAAGAGCTCGGCATCGCTGCCCGGAGCCAGGGGCTGCACACCAGGCAGTGATGCCAGCAAGCTCCTCGAAATCCCGACCACATCTGAGGCCAGCACGCAGCACGCAACAAGAGTGACCTACCTTGTAAAACACTCTCTCCTTTCATGGTCCCCAGTTTATTGCAGCATCTAAGGAAACTGGGATAGGTGCGTCCAACCCCACGGGTGCTCTGCGCACTCATCTCAGGTCCCTGTGGCTTTTTAAGGAAATTTTTTGCATATGACAGATGAAACCCATGTGAATGTATTACCTGCAAACACGGCACACAGCACGCAGCCCTGCTGCAGGCTGCTGGGAAAGGGCTCTGCCCTCCATCCCGGCTCCGCAGCCGTCTCGCTGGGGCATGTCCTGCTTCGATGCCACGGGTGGCAGGGAGGCGGGAAATCTAACCCTCCCGTACTGCTCTGCAACCATTTCCCAACCTGTTCATTTTTTTTCCCCTATTTCTTTCATTTTTAATTATATTTCCCCTATGGACATACACACTTGGCTTTTGTTTGATTTTTTCCAAGACGGTAGCTTTTAATTACATCTTGATTTCATATTAATTACAGTTTTACCCAAAGCAAAGGGCTTTGTGCTTTAGAATTCAAATGTATTCCCATTAATCCTGCAGGTTGGGTTATCACCGCCTTCAAACGCCGCGCGTCCTCCCCACTTCTATCCCCGACGGTGCCGCCCTGGCTGTGTCCGGAGGCACTGGCAGGTGTGTGCGGCGCAGGAAAGCCGGCAGCCGGCTTGGCCCGGCACGGACCCGCTGTGGCGGGCAGCACGCGCAGCTTTCTTCCCTCTAAAGTCACTTCCCAAGCAGGCTCCAAAGCCTGCTGATTACAGGGTAAATGTCGCATTCAAATCTCACTCGTTGGTGCGGAAAGCCAGACTCAGACGTCAGCGTCGCAGCCAAGAGCTGCTCCAGGGGGCCGGAGCCGTGCGGCTATTCTGTGACGTGTGGATCCAGCCAGGTCTGAGGCCGGTACTGTGCTCCCAACCCCCTTCAATGTGCTCCCGCCCTGGCGATGGTGCATTTGAGTAATCCCAGAGATGCACGGACAGTTTGGATCACCTGTGTCCATCCTCCCCCTTCCCAAATCCCAGGGCATCACGCAGGGCTGCATTTCGCAGCTGTCCAACTCTGTTCTCCCATTTCCTTCCCCAAAGATGGAGCTGACACTGCTCAGGTTCTCTGGGACAGGCATTGGAGGGCATTTCTCTCCCGTGGTGCTGCAGGCACCGTCCCAGACTCTTTGCCAGAGGTCTCCGGCCTCGGGGCAGCTCTTTGGCCCTGTGGGATAGACGAGCACCTGTGTGCCAGCTCCATCCCTCTCCCAGCCCTGCCAGCACGGCTCCGGGATTGGCCCCAGTTTATGCTTATGAGTTAATGGACCCGAGGTGGGGTTTTATGCTCCTTCCATCATGGAAATGGGAAGCTCATCATGACAAGAACTTTAATTTGCTTTATCTGACCTTTCACAGAGAGCCGGCTGTCCTTTCTGCTCTGCCAGGACGGTCCTGCCTGCCCCACAGGTCCGGAGGGATGGTGCCTGGGCACGACCCCGCTATTGGCACCGTGCCACGCCAGACTTTCCCGGTGGCTGCGGGACGTCGTCCCCCCACCCCGTGTTCCCATGGGACATTGCCTCCTTAGAGACTCCAGCTCCTCATCCCGGCGCCTTCCGCTGGCTTCTGCTGCTCCTGGCCGTGCCCGAACCATGCTGCAACATCCAGAGCTCTTCTCCTTCCCTGCCGCGGAGTTTTATTGCCCCAGCCTGGCCCCTTCCCTCCCCCAGCTCCCCAAACCAGCCGAGCCGAGCCCCCCCCCCCCCGGCCGTGACCGTGTTTCCCCAGGTGACCCCCTGCCCCTGAGGCCATCGTGTCCCAACACCCGCCTGCCCCACGCGTGGCACGTGGGTTCCGTGGGCTTCCTACCTCTGGGCTGGGGCCGACCCGTGGGCCGTGGCCACCCCGCACCTCTCAGGGAGCAGAAGCCATAACCGCGCGTGTGTGTCCCCCCCCCCGCGTCACATGCCCTGCACCCCACACCCTGGGGACACCCGGTCCTTCACCCCGATCCTGCACCCCGCCAGCCGTGCCGTGCCGTGCCGTGCCGTACCGTACCGAGCCGCTCCGTCCCCCTTCGGTCTCCCGCCTCCTCCACCGCCTCGCCTCCCGGTGGGCGCTCCCGGCGGGGCGGGCGGTGGCGCAAGGCGTGGCCGAGCGGCGGGCGCGGGGGCGGTGCGATCCACCGCCAGCCTCTCCGCTCCGCTCCGCTCCGCTCCGCTCCGCTCCGCTCCGCTCCGCTCCGCTCCGCCGCCTCTCACCCCCACTCCCCCCCCACCCCACCCCGCCCCTCCCGGGGCCCCGCCCGCCCGTACGGCGGCGGCGGCGGCGGCGGCGGCGGCCGGCGGGGATGGGGCGATGGCGCGGGCGGGCGGCGGGGCCCCGCGGGAGCTGTCCCTGGAGGAGGTGCTGAAGTGTTACGAGCAGCCGCTGAACGAGGAGCAGGCCTGGGCCCTCTGCTTCCAGGGCTGCCGCGCCGCCGCCGCCGCCGCCGCCCCCGCCGCCCCCCCCGCTCCGCACCGCCGACATTCGTCTCCGCGGTGACGGTAGCGTCGTCCTTCCCGCACCTCCGCCCGGTAAGAGAACGCAGCGAGGCGGGGTGGTGCCGGCAGCGGAGTTGGTTTTTTTTTTTGGGGGGGGGGGGGGGGAGGGCGCCGACACCGGGAGCGGGGGGGGGGGGGGGTACAGGGGATTTACCGGCACCGGGACTTATTCAACGGCAACGGCAGGGGGTGCTGCACCGCGCCGACCCGCCCCGGGAGGCCGGCGGCGGGGCCGCGGAGGGATCGGGGATAGAGGCAGCGGGGAGGGGGGGGGGGCCACCGGCAGCGGTCCCGGCGGGAGGGATCGGCAGCGGAGGAGAAGGACCGGGACCGGCAGCGGGGGATGGGCAGGGGAAGCGGCACCGGCAAGGGGGAGCGGGCAGGCACTGGCGTCGCCGGCACTGGCGGCAGGGAACGGGTGCGGCACTGGGGACACCGGCTGCGGGGGTGAGGCAGCGGAGAGACTGGGAGGATTGGCGAGAGGGCCGGCACCGGCACCGGGGGGGGCACAAGAAGGCGGCACTGGCACCGGCAGGGATGGGGGGGAACCCCAAATCCCGGCCCTGGCAGGGGGGACCGGCATCGGCACCAGCGCTGGCACAGCCGGGACCGGCGCTGGCACTGCGGGTACTGGCACAGGTGGGGGGCCGGTGACTCGGGGGTCCAGGGCTGGTGTGGCACCGGCACCGGCACCGGCAGGGCCTGGCCAGGTGATCTGGTGAAGCTGGACTCGGGGGGTGGGGGTGTGCAGGGTGCCCGTGGGTGCGGGACTCACCGGGCCGGGACCCGCCGTGGGGCTGCAGGACACCGAGCCCGTCGGGGCGGGCAGGACACGTGGCAAGGACAGACAGACAGACACGGGGACGCACACCTGCACACACACGGCACATACACGGGCACACCTGCCACACACGCCTGAACGCACCTGCACACTCGGACCCCGCAGGGGACCCCATCCCCAGCCTGGTGTGCCACCGCGGGGCCGCGGCCCTTGCCCTCTCCCAGCACCCCAGAAGCGGCGTTTTGGGGCAGCACCGTCCCTGACCTTCGGACTCACGGCCGTGCCCTCTCTGCAGGCGGTTGGCGCTGCCGGGCAGGGCCGTGGTAGTTACGGGCTGTAATTAGGCTCGGCCGGCTGCCAGCAGCGATGCTGGGTGGCTCGGGTGGCTCAGCTCGGCGCGGCGAGGAGCACCCCTGCGCCTAATGACAGAGCGCGGCAAACGGCTTCACCTGCCTCGCCCCACGGGGAGGTCAGCGTGCCCGGGGACGGCGCCCGGTGCTCGGCACTGTCGGACGCTGCGGGGCCTCCCGGGCAGCTCGCCTGTCCTCGCCCACGGCTGGGCAGGGATGCTGCGGTGTCACTGCATGTCCTCGCTGCCGGTGGCCGGGCGGGGGACGCTCCCAGTGGCAGGGGGACGAGAGTGGAGCTGAGCCACGGGAGATGGGGCGCAGGCAGCCCACAGGGACTGGGGTGCGTAGGGCAGATCCATGCCCAGGGCAGGGCCACGCACAGGCACGGCACGTGCCCGTGGCGGCTGGGCATGGCGCGGTCACACCAGCTCTGCCGGTTGCACAGGGAAGTGGCCCCACACCCTTCCTGAGCCACCACGGCCACTGTGCCGGAGCCGGTGCCACCACGCCACCTCCTGCTCCCAAGTCCCTCCTGTGCCAGCCTGAGCCATCTCCCTAGGGATGAATCTGGGTCCTTTGCGGCAAAGTGCAAAGCTGGAAGGGCTCTGGGTGACTCCCAGCACCGCTGCAGGTGGCAGCACCGGCCTGGCACATGGCTCGGCAGCTCCACCTGGGCACGGGGCCAGATCCGGGCCGGGTGACCCGGCAGCACCCACCTGAGCTGCTCCAATTCCCTGTCCCATAGGAACTCCCTCCTCAGCCATCCCCCAGTGGCTCGAGGGAGCTGCTGGGACCAGCCAGGCTCAGTGTTTGCCGAGCCATGCTCAGTGAGAGGGGGCTCCAGCCGGGCACGGGGTCTGGGGTGTCGGTGGCAGCATCCCAGGGGATGTGCTGCCATGTCCTCTCCCAGCCAGGGCAGAGCATCCCAGGGCTGGCACTGCAGTGGGAGCTGGGCACAGCCTGGGGGCACAGGGGTGATCTTGGGCTCATGCATGGCACCACAGCAGGGTCGGACTCTGCGTCTCCTCTGCTTGCGCTGCCTTTCCCATGCGGTGTTTGGCCTGGCATCCCCGGCGGGTCCCGGGCTGGGCCCACGCAGCCACGGCCGGCACATGGCCGGCACTTCCCCGCGGCTGCCACATCGATCAGCTAAATGGAGAGCTAATGGCTGGCACTCCCCTGGGCCGTGGAAGCGGCTCTGCGGCCGCTATCGGGAAAGCAGAGCTGGGGACCCTGGGGCACTGCCCTTGGGAATGCTGCAAAAGCCACTTCTGCTCCTTGTCCTGTGGCTGTCCGGCTGCCGGGAGGGTATGAGCTGCCCACGAGTCTGTCCTGGGCTCGTGTGTGTGTGGGCACAGTGCTCTGTGTGTGTGTGTGTGTGCTGGCTCTGCAGTGGAAAGCAGCATCGTTTGTTGGGCACAACCCGTCACCGCAGCCCACACCGGGCACCTGGGCTGCATCTTGTGGGTGATCTGCGAGTCCTCACCGCGTCCCTGCCTGCCAGTGCCCACGCTGCCGGTGCCCACGCTGCCGGTGCCCGCAGCCCAGGGGAGTGCGGGGAGCATTTCCCTGCGGGTGCAGAGCTCTCAGCTGGCTCCAGCAAGGGGTAAAGGGGTGACGCTGCCGCCCCTGATGTGTCTCCTGGGTCCGGCCGGAGGCAGCAGGGCCAAGTGGCTGGTGCCTGTTTGGGCTCGTTGCCCAGGGCCGGCATCGGCTGCAATGCCCAGCGAGGCCTGCCGTGCTCAGCTGGGCAGGGAGGGCAACGGAGGCTGTGCCGCCAGCTCGCAGCCGGCACTGCCCGATGCCGAGACTCAACACACAGGTCCCTGTTGTCCCGTGGAGCTGTGTCCTAAGACTAGGTCAGGATGGAAATGGATGGGGATGGGGGTCCCAGCTTGGGGTAGCAGCTGCTGGGGATGGGACCCACTCAAGGTGGCCCCACTGGGTGCCCCACACGCAGGGCCGGGTGGGTGCAGCATCCCTGGGGTGCGGGACGGGAGGTGACGCCGAGGGGGATGCCCAGCGTGGGGCCGCGGGTGCCAGCGGTGACTCTGCCCTCCTTCCCCCCAGAGCTGCCCCCGCTGCTGACGCCCTCCGCCGAAGCCCAGGTACGTCGGGGCTGGACGCCCGCCCGGTCCCGCTGCAGCTTGCTGGTGACCTGGGCCGTCTGCCATCGCACCCCGGCACAGGGGTCCCTGGGTGGGCACCACCGCCTGCCCCCCTTGCCTTGCGGTGAGGGGGTCCTGGGGCGCAGCAGGGGCAGGAGACCCAGCACCGACGGTTGGGGGTCGGGAGGCAGCCGGTGCCGGCCACGTGTGCCGAGGGGCTCCCCCCAGTGCCACCGGTGCCGGGGTCCGGCTGGGCCCCAGCCGGTGCCGTCTCCCCACAGATGGTGCAGTCATTGGGCTTCGCCATCTACCGGGCGCTGGACTGGGGGCTGGATGAGAACGAGGAGCGGGAGCTGAGCCCGCGGCTGGAGCAACTCATCGACCTGATGACCAACAGCGACTCGGAGGACAGCGGCTGCGGCACGGCCGACGAGGGCTATGGGGGGCAGGAGGAGGAGGAGGAGGGGGGCGAGGGGCCGCCGCGTGCCGTGCGCACCTTCGGCCAAGCCATGCGGTGCTGCGCCGCCCGCCTGGCTGACCCCGCCGAGGCCCAGGCGCACTACCAGGCCGTCTGCCGGGCGCTCTTCGCCGAGACCGTGGAGCTGAAAGCCTTCCTCGCCAAGATCCGGGATGCCAAGGAGGTAAGCGCGGGCGCCCACCGGCTCCACTGCCCGGCCGGGGAAACCACCCACGGGCCCAAAACACTGGGGCGAGCGCGGTGCTCCCCTCTGCTTGCCCTGACCAGGGCTGCCAGTGCCGGCGTTGGGACATACACCCTCTCCCGCGGTGCTGTGCCATGGCACCGCCGGCTCCTACCTTCCCTGGGCTGGTGCCGGCAGTGACAGCTCGTAGAGGGGATGGGGGTGCTTTGGGGGTGCACGTCGGTGCTGCGGCCCCATGGCACGGCACCGGCCGGACCCCTGGTGCCGCCGGGTGCCGGGGCAGGGTGACGGCGTCTCGTACCACGGCAGATGCTGCAGAAGCTGAAGGAGGACGAGGAGGCGGAGGAGCGGCCGGCGGCGGAGCTGGGCAACCTGCGCAACACCGACTGGGTACGGCGGCGCGGCCGGGCGCGGGAGCCATGCCGGGGCCGTGCGGGGGCTGACGCCGTGTCCCCCGCCCAGGCCCGGCTGTGGGTGCAGCTGATGCGGGAGCTGCGGCACGGCGTGAAGCTGAAGAAGGTGCAGGAGAAGCAGTTCAACCCCCTCCCCACCGAGTACCAGCTCACCCCCTTCGAGATGCTCATGCAGGACATCCGCGCCCGCAACTACAAACTCCGCAAGGTCATGGTGAGCGCGGCCAGGCTGCCCCCATGCCGGCCCCCCGCCGTGGTGCCCCACTGACTGCCGGCCCTGGCACTGATGCTGCCCATGGCCCCTCTGCCCTTTCCCAGGTGGACGGAGACATCCCCCCCCGAGTGAAGAAGGATGCCCACGAGCTCATCCTCGATTTTATCCGCTCCCGGCCCCCGCTGAAGCAGGTGAATGCCAGCACTGGGACACCTCCGTGGCATGGCAGTGCCCAGCCTGGGCTTGGGGGGGTCCCACGGGTGCCATCCCCACCTGGGCGGGCACCCTGAGAGTGGTCAGCCCCGAGCTGCGGCCACCGCCTGAGGTCCCATCCGTGCGTCCCGCAGGCGTCGGAGCGGCGGCTGCGGCCCCTGCCCCAGAAGCAGAGGACGCTCCACGAGAAGATCCTAGAGGAGATCAGGCAGGAGAGGAAGCTTCGGCCCGTGGAGGCGGCATACCGTGGCCAGAAAGGTACCGGCATCCCTTCCCGGCCGCGCCAGGCTGCCAGCGATGTGCCTGGCACTGTGGCAGGTCCCCGTCACGCCAGGGCTGAGCCCTGTCCCTGTCTGCAGGCTACAGCTCCCTGCCCTGCATCCCCCACGCCTGCTCCGGCCGCCTGGCCTCCAGCTCCTGCCTTGAGCTCTGCCGGCCGCCGGCAAGCACCGCGCCGGCACGGCCACGGCCCCGTGTCCTGCTCAAGGCGCCCACCCTGGCCGAGATGGAGGAGATGAACATCTCTGAGGCAAGAGAAGGGACCTGGCAGGGCGGGAGGGTGGAGGTCGGGGGGACTCGGGAGGTGCCGGGGGGACGAGGGGGTCCTGGGGTGATGCGGTGCCCATGGCCTTGCAGGAGGAGGATTCTCCGGGCACGGAGGTGCCGCTGAAGCGGGACCGCTCCTTCTCTGAGCAGGACCTGGCACAGCTGCAGAGCCAGCTCGGGGGCGGCCAGGCTGCACCCCAGGATCCAGAGCCGCTGCAGCCCGAGCCCCGGCCCCGCTCAGGTACCTGCCGGAGGTCCCTAGCCCCGTGCCACCCCCGTCCCCCCGTCCCCAGGGTGGCTGTGCCGTGCCCTGCGGCAGGAGCGGCACCGGGCAGCGTGGCCTTGCCACTGCCTCCCCGTCCCTCCCCACAGGATCCGTCCCCGCCAGCTGCCACCCGCTGCCAGACGGCTCAGCACCGCCCCGGGCTGCCCTCGGCGCCGTGGAGGAGAGGCCAGAGGATGGATCCGGCGCTGCCCCCGGCACCAGCTCCAAGCACCTCTGGCTTGTGAGTGCTGGCGGTGGGGCTTGGCCGGGCTGGTGACGCTGGGGCTGGGGACACCATGCGAGCACGACCACGGGCACATGGCAGCCTGGCACGAGGGCATGAGGTGGCCGGGGAGTCCCCGTAGCCTCCCCGCTCCCTCTCCATGGGATGTGGGGCTTGAGGCACGCCATGCTGTGTGTGCTTTGCCCGTGCCGGGAGGCTCTGCCTGTGCCGGAGACACTCTGCCTCTGCCCGGGATGCTCTGTCCGTGCCGAGAGGTTCTGCCTGTGCCAAGGACACTCTGCCTGTGCCGGGGATGCTCTGCCTATGCTGGGATACCCTGCCTGTGCCGGGATACCCTGCCTGTGCCGGGATGCGCTGCCCGTGTTGGGGATGTTTTGCCCATGCCAGGATGCTGTGTGTCCATGCCGGGAGGCTCTGCCCGTGGCACAGGGATGCTCTGGGCCATGCTTCGTCCCCCTTCGCCAGCAGGAGTTCAGCCACCCTGTGGAGAGCCTGGCCCTCACCGTGGAGGAGATGATCAACGTGCGCAGGGTGCTGGTCAAGGCTGAGATGGAGAAGTTCCTGCAGAGCAAGGAGCTGTACAGCAGCCTGCGGAAGGGGAAGGTGGGAGCTGGGGCCGGAGGGGCCGAGTGCCGCCCGCCCGGCCCCCGGCTCTCACCCCTCTTTGTCCGCAGGTCTGCTGCTGCTGCAGGGCCAAGTTCCCCCTCTTCTCGTGGCCTGCGGCATGCCTCTTCTGCAAGCGGTGAGCGCCGCGCCGTGCCACGGGGCTGGGAGGGTGGCAGGAGGGTGCCCGCCGTGGCCCCGCTCACCGGCCTCTCTCTGTGTCCCCAGGTCTGTCTGCAGCTCCTGCAGCCTGAAGGTAAGGGACCGGCTCCGGCCGGTGCCACTGTGTCCCTGTCCCCTCCCTGCCCCATCCCTGTCCCCGTCCCACCCTGACGCCCACACCCCCGGCAGATGAAGATGCCTTCCAAGAAGCTGGCTCACATCCCTGTCTACGCGCTGGGCTTCGAGAGCCTCCCGGGCTCGCTGCTGGCCAAAGCCCTGCCGCTGCGGAGGAGAGAGACCTTCCAGTGAGTCCTGCGGCCCTGAGCCTTCCTCCTCCCTCCTCCTCCTCCTCCTGGGGCCAGGGGGCTGACAGGGTGCCCTGTGCCGCAGCTCGCTCCCGGGCACGTGCTGGCGCCGGGTGGAAGAGGAGTTCCCCCACATCTACGCCCAGGGCTCCGTCCTGCGCGACGTCTGCAGCGACTGCGCCGGCTTCGTCACCGACGTCATCTGCTCCAGCCGCCGCAGCGTGGCCGTCCTCAACGCCGCGCCGTGCCGCGCCATCAAGGCCCGTTCCCTCTACGGCGACTCCTGGCACAAGTGAGGCGCCCGGCGTGAGGGTGCCGGCCGCCCCAGCGCAGACCCCGCTAGCGGCCACCCGGATGTACATATATACATAGGATGTATACATACAGCCTCTATATTTATATATCTTACGGACCAGGGGGAGGCGAGGACCGGCAGCACAGCGGGGCGCCTGCCGTCCCCGCCATCCCCGCCACCGGTGGGACGCTGGCACAGCCCCTGGGGGGGACGGATCCTGCTGCGGGGGTGCCCGCAGCCGCCAGCCTTTGCCCCCCCCCCCCCCCCCCCAAATCCCCCGGCCCCGCTTCTGTGCCAAGTCCTGGCAGCGCCGGGCAGATGCCAGGCCATGCCGGGGTGCCCAGCGCCGCGGGCTGGCACGGCTGCTCTGTACATCCTCACCGCGGTGAATAAACCCGCTGGGCTGCCCCCGGGGCCGTGTGGCTGTTCCTGAGTGGGGGGGTGGCGAGGAGCCGGGCTGGAGGGTGCTGGGGGGGTGTGAGCAGCCCCCCCCCAGGGGGTCAGGGCTGGGTGTCCCACCACCCCCTTCACTCCACCGTGGCCCACTTGATTGCGTGCATCCCCCCCCCCCGCCTCTGGCCACCCTTCCTGCCCCACCCGTGACCCCACGCAGGGCCCGTGGGAACACTCCCACCCCTGTTCCCCACAGCCCCGGGCCCACCCCAGGCTATCCCCCATGGCTCTCCCCAGCCTGCCCCCCGGCTCCCACCCGTGTCCCCTGGCTGTGCCCCGCCGTGACCCTTCACAGGAGCCGTGGGAAAGTGCAGGGTCCCACGCTCCCCCACCCCCCACCCCCGAGACATATTTCGCGCGGGGCGCGAAGCAGGTCCCGGCCCGCTGGGCACTGCGCCTGCGCAATGGCGGGAGGGGGGGCGTGGCGCAGGCGCGGTGGGGAGGGGCCACGTGGAGCGGGGAGGGTGGCGAGATCCGCGCAGGCGCAGTGCGGCGGCGGGACGGGGGGGTGTGTGTGAGTGATCTGCGCAGGCGTGTCGGCCACCCGGGCGCATGCGCAGTGGGGAGGGGCGGGACGGCGCAGGCGCGGGGGGAGGGGTGGGCGCAGGCGCAGTGCGTCGCCGGGCTCCATGTCGCGGCGGGCCCTGCGGCGGCTGAGGGGGGAACAGCGGGGTCAGGAGGAACCGGGCCTGGGCGAGCTAGGCCTGGACCCCGGCCCCGAACGCGGTCCGGAGGGGTTGCCGCCACCAGTAGCCGCCGGGAGGGGACAACGTGGGTCGGCCCGCAGCGGTGTCAGCAACCGCTTCGAGCTGGTGAGGGGTGACAGTGGTGGGGGAGAGGTTGGGGCCTGTGGGGTGGTGGTGCCCGGGGCGGGGGGGCGGGCAGCGGCTGTGGGAGGGGGCAGCTGGGGTGGCAGTTACTTGGGGGGACTGGCTGAGGGCTGGCAGTGACTGTGAGGGGCTCAGTTGAGGGCAGTGACTGAGGGGGAGATGGGGGGTGACTGGAGGGAACGGGGTGGGGGGGGGCTAGGTGGCAGTGACCGAGAGGGGTGACGGTGACCCGTGGGCCGGTGGCAGGGTGGGGGTGACTGAGGTGACAGTTTGCAGGAAGGAGGGAGTGATTTGGGGTCAGCGACTGAGGTGGGACTGAGGGGTTTGGGATGGTGGGTGACTGGGAAAGCATGAGGGAGACTCAGCTGGGGGGTAGGAAAGGGAGGGAGTTGGGGTGGGATGGAGGTGTAGGGAGGGCTTGAGGGGGCAGCAGCTGGGGCTCAACCGGGAGGGAGGCCTGGTAGGGCCTGGGTGGTCTGGGTTTGGATGTTGTCAGAGCTGGGCCTGAGTATCAGGGTGGTCAGACAGTGGGTGAAACCGGTTTTAGGAATGTTCCTGCCACCTTCCCAGCCCCTCAAGATCCTGGTGCTGGAGGTTGGGGGTCAGGCAGGCCCTGATGGCACAGATGGCTCCTTGGGGTGACAGAGCCTCGTCCTTCCTCTCTGGGCACCTTCGCCAGCCCCAGCGGTTCCCTCTCCTTCTCTGAGGTTTGGCTGTGTGAGCGTAGGCAAGGCTGGTTTCGGAGGCTCTTCCCGAGGAAGAGCAGAGTCCAGATAGGGCCGTGCTTTTTCTGCCGGCCGTGCTGTGCAGTGGCTGCGTCGTCGTGGCCCTGTGCTCCCCTGGAGCGAGTCGGTGGGTGCAGGGCTGTTCAGGCACCCGCTGGGCGACACGCTTGAAATGAGGGGTTATCCCCATCCGTCTGCTGGAGAAGCCAGTTGGGCAGCTGAGCCCTGCGCTGCTTCTGCAACATTTTTCTCTTCTGTTTGCAGGTGGGAGTGGAACAGATGAGATCCCTAGGGAGTTCTGTCCCCTGGGTGTGGGAGAGGGCAACGCGTAGCCCCGCACCAGCTGTTTCTGCAGCTTGTCCGTCTGTTTGCGCAGATCACTGCCGAGGAGTCGGAGGATGAGCCGCTGTCCAGAGAGGAGCAAGCGGATGCCCGGCTCAGCGAGCGGGATGCAGCAGGAGGGAACAATGAAGGGGCTGTAACTGAAGAGACTGAAGGCAATGGGCAGGGAGATGGGGAGGAGGCAGAGCAGCCGGACCAAACGGTAACTAAACCGCAGGGATCTAGCAATGATGGCGGTCACCATATGAGGTGCAGAGAGAAGGTTTCTTATCTCCCTGTCTCTGTGTGTGCTGAGGAGCTTTGTGGTGATGGACAAGTGTGGTTTTTCCCCCTGCACCTGGATTTTGTCAGAGGCTGAGGATGTGAGCCTCAGGAGAGGGATGCACACAGGGAGCTTAAATCCAGGTGCTTGGGGCTCCAGATCTAGAGGAGAACAAGCAATTTGGTGCTGAGGGTTGGGTTTGTGCCTGGGATCCAGGGAGATTTTACAGCCACAGAGAGGAGGTTCCTGAGGAAGACCTTGTGCCCTGTCCTCACGAGCACTGAGGTCGGGCAGAGCGTGCGAGAAGGAAAGCACGCTGGGGTTCTGAAAGGGAGATTGCTTCTCTGCTCCCTTCCCTGCACAATTAATTGAGTTTTGCACTGTATGTGGGGCTGGGCTGGTGGGTAAATGCTCAGTGAAGCGTTTGTTTTGGTGTGGATGTTGTGAAGACTCCAAGCAGTGGAAACTAAACACCGAACTTGTTCTTCCCTCTAGTGTTTTCTTGTTGTTTTGTGTTAAGAATCCCTCCTGTAATCTGTATCAGCTCAGAAGTGTCTCCTTGCAGAAGCACCTAAGGAAAGGGGCACTTCAATTAACGATCTGACATTGCAAGTCTAGCCCATATCTCGCTGGAGATGAGGGTTGGGGGGAGCGAAGGGGGATTGGCCCTCTGGCCTCACCCATTGGGTCTCAGCATTTGGGGTGTGTGCCCGTGGGTTTTGGGTGCCAGGTGGTATGGCCAGAGGAGCAAAGACCACTGTCTGTGCATGGTCCAGCTGTGCTGGTGGCCTCAGCCGGCCCAGGGGCTTGGGAACGCTCGATGTGCGGCGTGAGCTCTGCTCAGTTGGTCCCTATGTGAGCAGTGGCTCCAGCGGGCCCTGACCCAGTGAATTTGCTGCGTAAACACTGCAGGGTGCACCGGCCGCTTCTCTCAGCACTTCCCAGGTAGAAATGTGGGAGCCCTCGGCAGGCGTCTCCCTGCCATTTGATAGAGCCACATCGGGCCTGCACGTTCCCCTGGTTCTGAAATCTGCTCTGGAGCTGTAGGATTGTTCTGGTAATGCTGTTATTCTCTGTATTATGTGCGTAGATCCTGGAAAGGTGCTTTTTAGCTCTGTACTCCCTGGGGAAGAGCCAGCATGGACAGCAGTGTGTCTGTCCCGTTAGGGAATGCCATGCAGCATCGTGAGCTGAAGTAGCTGCATCTGCAGTGAGAGGAGCCTGTATTGTGTAGTGCTTTCAGGCAGGTGTTGGTTTCTGTGAAAATCAGAGTGACTGATTGTCCTGCTTTCGGCTGGGATAGAGTTAATTTTCTTTCTAGCAGCTGGTATAGTGTTATGTTTTGGGTTCAGTATGAGAAGAATGTTGATAACACACTGATGTTTTCACTCTTGCTAAGTAGTGTTTATACAGAGTCAAGGATTTTTCAGCTTCTCTTGCCCAGCCAGCAAGAAGGCTGGAGGGGCACAAGAAGTTGGGAGGGGACACAGCCAGGACAGCTGACCCAAACAGGCCAAAGGGGTATTCCATACCAGGTGACATCATGCCCAGTATAGAAACTGGGGGGAGATGGCCGGGGGTGGGGAGCAGATCACTGCTTGGGAACTAACTGGTCATTGGTCAGCAAGTGGTGAGCAATTGCATTGTGCATCACTTGTTTTGTATATTCCAATTCTTTTATTTTTATTGTTGTTATTATTATCATTATTAGTTTCTTCCTTTCTGTTCTATTAAACTGTTCTTACCTCAACCCATGAGTTTTACCTTTTTCCTTCCGATTCTCTCCCCCATCCCACTGGGTGGGGGGGAAGCGAGTGAGCAGCTGCATGGTGCTTAGCTGCTGGCTGGGGTTAAACCACGACACTGATGAAACTGTCATGCTCACTAGAAAGGCAGAAATAAATTTTATCCTAGAGACTGAAGGAGGGCTGAAATGTTTCTTCCACACCTGGCGTATCTAAACTGTTTCTTGCCTGATTTTGTAGTCTTGGTCATTGATGTGAAAGTCAGCTGAGGTTTAACCCTTACTTTTGTAAACCATGGGTGCTTTACTTCATTTTCTCCTTGTGGCTTAATTTCCACTCATTGACAAAGTTGAAAGGATGAATATGGCTTTCATTTAAGGGCCCTCCTGGCATGCTGAGCCCTGTGGGAAATGCTTTTCTCCCCACGGAGCTTTCATCCCTGCGCTCTGTGGGCGTGCTCTGACGGCTGTTCCGTTTCTCTTTGCAGCCTGTGTTGAGTAACAAGCCACGAAAGAAAAAAAAGAAAAGGAAAACCAAGAAAACTTCAGCAGGGGAGACTCTGGTATGTCTGCATTTGCTCAGAGTTAGTGACTGTGCTAATTTCTCCATTGGGCTTGACGAAGTAGCAACTCTGAGGCAGTCGCAGAAAGATTTGGAGGCAAAAATGCTCCTTTTTGCATTGTACTCATTTAAAATTACGAAATGGCAATAGCAGCTTTTGACTGTGGTTCTTCAAGCAGCCGGGGCTGGCACAGCTCTGCTGCAGATGCTTAGGGCTGAAATCCTCACAGCGGCATCTTCTTTCATCTCTGCTTCGAGGCTTCGCGCGGGAGGGGGTACAGTGCGAGGAATTTTGCATTTTTCATTCTGATTTCCTTGCCCCACTTAGGTAGCTCTCCTGGCTCTGCAGAGCCATACAGAGCTCTCGCTGCCAACCATCATTCACGTTCCCTTCTCCCCCGTGCACCTTCTCTGTAGTTTGACATCTGATAGTTGAATGTTGACAGGAGCTTCTGCTCATGCATTATCGGCAAACGTACTGCCAAGTGCTCTTCCCGCAGGACCTGCTCTGTCCCCTCAGTGGTGAAGGGAGCAATGGGACGGTGATTGTCTCTGACTAAGCTGTCTACCCCTAGGGAGGTGTGCTTGGGGTGAGAACTTTATCCAGTGTCTCTGTGTGTTGTGGATAAACTGTAAGAGACAAATGTGTATGCTTGAATATACTTTACCTACTTGAGGGAGGCTAGGAGACTAAAGGGATTACAGTCATTGGTCTTTTAAGTTCAACAGAAATGAAGGTTAAGTGGGAACTAATTTTCTGCTAACGTTTAAGAGTCTTAACTGTTTACTTGGGGGAGATCCTTTGCTAAACATCCTGAGCTGCAGTATGCTGAAGTGCTGAATGGGTGAGCCATGACTCCGGTGTAGGTGCCCGGCTGGCCGCCGCCTCCTTGGGAATTCAGCTGGGTGAGCTCAGAGCGAGTTACTAAGGCAGAGAACCCGATCAAAGAGCCCGTTTCCTCTCCCAGTCCAAGAAAATGAGAAATAGGGTGACAACTGCCAGCTGTAGGCTCTAGGGAGACTTCATACCCAGAAAGAGGCAGTTTGCTTTGCTAACTAGAGATAATACTACCTTTGTTCAAGCATTTAAATGCAAAGCACATTATAAACTTCATGTAACTACTCCACGCGGAGTGGCTATATTTAGCTGGAAAAGGCAAGCTTGCAGGGCTGTTTGGGTGTCATGAATGGAATTCTGTGTTCCACCCACATACATCATGAGGAGGATGTGAAACGGCCACATAAGAAATGCATCACTTGCTATTTGTGGGGAAAAACAGAGGAAAATCAGGATGAAAGTGTTATACAACTGTTGAGTGTGCGCTGCTGGATATATTCTTTGGGTTGTTAGAAGATGGGGAGAGTGAGAGTGCAATACATTAGAGCTGGGTTAAAGTCATGCGAGTGATACCTTATTACAAGGGTCACAGCAGTAACTTAGTGTTTCCATGGAAAGTAGATGGTAAAGGCTGATTATTTAAACATTTATGATTAAAATCAGCACCCCAACATTTTATGATATTATAGGGATTGTAGTATAAATAAACCAGACAAAGCACAACGAAGGCTGGGTAGGAAGGGGCAGACCAGAGACCAGACAGCCTGCCAGCTCTTGTCCACGCTAGATATATTCAGCTGCCATGTTCAGACTCATGATGGTGTGAAGAGCAACAGCCCTATGATACCTTGAGCAAGCAGGGAAGAGCAGCTAGCCCTTTCGGAGGCAGTTGGGCAGGGAAGGCAGGCTCTGGGTGGGATTCCTGAGGGAAAAGAGGGCTGAGCGGAGAGTAGGAGGCCTCAGTAAGAGAGTGGTAGGGGCACCAGTGTTGCGCATGGGTCAAGACAAGCCGAAAGACCCGGAGGCAGCTGGATGTGATCTCCACTGGGTGACATGTGTGCTGTGGTGACTCATTCTCTAATAACTGCCTTGTCTTTGCCTGTGCCTATCTTAAGGAAGACAATGACCTGGAAGACATCGACAGCCTGCTGGAGAAGATTGAGGATACCAACGGGCTATCACAGCAAACCCAGAGTGGAATAATCGCTGGCAGCAGGCCTCTGCTCTATGTAGAGCACAGGTAGTGCTTGCTTCCTTCCTGATTTTGGCCTTGGGCATGACAGGGATATCTGTTCCCCCGAGGAAGGGAGTTGGGGAGCCTCCCAGTGTGATCTGGCCATGAATGCAGGACCTTGCTTGAAAGGGGTTGTGGTAATGGTTGTGTACAGCCCTGTTTCTAACCATTGCTCTTGGAGCTGTGTTCAGTTTTGAGCGGTGACTGGTATTGTCTGCTGTCAAGCCTGGTTTGAGTGGGCATCTGGACCAGATTAACCTCCAGAGGTGCCTTCCAGCCTAAAATACTCTGTGACTCTGTAGGAGAATCTCTGCAGAGCTGCTGTGAGTCCTGGTGCCTAAAGCTTTGCAATCAAACTCACCTGGCCAGGTGACTGGCTGCATTCAGACCGGGTGCTGTGAGCAGCAGGCCCCAGTACAGCATGTGCTGTGCAGTGCCAGGAGCTAATTTCACCAGGAAAGCAAGTTAGACTTGTCTAACCTTTCCCACATGTCACCATCAACAAAGTGGACTATGTGCCAATCGTGTCCAAGAGCTGGAGAATGAATCTGCCTCAGACTTGAGATCTGTAACATCTGGGCCTGTATTGCACTGGGAAACCTGTTAGGAATGGGCTGGCTGCTGTGTCCAGCATATTTCGGAGCCCTGGGCTAGCGCAGACACTGGCAGCTCTTTCTGGTTTTGGAGAGAACATTTAAACTTGTAGCTGGGACAACTTACCAGTCCCGGTTTTGAAACCTCTAGTCACGCTGCATCAAAACGGAGTCTAGGCTGGTGGGCACTCAGTGCTAGTGTAGCCTGTTCAGGGACACTGCAGTAAAGGCAGAATGTTTGTTTACCTAGAGGTGGTTTTAAACTTTGGTGACTTCTCTGGTCAAGTAAACATTATTAAGAAACCTTTGAGAGCTGGATAATCTCTGAGCAGGTGAGGGTTAGCAGTGCGGGATCTCAGCCTTTCCAATCCCTCTCTTCAAGCCCTGCTCACTGGACAGCAGAGAGAAACCCCTCTCAAATACACCTCCCTTCTCTGGGCCAAATGTTAGATCAAGAAAACTGTAGGTATTGTCATGCTTTGATACAAGATCTTTGTATTAAAAAAATGTATTCTAATCCTTGCCAGCCTCCATGCAGTGGTTAGGGTGCTTGCCCCGAATTGCAGGCTGCCAGTGCTAGACTTGGCAGCAGGTACCTTGTGTTTTCCAGGCACATGTACCCTGAGCGTGTGCTCCTGAGCGGAGGCTGTCCTGAGAGTATCCCAGACTAAGGCCCCAGCTGCCCTGGAGAGGGCAGCAGAAGTATTCCCCAGCTCAGCACCGGCTTTGGAGCAGAGCACGAAGGAAGCCTGTGTCTGATTGAACAGGGCTTTCAATGCCTCCTGTTCTGACCATTTTTAGTCTCTTTTCTGTGTGTTGTGTCCAATCAGTGGTGCGTGTGACAGTTCGGGGGCTTGGCCAGAGACAGTTTGGGGTACAGAGCACTTGGGGTTGATGGAGAGGACTCCAGTGTGAGACTTTTGGCTATGTGTAACTGACAGTAGCTTTTCTTTCTCATTTCAACCTTCTCAGAAACTTGAACCCAGAGAACGAGTTGAAGAGATACTTTGGGGCTCGCACTGTTCTTGGTGAACTGAGGTTAGTCCAGAATTTCATATTAAACCCTTTAAAAGTCTGAGTCGGTGTGTCTGTCTTTCCCTTGGTACGGCTTACTGAGTCCCCAGTGCCACACCTGGGCAGGGAATCCAGGGTTCAGGGTGTCTTACTTATGTAGTAGTCACTTGTTAGGACAGGAGAATATTTTTTTGTGATATATATGAGGGGGGGAGTAAGACTTCTCCAGGCTTTTGCTAGCATTTGCTTTTTCTTCTGCTAATTTCCCCTCGCATTTACTGTTAAAACAGCCTTCTAAAGTCCTTTCACTCAAATTCATAGAGTACAGACTCTTAGATTTTTTTTCTTTCTCCAGCATTTGTCTCTTGTTGCTATTCCAAAGTCTCTGATGTCTTACAAAGTGGACCCTGAATGCTTTCCAGGGGGTCTCATGCATGTGCTTTCAGGGGCCCAGGGAACCTACTGCTTCTTGAGTGTGAGGTCTCTATGCAGTTATCCATTGCACTGTGGTCAGTGTTAGCCAGAAAGTTCCCGCTTTCATGAGCTGGTTGAAAAATGTACACGTAAGAACGCTATAAGCTCAGAGCAGTGATGGTGGGAGCAGAAGCCTTCTCTGAGAGAGTCCGTGGAAGAATATTTAGTGCTTGAGGAAGAAGCAGCAGTCCCTTACTGAGGAGACATGACTTTCTTAGGGTAGCCTTGATTTCTGAATTCCTCCTGCCCTGAACCAATAAATTGGTTGCATTTGTGAGTAGGGCTTAAACTAGATCAGTTGACATTTGAAGGCACTGCTGAGAAGAGAGATGAGTCAGAGGGATATGGGGCTCTCTTAATTGGACCTGGGAAGCTGTTTGAAGCAAAGAGGCAGCTGAGAACTTGGCAGGAATAAAAACAGGGGAGAGAAGCTATTGAAGTGGAAATGCTGGAGGCACTGGCTG
Source organism: Harpia harpyja (assembly GCF_026419915.1). NCBI lineage: Eukaryota > Metazoa > Chordata > Aves > Accipitriformes > Accipitridae > Harpia > Harpia harpyja. The sequence continues at coordinate 1,549,100 of NC_068948.1, read as the reverse complement.
GCCCAAAGAGGAATGGTTCAAGTAAGGCAGAGCCTGAGCGAAGGTATGTTGTGTCTTGAAGGCAAACACGTTAAAGCTCTAGGCAAAAGCTCCGTGTGGCAGGGCTGCAGCTAGGGGAGAAGTTGGGTGTCTTTTTCCCTGAATCATACTTTTTCTGGCTGGTTTCAGCCCTCCTCATTCTGTTAGTACAGAGAAATTGTGACCTGTTGTGTTTATGTCCCTAGGCCAAGGCAAAGGCAGCGCCAGTATGTCCGCAGCATGTGGCTGACGGCTCCCAAGAACACCTGGCCGCGCTACAGCAAAACAGGTGAGGCTTTTGGTGCCACCTCCCGAAGCACCGTGCTGCCGCTAGCTGACGGGGCATGTCGGTCCTGTGCCCGTATTGGCACACATGGCTGCTCCTGCCAGCCTGGCTTTCCTAGAGCCTCAGCGCACAGAAACTGGAGCTGCTCTTATCAGCTGCCAGGCACAGGCTTTGCACTGGCTGATGGAGAAAGGGAACTGCTCATCAGCTGATGGAAGTACCTCCTTTCTCAACAGGGAGAACTCTGTCATATCATATCTTAGCATTTGAGGGGTTTTTTGTCCCCTTACTGGAGGTAGCAGGTGATGAGTACTTCCCTTCTTAACAGCAGTATTGCTGGATAATGAGAAATATCTGTGGGGAGAGAAAGCTGCCTGGGCTTCTTGGGTGGGTTTTGGACTTTGACTCATGAGAGGAGGGAAAGGAGTGAAATTCTCTGGTTGTTTCTGAAAACATGTCTGGCTTTGGACCCAGTGATGTGAATGAGCTTTCTGTGTGATAAGAAAGCAGAAGGGCTTCTCTTGCCGCTGTGCTCGCAGGCTGGCAGCAGTGGAACCCACATCTCCCATGCACCTTCTAGGTATTACCATGCAGCTGGTGGACACCAGGAGGGGAGTGCAGTACTTCACGTTCGAGCACCATCGCGAGTACCAGCAAGTGCAGTTCAAGTTCCTGGATGCTGTAGAGTCCATGGACCCCAACAACATTGTGGTATGTTGTGAAATTGGGTTGCCCATGCTGTTGCCTTCTGCATTCCTGCAGCCCCTTTCCCTGGCAGGGGAGGTGGGCTGATGCATCCCAGTGCTCTTTTTTTGCCAGTCTCATTTTGAGCAGTAGAGCCCTGTGTCCCCTCTGTGTCGGGCAAGGCAGCGTTGCTTTCTGAGCTCTGCTTTCACGTTATGGATAAGATAAGTGACCACCCTGGTGCAAATGAGATCCAGTGGCTGGTGGCCAAGCCTCAGTGGCTCTGCCCGAGAGCTTGCCAGGTAGCCATCTGGAAGAGGAGCCTGCAGGAACTGACCGTTTGGCTGAAAGCGTAGGGATAAAGCTCCCTTGTCTCAGCTCTTCAGCTGGGAAGGGAGAAATATTGTATAAACTGATCTTTAAATGGGAAGCTAAGCTAACAGCTGTTGTATTTATAAACTCTTGCATGGATGAAAAATGTGTCTTTTCTTGGTATTTCAGCAAAACAGTCTTTGTGTTGAAAGTTCTTCATGTGTGTCCAAGCTCATTAAACTGTATGGTAACATTTATAGTTTGTAGCGATAAGCAACAGTAAAATTGAACCATAAATGAGGTATTTTTACTCTGAAAACCCTGGCCACATGAGCTCAGAGACACGCCCTGGAGAAGTTTCTTAAAGAGGCCATTGTCTACTAAATAAAGTTTACTTCCTTCTGCTTTCCCACCCTCTGCTCATGGCCACTGCTCTCTCCAGCTCATCAATTCTGCCTGCTGACTGGACTGAGGGATTCACATTAGATGATGCAAGGTAATTCCTATGCAGCAGTGATCAACCTGAGAGCCAGCGTCCTAAGGACAGCTCAAACATGGTCTCACACCGCTGTGCAGAGCAGGACAGGTTTTCCGTGGTACATTTTAGTCTTTATGCTCTGTCCCTGTTAAGTGGGTCTGGCTACATTTGAAGATATCCCTACAGGTTTAGTCTTCTACTTTTCTATTAAGGGTAAAATCTAACAGATGGGTTTGCTGATACCAGAAGTACTTCAAACCCCCAAGCAGTTTATCTATGATAACCACAGTCTCAACGTAGCTGGAGCCCAGATCTGCCTTGCTGCTGTGGTTTCAGCATGAAAAACATTATTTTTGGGGGGGGTCCTGCTCAGTGAGCGTTTTTTCTGCTCTTGCTAGTGGGTTAAAAGGGTCTTGCTGGTGAAGTTGTAAAGTGCGTGAAGAGCACTTTTTCCCATCACAATGACCCTAGGTGCTCCATCCCTTCCGAAAAGGAGGACTAGAAAGGAACTTAAGAGCAAGCAAGGAAGAGGTAGAACGTCAGGCAAGTGGCACAGATGCAAAGGTCCTGGGCTGGGACAGCCTAGAGCATAAAGGCTTTGTACTGCAGGTGGTCATGCTGGCTACCATCCTGCAGATGTGCAACTTCTGGTGCTTTTGAAGCTGTATTTTTCATTTTTTGGGGGGAAAAAAAAAAAAATCCCAAAACTAAACTGTGAGGAGATTTGAAATAGCTTCAGTATTTTCATATTGAAACTGAGTTTTAGGTACTTGGAAAAAGTAGCCCGTTTATAATGTAACTGGTGAATGCAGAGGTTTTTCAGGTGTGGTTAAACTTCTGAAGCCTGGAAAAAGATGTTTTTAATCCATTACCATTCAGGAGCTGGATCCTGGAATTGTAATAGATGTGTCAAAATGTCCTCTCAGTACTCAGAGGAAGCAAAAGCCTGATCAAATGCTCAGAATTCTTAAGGGGTAAAGAATAAAACAAAAATGTAATTATGCCTGCTGCCTGCATCTGGAATATTGCATGCAGTTCTGGGCCCTCACCTTCAAAAGGATATGGTGGAGCTGGGAGAGATTCAGAGGAGGACAGCAAAGATGATCAAAGGCCTGGCATGGCCTCAGCGCTGGAAAAGCTGGGTCGGCTAGGATGGCGCTGGGAGGGAGCTGCCTGAGGGAAGCTGCAGTCGAGGGCTCAGATCCTGTATGGGGTGGGGAGAGATCTCTCTGCTGTCCCTTCCAACACAGGGACGGAGCTGGCAGGCTGGGATTAAAGGAAGTTTTTTGCATTGTGTGGTTAAGCAATGGCTTTCTGTATTGCAGAGCTGGGGTGCTGGAATGGTACCTGGGTCAGTAAGCGAACAAATTCACGAGAGGAGACACCATTAATACCAATGGCATCTTTGACAGTGGGGGTCCCTGAACCCCTAAAGTTTGGCAGCTTAGAGTGTGCTGGAGTAGTCACGTGTGCCCAGCTTCGTGCCCTCTTTCCCAGGCATCTGCTTTTAGAGACGATGCAAGATGGACCCCTACTCTGACCCAGCGTGACTGTTCTTATGTTCTTTTAATCCGTAGTTTTAGCCTTTCAGGTAAGGTGCGTCCCTAGCCTCGCACTACAGTCTGAGCATTGGCTCTCTTATGGTGTGGGACAGGATTTCTTCACCTTCAGGCCCAGGGGCAAGAACAGCTCCTTTCTCTTACGCGCGGTGTCAGGACATTTGCTTCCCTGCCACACTTACAGAGCTTGCCTCGTAGGCAGAGTGCGTGAGAAGCCAGTGATTTGTGCCATCGTGTAATCAAGCTCTTGCTCTTCTGTAGCTGCTGCTTCAGATGAACCCGTACCACGTGGACTCCCTTCTGCAGCTCAGCGACGTGTGCCGGATGCAGGAGGATCAGGAGATGGCCCGTGATCTCATAGGTAAGAGCTGAGGTGAGAAGCAGATGTCCTGGCGTGAATTAGTAATCAAAGGCTTTTGGTTCAGTTTTGGTTTCATTTCAACAGAGAAGCAGCAAACCAGAAGGGTTGGTTTGGCTCCCTGTCTGTGACTCTGGGGCCGTGAGCGCTCGGCCTTATGTGATCCTGCAGACCAGCAACTTTTGCTGGAGGCTTTTAAATAGAGCCGGACTTGTTTGTCTGGGGCAAAGCACATCAGCGTTCACCTTCAAAATGAACGGAAGGATTGTCTGGTTGTGGCGGGGTCCCACCTGTAGGACATCCCTTGCAGGAGGAGGGTCTGATTTAGTAGCTATGAGATACAACAGTGTGAGGGGCTGCTCCAGGAAGTGTACCCCCTCTGCGGGGAGCCTGCCCAACCCTCCGGGCCAGCCTGCCTTGCCTTCCTCCGACCAGCACCTTGCAGCTCAGCATGTTGGGCTCTGATCCTCAGGACACCGCAGGCTGCGTGGGGGGCAGGAGGCCTCCTGGAGGATGGCTGCCCCTCAGACTGCTGTGCTGCAGTCTCGGGTGTCAGATGTGATGTTTGGTAACCGGGACGTGTGTTCTCCAGCGTGATAGAAGGGGCCAGAGGCAAAGTGAGGACAGGATCTTTGGCTTCCCTATGTGAAGGTAGTTGTGGCAGAGGCATCTGTACCAGCCTCAGTCCCAGACCTCCAGAAGAGTTGCTTTTCACAACCAGAGCATGATCTAATGCCTGCAGACAGGAACACGGCTTGTTTGCCTGGGTATCATGTACTCTGAAGTAGCTTTGTGCATGGCTAGAGTGTGAACAAGCTTATTTCATGGGTGCCAGAGCTCTCAATTATCAGTGTCTTCTGGGCTAAATCTGAGCCGTGTGGTGTGCCGGGGGGGTGGCGTGCCTTGACACTGTCCTTGCTGTCTGCAGAGCGGGCGCTGTACAGCCTGGAGTGCGCCTTCCACCCTGTCTTCAGTCTCACCAGCGGGACCTGCAGGCTGGACTACCGGCGGCCGGAGAACAGGTAGGCGGCACGCCTGCCTGCCCCGCATCTGCCGGAGAGCTGTTGCAGCGTGCCCTGGCCTACTTTGGCCACAGAGACCCAGATTCACAATGTCTGCTGCGTCATCCGTGCTGGCGAGGGGTGGCAGGGGGACCTTGAATGTCCCTTTCTGTCAGAACAAGCTCTGCTGCTTGGCAGTCAGTGGCAATGCCCCTCAGCAAAGCAGCAGCAGGGCTCCTGAGATGGGTGCTGGGGTACCAGCAGCTCTTGCACTGAGGTTTCTTTGCAAAGCATCCTCTTTCCCGAGGGATTCCTTATTGGAGCGTTAACTCTTCCTCCCTGTCACATCCTTCTGCAATTAGTACCCGTTAGCTGAAAATGGTACTTACTTTTGTCACAGAAACACTCGCTGCGTGTTTATGGCTTTGCTTGGTCACTTGTGTGCTGCTTGCCTGGCCTTCATCCCCAGCACTCGTGCTGCTCACAGCCTGGCTCTTTACATAGTGACAGCTCTGCAGCTGCGGGGAAAGGTGACTTTATTCTGGGAATTTTCCAGTCAGCTGACCCAAGTCATCTCTCCCAAACTGCTGTACCTGGAGGTTGCTCAGATTTCCAGTACCTGCTCACTGACGGGCTTTGTACTGTCTGTGACCTGAATGCTGTGATCTGTAACACCAGTCTGGGCATTAGTCCTCCCCCCGTACGTGTTGTGCACGCTCTGCGTCCCCGTCTCTGTGTGGCTGGGTGGGCTGGGACAAGGCAGGATGCAGACTTTGGGGATTTACTTGTTTGTCTTGTCCTGAGTTGTCAGCCCCAGTCTGCGGAGCAGGCCGTGGGTTTGCTCTCCTTATAATTGCACAAACAGATTAAAAAAAAAAAGAGATGGGAACACAGGGGGGTCTGTGGCACCCCGTACTGCACCAGGCTAGGTTCCGTGGACCCGCTGGCTGCACAGCAGCACTGATGCTCGGGGGACAAGGAGCTGGGGCTGTTCTTGAGTGGCACGAGGTGCTTCTCTCCAAATCTGGCTTCTAAATCCTGTTGCTGTTCCCCACACAGGGCTTTTTTCCTGGCTCTCTTCAAGCACCTGATGTTCCTGGAGAAGAGAGGCTGTCCCCGGACAGCCCTGGAGTTCTGCAAGCTGATTCTGAGGTAGGTGCCCCTGCCAAGGGCTGCACCCCATTCCTTGCGGTATGGGGCAGGGCATCTCAGGCTTGGGGGAACACGCTTCTAACAATGCACCGAACCTAACCCGCGTGGGCCAAAAACCCCAGAGGTGTACTACTTCTCCCAGGCTCAGTGAGGGCTTGTTTCCACTCCTTACAGATGCGGTGTCACAGGTTAGTTTTGGGCACATGCTCTTACCTGTGGTGCTGCTTTGGAGAGAGGTGATTGTTGAGGAGGAGGCTTAAACTGATGGGACCAGGGTGGCTCTTGCTCTGGACTGCTGAGCTGTGGGCCTGGCTGGTCCACAGAGCCCAGAGTCTCTGCGGAGCAGATGTACAGCAGTGGCTTCAGCCTGCTCGGTTTGTGGCCATTGATCCTTCTCCTGGGTGGTGACGGGGGCCATCACCCCTCTGCAGGGACGCAAACCAGACAGGGCGTTGCACCATCACTCCGGCCATGCAGGAACGATCGTGTTCCCATTATCTCCGCTTGCTGAGTCACGGAAGCGCTCTGGATGCTAGTGGGAAAGTCTTGCTTGACTTAGAAATGAGGACAGTTACTTCAGCTTTTGTGACACTGATTTTGTTTCCTCCCCTTGTGCTCGCCTCCCTCTGAAGCCTTGATCCAGAGAACGACCCGCTGTGCGTGCTGCTGCTGATCGATTTTCTGTCCCTCCGAGCTAGAGAATACACCTTCCTGACCCGCATGTTCCAGGAGTGGGAGGTGAGTTGGCAACAGGCAGCCCTGGCCAGAGAAGGGGCAGAGAGGGGAGAGCTGGTTCCTGGGGCTCTCCCCACCTGGGCTGGCACGCTGTGCCACAGAGCCTGAGGTTTTCGTAAACAGGTTAGCCCTTTGAGGGCTGTCTCACAGCCAGGCTGGCATCCCAACAGTATCAGAATGACCCGTAAAGGCTGGGGTGTTTGTTCTTGTAATGCTGGTACCCTGCAAACAATTGTACGAACTCAAAATTGCTTACTCAGTTGTGGGAGCATCACGCCAGCGGCTGGAAAGTAACTTAATCCCGCAAGCAAGAAACCCCACCCTGTGTGCAGCCCAGCGACATCGAGATCATTCTGCATAGCATCATTTCTCGGTAAATCTGTCTCTGATCCTGCAGAGTCACCGGAATTTGTCCCAGCTGCCCAATTTTGCCTTCTCGGTGCCACTGGCCTATTTCTTCCTGAGCCAGCAGGAGGAGCGCTCGGAGCTGGAGCTAAGCCAAGCCCGGGAGAGAGCCGCCCGGCTCATCCAGCTTGCATTGATCATGTTCCCAAGCGGTAAGTCTCTCCCCACCGGTAAGTCCGTCCCCACAGGCTTTGTCACTGTTTTCATCTCTGAGAGTGAAGGCTGGATCCCAGGGAATCAAATGCAGAGGCAGCAGTTTGCCTGTGGGTTGCAAATGGCGTTCGCCTCTGCCTGTGGGAGATGGGAGCCCTGACTCAGAGGGTGACGGAGCTCGGGCAGACCAGCAGTGGCAGGTACACTGCTCTACCTGCGTCTGGTGTGGTAGCGGTGGGATTCAGCCATCCCACGCCCTGCCATGGCAGGGCTGGTGAGAGAACAGTGGAGCTGGGTAGGGCCCCCGCAGCCGTGAGCTGTGTTAGGAAGAGATCAGCGACTGTTCTCCTTGCTGCGCACCCTCGTCGGAGCAGCTGATGCCCCTTCATTAGAGATGGTCACGGGCATGCAAGTTGGGGGAGGATGAGAGCCAGAGTCTTGGAGCAGGAAAACGTTTCACCCCAGGGTTGCCCAGACCAGAGACAGCAAGTCTCTCTTGGCTTTCCCTCTGAGGCACTGCTCTGCTTTAGATGTGCTCTCTATGGGCACCCATCACCCTTGCTTTCATCCAGTTGGTGCTGCTGTCCATGAAAGGAGATATATAGCCCCTCTGGGCCCAGAGCAGGGTGTGACTTTATAGGCAGGAATAACCAGCTCTTGAACAGAGGTTTAGTTTGTGTTGGCTGAAACCATCTTTTTTGCTGCTTGTCACGGTGACTGAAATAAAACCCTTGTTCAAGTTCAAAGGCCAGCCGCATTAAGTGTAGAAAATTGCACCTTATTTCACTGGGGGGATAAAAAAGTTTGTTTTTTGTTTACTCTGGATCTGTTTCCATCATCCACACAGAGATCAAAACACAGCATAACCCCCAGCAGCATCCTTGCACCCTCCTTGCGTGGGTGGTCATTCAGCGCCCTGGTGGGGTGCTGGCCCCCCAGAATGGGGCTATCTCTGCAGCCCTGGCAGTGGTGGCCGGTGGTGCTCCTTGCCAGGCTGTTGAAAGCAAGCTGTCTGACTTTCTCCTGCAGTTCTTATGCCGTTGTTGGATCACTGCAGTGTGCAGCCCGATGCCAGGGTCACGTCCCATTCCTTTTTTGGGCTGAATGCTCAGATAAGGTAAGCCCTGGAGATGTTCTCAGTAAAGAGAAGGAATCGATTCTGCCGGTAATGGGGCCTTTGCTTGCTCAGGCAGCTAATGGAGTTACAAAGCTGCAGAGGAGAGTATTTGGTTTTCCTGAGTAGGCTGCTAGATGCTTTGATAATGGATTTCCATAATGGCCACCAGATAATGCTAGTGGACCCGCCTCACCTTAATGTGGATGGGTCAGAAGTTCATACCGAAGCTTGTTGGTACATGTAGTAAGAGAGAACAATGTGTGCATGCTCTCAGGGCAGGCTGTCTCCTACCAGTCTGGATTTCCCTGACACGTGGTCCTCCTAAACACGCGAGTGGTCTCCCCCTCGGGTCAAGACAGCATTAACTTTCGTCTCATGGCTATGCTTATCCCAAAAATAGATGGAGGCAGAAAAACTGGTGAAGGTAGATGGAAATAGCAAAGCAGGGAGCCTGCGATTCCTCCCTTAGTGTTCTCACGCTGAAGCACAGTGCAGAGACGAGCCCTTGCCAGCCCGCACAGGGACCTGCAGGCGGGAAGGAGGAGGGTGCCCTGAATAACAAGTGTCTCCCGCAGCCAGCCTCCCGCCTTGAACCAGCTGACGTCCCTTTACGTGGGAAGGACTCACTCCCTGTGGAAGGACCCAGCCGTCATGGCGTGGCTGGAGACCAACGTCCACGAGGTGTTGCACATGGTGGATGCCCGGGACCCGCTGGTGGAGGAGTCTGAGCACAAGTGAGTGCGGCTGGTGGAGGTGAGCGGCTCTTGTACCAGGCATGGGTGCTGAAACACGGGGACAGAGCGGGCCGAAGGGCTCTGCAGACAAGAGGAGCTCTGTCCTGGGCTGCAGCGGTGCTGGGGGTTGCTCAGAGCCCCGTGTCTGCAGATCTGATGGTGGCTGCTGATGCCAGGGGTTACACCATGGGGCCAGGAAGGCAGAGGCTTTTCCCTGCTTTGCACAAACGTGAATGAAGAGCTGCGGCTTTTGCTCACTGGGGAGTGTGTGCTGCTCTGGCTTCACCCAGCCTTGGCCATTGCCTGTGCCTTGGAAATCGCCCGGAGAGGGCGGAGGGGTTGCTGCTGGTTGGGAAGGGCACAGATGGCTGCACAGCTCGGGCATTTATTGCACAGGGCAGGTTAGTGCTTAGAAACACTTTCCAGCTCTGAGAAGCAGAAGAGAGAGGCATTAGGTACAGTGTCCCTGAGCTGTTCTCCTCTTTCCTCCGGAGGTCAGCAGCTGCCAAGTGACTTTGGCTTCGCTATAGGCCAGCTCCGTCCGATACGGCGCATCCCCCCAGAGCCAGGGATGAAGCTGATGATGCACCTAGAGAAGCAGAAATGGAAAGCTGGCTATGCTGAGGTGTGCTCGGTGCAATCCTCTGTCCCCCTCCCTGCTTTAGGAGGAAGATGCGGTACCAGAGCGCACCCAGGAATATCTACCGGCACATCATCCTCTCGGAGATGAAGGAGGCCACGGCAGCTCTGCCTCTGGTGAGGGGCCCTGGCGGGGCACAGGTGGTGCCGCTGCGTGCGGCGTGATGGCACTTGCGTCCATACCGTGCGTGCGGACGCTGGGCACATCTTAAACCCCAGCCACCAGCAAGAAGCATCCGGCTGACCTCAAAGTGTCCTCTCTGTATGCATGGCTTCCTGGGGCGACACACGGGGGTGCGTGTGTGGGCAGGCCAGGCTGCAGCTGGTGCCCGGCTCTGCTGTGCTCCCCGAGACAAACGGCCGTCCAGCTGGTCCAACCATCTCTCTGCCTCGGTGTTTGCTGCTGCTGGTGACGCAGCCTTCACCCCTTCTTTCTTCTCCCCCCCCCACAGGAGGTGACCTCGCAGCCTGTGATGGGGTTTGACCCCTTACCTCCTTTGGACTCCATCGTTTCCTACACCAGACCAGAAAGGTACCTTCGCCACCCCTCGTTTCTGCGCTGGCACAGCCAGCATGTTCCCAGCACGCCCTCAGCCCCGGGCCTGGGTGCCTGTGGGTGCTTGGAGCTGATGTCCTCCTCCATCTTGGAGGAAGAGCAGCCTGGCTTGCGGTGCTCGCCGACAGGCAGAGCGTACAGGCAGGACTGGTCCTGCCGCTTTTCCTTGGTGGTCACCGTCGGAGACGGCAGCTGTTCACAGCCATTAAGGCAAAGGCCACTGAAAAACTTTGGCTGTTGCTTAACTGAGGTGGTTTGGGGTAAAGACAGGTTTAAGCGCAGCCAGCCGTGGTGCGCACAGACCGTTGAGGTGACGCCCATATGTTTCTTACGCACTGACCCAGCTCAGAGCAAACCTGGTGGTGCTTCTAATGGCTGCTTTGCCCAGAGGCTGGCCAGCTGCTGGCTGCCTGGTGTGAGAAATCCCCAAGAACCCTCCGGTACCCTGCTTTGGGGCTGGCTCAGGAGGGCCCGTGTTCTCTCCAGCATCTCTGCGCTGCCTCAGCCCCAGCGAGCGGTCGAGTGCCAAGTTGCCCCCTTAACCATGGTATGACTTCTGTCTTTCAGAACGAATCATCCATCCAACGAAAGCACTTTATCTCTCTTCTTCCGATCGCTGTTGCCAAATTTTAACTTGCAGGTATGTGCAGTCAGCTGCTGTGGGCAGATCAGAGCGCACTTTTGCTGTCGGTACACCGAAGTTCCCACTGCACAGTGTTTCTGCAAAGGGAGTGGCTCTTGGCATATGCAGTGTGTAAACGTCAGGTTGCAGAGCAGCCTGATGCTTTTTGGCAAGCGGCATTGTCTCTCTCCCTGCCTGCTGCAGACAGGCAGGCAGCTCCCTGCGTGGCCGCTCCAGCTCTCCTCTCTTGCAGGGGGACATCAGGCACGACGGGGATGAAGAGGCTGGAGCAGGGCAGGACCTTAACCAGGGGGTGAACAGGCTCATGGCAGCCATGCGGGACATGCTGGCAAACATCCAGTTTCAGGAACCCCCCCGAGACGACAATCCCGAAGGCGACGGGGACTGGGACTGAGTCGAGAGTGTGCATCTCCCCCCAACCCTCTGTAATCACCCCCCGCCGACTCGTGTCGCACTCCAATAAAGTCACACAAACCCCAGGCGCCCGCTCTTGCTGTGGGGATGAGCTCTGTCTGGGGGGCGGTGGGGGGCTGCCACCGTGGGCACCTTTCGCATCTCTCGGCAGGGGGCGAGGACTGTCTGAACGAGGCAGGACTAATCTACAGCAGCTGTCCCTCGGCCCCAAGTCAGCTTAGTCCCCTTCTGGCCTCCTCCAAGCACATTTGCTGTCCAGTTCGTTCCCCTGCCTGCTCTTCTCCTCGTCTTGTGTTTAATGGCCGGAGGGTTTTTTTGCCCTCTCCTGCGACTCCTGAACCGTGGTTGCCCTTTGTGCTTCCCCCAGCCTGAAGCCTCCTTCCCTCCACGAAACACTCCAGGCCCTGACGTGGGACCTTCCAGCTTGCTGATGAAGGGCTCAGGGTCCCCGCTCCACTGCCGCAGCTCTCCCTGCGCTACTGTAGGTGTGTGGGGAGCAGTTCTTCCTTGTGCTGCAGCCGTTTGATCGTGCTGGGAGCAGAAAGGATCCCCTCCCCTGCCTCTATTTTCTCCTTCCATCCCTTGTTTCCCCACCTTCACCTTGTAGAGCCAGCAATGAGGTCAGCTGCGCTCAAACCCTTAACTCATCCTCGCTGCCCGCAAAGCTTTTTCCTTTTTCTGCTGTGTAACGGTGTATATGTGGCTCTAATGCTGAGCCAGGCTGCGCTGCCCGGAATAAATCCTCCCCCCCTTCTGCAGCGCTCGCTGTGTCCATTCCCCGGGGAGCAGTGTGGATCACCGGGGGCTGGCGGGGATGGGCTCCGGCCAGCCTGCCCTGTCCCCATCCCTGCTGGCACATCCAAATCCTGTGGCACAGGAGCCCTGTCTGCTCCCCTGTGCCTTGCATTCCCTTCACTTGGATTTGCAGACTCGGCGTTTTCTAGCTCTGTTCTCAAAGCCTCTGTTGATAAAGCTAAAAATTCATAGCACGTACCAGCGCGCTCTTTAGCTGAGCAGCAGCTGGGAAGGGGAGAAGCCGGTGGCTGTTGGTCCGGATTCCTCCTGCTTGCATTTCCCTGGGGGTAAGCGGTGTTTTGCCGCTCCTCACCCGACACTGGGGCTGCACGTGCACCGGCTTTGGCTCGACACGCGGCACGCGTTGGCCGTAACTCCCTGCCGTACTGGCACTCAGTGTGAGCAAGGCACCATGGCAGCCTGGGACCCCATTCCCAGCGCATCCAGCTGAGCCGCTTTCATCTGTGCCGGAGCCGTGGGGTGCTCTGTGACATGGGGAAGGGTTCCCGGCACCCCACAGGAAGGAGCGGAAGCGGTCAGTGGGAACGACCGCGGGATTGGCCTTTTCATGCAGCCGTGAATGGCTCTTTGGCAGCTGAGCGGCTCCAGGCATCAACACCAACCAAAGGCACATGATGGTCAGATGGGTCCCACGTCCCCCAGCCTGCCCGGGCTCCCTCCGGCACTGGGCTTTGCCGGGGTGCAGGCACAGCATCGCGTTTAATTGTGCCTTTGATGATCCCTATCGGACCCATCGCTCGCCCCGTGGCAAAACACCTTCCCCGGGGCCAGGCCAGGCTGGTGGGTCTGATGGGGATCCCGGCCCCATGCACGGGGATTGGGAGGGGCACTTGGGCTCCTGCAGTGAGGAGGGTCCCACCAGGGTCCCCAAGGTGCGTGGACACCACAGGGCACACGGGACCCCAGTGTCTGTGGACCCTCCCCCAGGGCACGTGGACCCACCAGGGCACGTAGGCCTGCAAGGCACATGGGACCCCCCAAGACACACAGTCCCCCAGAGTGCAGGGGTCCCCCCCAGCACACACAGGACCCCAGGACACCTGGGGACCCCAAGGTGCACGGTCCCCCAGGGCACAGAGGACCCCTATGGCACACAGACAGCCCCCCAGGGTGCACAGCCCCAGGGAGTGCGTGGACCCCTTCCAGGGCATGTGGGATCCCCAGGCACATGATGACCTGAAGCAGTCGGGCTCCCTAGGGCTGTGTCGGGGGTCCGGCAACCCTGGTCTCTGTGGTGGCTCCCCGGTGTGCCGCCGTCATGCGGGTGCCCACCCTCCTCGGGAGGAGGAGTCGTGGGAGCCGGGGCAGAGAAAGGGCCCTTTCTTCCCCATCACCCTGGGCTGGCAGGCGCGCGGCTGTGGGGACGCCGGGCAGTGCTGGCGAGGAGGGCAGCCGCGACACCGGGAGTCCCGGCGGGCACGCGGCATCCCCGGCACGTCCCCGGGTGGCGGGACCCCACGTCCCCAATTCCTCCACGTCCCCTCGGCCTCGCCGCCGGGTGTTGCGGGAGCACTGGCGGGACGGGACGGGGGCTCAGGGGGTGTGTGGGCGCTGCGGGGGGGCCCTGGGGCTGAGGTGGGGACCATGTCGACGCTGGCCCCCCTGCGCCTGCTGCGTGAGCCCTGGAATGCCAGCGAGGGCAACCAGAGCAACACCGGGGCCGGCAGCCCCTGGTGCCAGGGGCTCAACATTCCCAGCGAGCTCTTCCTCACGCTGGGGCTGGTGAGCCTGGTGGAGAACCTGCTGGTGGTGGCTGCCATCCTGAAGAACAGGAACCTGCACTCGCCCACGTACTACTTCATCTGCTGCCTGGCCGTCTCCGACATGCTGGTGAGCATCAGCAACCTGGCGGAGACACTCTTCATGCTGCTGATGGAGCACGGCGTGCTGGTGGTCCGCACCAGCATTGTCCGCCACATGGACAACGTCATTGACATGCTCATCTGCAGCTCCGTCGTGTCCTCCCTCTCCTTCCTGGGGGTCATCGCCGTGGACCGCTACATCACCATCTTCTACGCCCTGCGCTACCACAGCATCATGACGCTGCAACGGGCCGTGGTGACCATGGCCAGCATCTGGCTGACCAGCACCATCTCCAGCACCGTCTTCATCACCTACTGCCACAACAATGCCATCCTCCTCTGCCTCATCGGCTTCTTCCTCTTCATGCTGGTCCTCATGCTGGTGCTCTACATCCACATGTTCGCCCTGGCCCGCCACCACCTCCGCAGCATCTCCAGGCAGCAGAAGCAGCCCACCGTCTACCACGACAGCAGCCTGAAGGGAGCCGTCACGCTCACCATCCTCCTGGGCGTCTTCTTCATCTGCTGGGGGCCCTTCTTCTTCCACCTCATCCTCATTGTCACCTGTCCCAACAACCCCTTCTGCACCTGCTTCTTCAGCTACTTCAACCTCTTCCTCATCCTCATCATCTGTAACTCAGTCATCGACCCCCTCATCTATGCCTTCCGGAGCCAGGAGCTCCGGCGGACGCTGCGGGAGGTGGTCCGCTGCTCCTGGTAGGCAGCGGGACACGGGTAATGGCACGGCCGTCCCTGCCGCGGGACGGACGGACGGACGGACGGACAGACGGACGGATGGGACGGGACATGCCGTGGGGCGTCCCCCTCCGGCACCCCGATCCGGGCTGACGGGTTCGCGGTACCCAATAAAAGGCTCTTTGCAGGGATGCTGTGGCTGGCACCACTGTGCAGCCCCCGGGGGAGCCCCGGGGCACCGGGGCGGGGGGGGGGGGGGGTGTCGGCCCTTCCCGGCCCCACCGTTTATTCGAAGCTCGATTGCTCCCGGTTGCTGTTGTAGAGCCGCGGCCGCCTGCACCGACCCCGGGGCCGGAGAGGCGGGGAGGGGGGGGACGGACGGCACCGGGAGGGACCGGTGGGGTGTTGGAGCAGCCCCGGGCGCGGGGAGGCGGGAGGCCGGTCCCTGCGGGGGGGGTGTGGGGGGCGGCCAGGGCCGCCCCCCGGACAAAGGGGCTCCTCGCCGCCGCCTTTGTTCTCGGGCCGCGCCCGCCACCGCCCGCCCCGGCCCCGCCGCGGGGGCTGGGGGGGCTCCTGGCGCCCGGGACTCCCCGGGGCGGCCCCCCCGGGGTTTGTCCCTGCCCTCCCCCCCAAATCGGGCCAAGGGTTGGGGTGCTGCCCCCCCCCACACACCTCCCGCCGCCCCGGGATGCTCCCGCCGTGCCTGGGTGGTCCCCGGTCCACCCGCAGGTACCGGGGTGCCCCCGCAGCGCGGCGGGCCGTGCCGTGCCGTGCCGGGCGGGTCCCCCCCGCCGTGGGTGCAGGGGGTACCCTCCCCCGTCCCGCGCCCCCCCCCCCCCCCCGCCGTGGGCGCCGGGGGTCCCCGAACCGGCGGGGCCCGGGGCGGGGCAGGGGCGGGGCAGGGGCGGGGCCCGGGGCGGGGCGGTGCCGGGGCGGTGGCGGCGGCGGCGGTGCCGCAGGGTTGTTGCGGCGCTGCGGCGGCGGCCGCCGATTGGCTGCGGGGCGGCGGTGACGTCAGCGCCCGGCCCGGTGCGGCGCCAGGCGCCTATAAAGGAAGCGGCGGCAGCGGAGCCGCCCCCCGCGCTCCCGGTGCCGCTCCTGCTCCTGCTCCTGCTCCCGTTCCCTGTTCCCGTTTCCCGCTCCGTTCCGGCCCAGGCCCGGCCCTGCAGCACCATGAGGGAGATCGTCCACATCCAGGCGGGGCAATGCGGCAACCAGATCGGCGCCAAGGTAACGGCGGCCCCGCCCCGCCGCTGCGGAGACGAGCGGCGGACAAAGACACCGACACCCACCCCCCCCCCTTCTCCTCTTCCTCCTCCTCCCCGCCGCCCCCCCCCCCCCCACCTCCCGCCGCACCGGGCGGACAAAGGGCCCCGCCCCCCCCCCGCCGCCTTTGTCCGCCCTTCAGCACCGCGGACAGCGCCCGCCCCGCCCCGCGCCCCGCCGCCAGGGGGCGCCCTGCCCCGCCCCGCCCTGCCCCGCCCTGCCCGCGGGTGGGAGGCGGGGGGGTGGGGAATGGGAGGGGGTCCCGGTGTCCGTGTGGTGTCCCCCCCCCGCCCTCGCTGAGCCCTGTGCCCCCAGTTCTGGGAGGTGATCAGCGACGAGCACGGCATCGACCCCAGCGGCAACTACGTGGGCGACTCCGACCTGCAGCTGGAGCGCATCAGCGTCTACTACAATGAGGCCTCTTGTAAGCGAGCCCCCCCCTCCCCAGAACCCCCACCCTGAGCAGGGGGGACACACCCCCCTGTCCCTTTTCCACCCCCCTCCCCAGTTGCAGGCAGGTCCTGCGTCTACTGGGGCGGGGCAGGCAGATACGTGCACCCACCCCACAGGACCCTGGTGGGGGGGGGCGGGGAAGACGTGTGCACCCACCCTGTGGGGACCCTGTGCTCTGGGGGGGGACACATGACATGTGCACCCACCCTGTGGGGACCCTGTGCTCTGGGGGGGGGGGGACATAACACGTGCACCCACCCCGTGGGGACCCTGTGCCCTGGGGGGGGACAGACATGACATGTGCACCCAGCTCCATGGGGCCCTGAGGTGCTGGGGGGGGACACACGACACATGCACAACTCATGCACCTAGCCCCGTGGGACCTTGTGGTTTGTTTGGGGGGGGGGGGGGGTTGCAGATGTGCACCCAGCCCCATGGGACCCTGTGGTTTGTTTGGGGGGGGGGGGGTTGCAGATGTGCACCCAGCCCCATGGGACCCCCACTGTGTGTGTGGGGACAAATGTGCCCCCAGCCCCACAGGGACCCCATGCTCTGGGGGGGGGGAACACAACACGTGCACCCAGCCCCGTGGGACTCTGCAGGGTGGGGTGGGGCACCCCCAGGTTGGGGGTCGGGGGGGGGGAGCGGCAGGTCCCCTCCCGGCACGGGGTCTCTCGCAGCTCACAAGTACGTGCCTCGCGCCATCCTGGTGGACCTGGAGCCGGGGACGATGGACAGCGTGCGCTCGGGTGCCTTCGGCCACCTCTTCCGCCCCGACAACTTCATCTTCGGTAGGTCCTCGGGGAGGGGGACGCCGTCACCCGCGTCCCTGGACCCCTCCCGGGCCGTCGCCGTCCCCGTCCCCGGGGCGCTCGGCGGGTGTATCCCCACCCGCGCCGCGGGGCCCGGCACAGCCGGCACGCCGCCAAACCTTTGCCGTTTCCGCTTCCCACCCCGCCCCGGTCTCAGATCTTGCCGATGCCGCCGCCGCCGGCAGCGCCCCGTCCCATCCCCGGCGTGGGCGCGGGGGGTGCCGGCGGCCATCGGGTGCCTCTTTTTTTTTCCCCCCCACCCCTGGCAGGGCAGAGCGGGGCCGGGAATAACTGGGCCAAGGGGCACTACACGGAGGGGGCCGAACTGGTGGACTCGGTGCTGGACGTGGTACGGAAGGAGTGCGAGAACTGCGACTGCCTGCAGGGCTTCCAGCTGACCCACTCGCTGGGCGGCGGCACTGGCTCCGGCATGGGCACCCTCCTCATCAGCAAGGTGCGGGAGGAGTATCCCGACCGCATCATGAACACTTTCAGCGTGGTGCCATCCCCCAAGGTGTCGGACACGGTGGTGGAGCCCTACAACGCCACGCTCTCCATCCACCAGCTGGTGGAGAACACGGATGAGACCTACTGCATCGATAACGAAGCTCTCTACGACATCTGCTTCCGCACCCTCAAGTTGGCCACCCCCACCTACGGTGACCTCAACCACCTCGTCTCGGCCACCATGAGCGGCGTCACCACCTCCCTCCGCTTCCCCGGCCAACTCAACGCCGACCTCCGCAAGCTGGCCGTCAACATGGTGCCCTTCCCACGTCTCCACTTCTTCATGCCGGGCTTCGCCCCGCTGACGGCCCGCGGCAGCCAGCAGTACCGTGCCCTCACCGTCCCCGAGCTCACCCAGCAGATGTTTGACGCCAAGAACATGATGGCCGCCTGCGACCCCCGCCACGGCCGCTACCTCACCGTGGCCACCGTCTTCCGGGGCCGCATGTCCATGAAGGAGGTGGATGAGCAGATGTTGGCCATCCAGAGCAAGAACAGCTCCTACTTCGTAGAGTGGATCCCCAACAACGTCAAGGTGGCCGTCTGCGACATCCCTCCCCGGGGGCTGAAGATGTCCTCCACCTTCATCGGCAACAGCACGGCCATCCAGGAGCTCTTCAAGCGCATCTCGGAGCAGTTCACGGCCATGTTCCGCCGCAAGGCCTTCCTCCACTGGTACACGGGCGAGGGGATGGACGAGATGGAGTTCACCGAGGCCGAGAGCAACATGAACGACCTGGTGTCCGAGTACCAGCAGTACCAGGACGCCACGGCCGAGGAGGAGGGCGAGATGTACGAGGATGACGAGGAGGAGTCGGAGGCCCAGGGTGCCAAGTGATGCCTGACGCCCGATGCCTGCAGCCCCCCGGCTTCGCGCTGCTGCACCCCCCCACCCCGGGCCCCAGCCGGGCTCCCCCCGTGCGGCCCTTCGGTGTCTCCTGACCCCGTCCCCCCCTGAGCCGGCTCGGCCCCCCCCACCCCTCCCTCCTGCCTCCCCCCTTTTCGTTTTTTACTGGTTCGTGTCTATTATTTTTTTTGAATACTTAATAAATTTATTGCTGTCCAGGTACCACCTGTCTGTGGCTCCTTTGGGGGGGGGGGGGGGGGCGGGACACACCGGACCTTCTGCTGGGGGCAACTCGGGGGTTTGAGCCCGTTAACGAGGGGACTTGGGGACCCCACGTGCCCAGGGTGGCTGTGCCCGAGCCCTGGTCCCCTCCCAGATAGTTCCTGTCCCTTTGCCCCCCTGCCCTGTGCCCCACAGCTCCGGCCCCCTGGGGGTGCGGTGCCCGGGAGGGTGGCTGTGCCTTTGTCCCCACTGTCCCCCTTCTCCATGCTGGGGTGGTGGCTGCCCCCTCCCTGTGCCAGGACAGCGTTGGCCCTTTGTCACCCCAAACCGAGGTGGGGGCACGGACCCCTGGGTGCTCCCCCCGGCCCTGTGGCCCCCGGGCTGGGCACGTGTCTGGCTCTGGGGGATCCAGGGCACCCCCAGCCCAAACAGCCCTTGAGCCCCTGTGGTTCTGGGGAGCCCCGGCTCCCGCCTGGGTGCTGGGCTGACCCCAGAGTGGGGGGCCAGGCTGGGCTGCCATGGGGCTGCAGCCCCCCCTGGGGCCGCTGCTCCCTCCTGGGGGGTGCCTGTGGGGAGAGGGGCTGTGCTGTGGGGGCAAGGGAAGGGGCTGTGGGATCGTGGGGCTGGGGGCTATGGGGATGGGGAGCTACGGAGCTGGGGGCAAGGAGCTGTGGGGCTGGGGGCTATGGGGTTGGGGGGTCTGGGGCCCAGAGCTATGGGGCTGGGGGCTGCGGGGAAAGGAGTTATAAGGCTGGGGGGTCTGGGGATGGGGAGCTATGGGGCTGGGGGGTGGGGGGGCAAGGACCTGTGGGTCTGGGGGCTCTGGGGCCCGGAGCTATGGGGACGGGGAGCTATGGGTCTGGGGGCTGCGGGGCCAGGGTGCTATAGGGCTACTATGCAGACAAGGGATTGCGGGGCTGGGGTTCTCGGGGGCAGAGGGCCGTGGGGCACGGGTGAGGAGGCGGGGGCGGTGGGCAGGAGGCGCCGCCGGGCCGCGCAGGCGGGTCCGGGGCCGCGGGTCGGGACGCCGCGGCCATGCCCGGGCGCGGGGCGGGGCGGGGCGGGGCGGGGCGGTCCGCCGACCGACAGGGGGCGGCAGCGGGGTAAGGCAGGGCGGGGCGAGGCGGGGCGGGGCGGCTGGGCGGGGCGCGGCAGTGAAGGAGAGGGGAGAGGTGGGAGGGGCGACGGCGCGCGGCGTTGCGGTGAGTGGGGCGGGGGCGCTGCCCCCTGGCGGGCGGGGGGACCGGGACCGGGGGGTGCGGGGGGGGGGGATAAGGGAGTGCATGGGGGGGCTCCGCAATAAGGGGTGCGGGGCAGTGGGGGGGCTGTACAATGGGGGGGTTGCGGGGGGGGCCGCTGCCATCCAGGCCCATGCAAGAGCTGGGGGGGGGGGGTCGGGGCTGCGGGGACCCCCCGATGGGGAGCAAACGCGCGGTGGGGGCTGCACCGGGGGGAGGAGAACGGGGCCGTGCAATGGGGGTGGGGAGGGCTGCACCGGGGGGGGGGGGGGGGGCCGTAGGGTGGCGGGATGGGGTGAGCGTGGGCCGAGGCGGGCGGTGGCAGTGGGGCAGGGCGGGGGACGTGGGTGTGGGAGGCGGAGGGCCGGGTTTGTCCACGGGGGACGGTGCCGGTGCCGGTGCCGGTACCGGTGGGTGACTGAGGCGGCGTCCCGCAGGGCGAGCGGCGATGGCGTACGACGAGCGGCTGGCCCGCTTCCGCCAGGCCCACCTCAACCCCTTCAACAAGGCCCCCGAGCAGCAGCAGGAGCACCCCGACGGGGAGACCCCCCCCCCAGGTGGGTGCTGACCAACCCCCCCCCCACCCCCCCCCCCCCATAGCCTTGCCCCATGGCTGCGGTGGGCGAGGGGTCCCAGCCCCCCCCCCCCAACTCCGTGGCACTCCCCCCATTGCAGCCCGGCGGCCGGATCCGTCCCCGGGAGACCCCGAGGGGACCCTGGACCTGGGCCTGGCTGAGGACCACTTCTCCCGCCCCGTGGTGAGTGGGGCTGGAGGCGGGGGGAGCAGAAAACGGGGCTGGGGTTGGGGTTTTGGGGGGGGGGGGGGGGGCGGGTAGCGGGCTGCCAGCCCACCCTCCTCTTCTTCCTCCCGCTGCCGCAGGGCCTGATCCTGGCGTCGGACGTGCAGCAGCTGCGTCAGGCCATCGAGGAGTGCAAGCGGGCGATCCTGGCGCTGCCCGAGCACTCGGAGCGGCAGAAGGACGCGGTGGTGCGGCTCATCCACCTCCGCCTCAAGCTGCAGGAGCTGAAGGTGGGGCCGGGGGTGTGGGGGTCTCTATAGGCGCGGGGGGGGGGGGGGGCGCGCTGACATCCCGCCCCCGCCTCGCGCAGGACCCCGACGAGGATGAGCCCAACATCCGGGTGGTCCTGGAGCATCGCTTCTACAAGGAGAAGAGCAAGAGCGTGAAGCAGATGTGCGACAAGTGCAGCACCATCATCTGGGGCCTCATCCAGACCTGGTACACCTGCACAGGTGGGGCTGGGACCCCGCGTCCCCCTCCCCGTCCCCCCTCCCGCCATGTCCCCGCACTGACGGCCGCCCGTCCCCATCCCAGGCTGCTACTACCGGTGCCACAGCAAGTGCCTGCCGCTGGTGAGCAAGGCTTGCGTGCGGGCCAAGGTCAGCCACCAGGCTGAGTACCAGCTCAGCATCTGCCCCGAGAGCGGGCTGGACAGCCAGGACTACCGCTGCGCCGAGTGCCGTGCCCCCGTCTCCCTCCGTAAGGCTGTGCCGCCGCGGCGTGGGGCTGGGGGGGGATGTGTGTGGGGCTGGGGGGAGCTGGGGGCCAGCGCTGGGGGGCTGGGGGGTGGGGGATGTGTGGGGCTCGGCTTTTTCGGGGGCTGCGTGGTGCTGGGGGGAGCTGCAGGTTGGTGCTCTGGGGGCTGTGTGGGGCTGGGAGCTATGGGGAGCTGGGGGGGGGCGGTCAGGGCTGTGTGGGACTGGGGGGGGGGGGCCACAGCGCATGGGAAGGTGATGCTGGGGCCCCGCTGTGTCCCCGGGTGCTGCCGCGCGCCCCGCGGTGGGGTGCGTGGCGTGGGGCGAGCAGGGTGGGGCGAGCAGGGTGTGGCGCGGTGCCGGTACGTGTGCCAACGCCTGTGCCGGCGCGTGTGCCGCCGCAGGGGGGGTGCCCAGCGAGGCCCGGCAGTGCGACTACACCGGCCTCTACTACTGCAGCAGCTGCCACTGGAACGACCTGGCCGTCGTGCCTGCCCGCGCCATCCACAACTGGGACTTCGAGCCCCGAAAGGTGCCCCTGGCACGGGGTGGGGGCTCGGGGGTGCCCAGGGTCCCGGGGGGGCTGTGGCCCTGGTCATGGGGGTCCCTAGGGGCTGTGTCCCTGGTTGGAGGTCACTTGGGGTGCCATGTCCCTGGTCCTGGGGGTCCCTGGGGGCTATGACCCTGGTTGGAGAATACTCAGGGGGCTGTGTCCCTGGTTAGAGGTCACCTGGGGGGGCCATGTCCCTGGTTATGGTGGTCCCTGGGGGCTGTGTCCCTGGTTGGAGGTCACTTGGGGGGCTGTGTCCCTGGTTAGAGGTCACCTGGGGGGGCCATGTCCTTGGGCAGGGGTCCCTGGGGGCCGTGTCCCTGGTTGGAGGTCACTTAGGGGGGCTGTGTCCCTGGGTAGTGGTCACTTGGGAAGGGCCGCGTCCCCAGGGCTGCGTCCCTGGGGATGGGATCCCGGGGCAGCAGTACCGAGGGTCCCCGAGGCCGTGGCGGTGGGGATGGCCCGGTGACGGCAGCACCGGCGGGCAGGTGTCACGCTGCAGCATGCGGTACCTGGCGCTGATGGTGTCGCGGCCCGTGCTGAAGCTGCGGGAGATCAACCCGCTGCTCTTCAACTACGTGGAGGAGCTGGTGGAGATCCGGGTGAGCGTGGCCGGCAGGGCGGGCAGGCACGGTGGAGGGAGCGTGGGGTGAGCGGGGAGGGAGATGGGGGGTCCGGCAGCACCCGCAGAGGTTGGGATCAGGGCAGAGGGTGCTACGGGGCTGAGCCTGACCCAGCCTGACCTTGTCCCCATCATGTCCTCATCCCATCCCATTCCCACACCGTCCCCATCTCATCCCCGTCCTGTCCCTGTCACCACCCTTTTCCCTGTCTCGGTCCTGTCCCGTCCCCCCCGCAGAAGCTGCGCCAGGACATCCTGCTGATGAAGCCCTACTTCATCACCTGCAAGGAGGCGATGGAGGCACGGCTGCTGCTGCAGGTCAGGCCCCGCACGAGCGGCCGAACCGGGGTTGGGGGGGACACCCCGGGGTGCCGGGACCGGGGGCGGCGGTGACGGGCTGTCCGCCTGTAGCTGCAGGACCGGCAGCACTTTGTGGAGAACGACGAGATGTACTCGCTGCAGGACCTGATCGATATCGAGGCCGGGCGCCTGAGCTGCTCCCTGACGGAGATCCACACCCTTTTCGCCAAGCACATCAAGCTGGACTGCGAGGTGAGCCGTGACCCACGGCACGGCTCCCACGGGGCCAGCGCCGTGTGCGTGGGGGGGCTGGCGGGATCCCCGCCGGACACCATTGGGACCTTTTGCCTTCTCCTGCCCCAGCGGTGCCAGGCGAAAGGCTTCGTCTGCGAGCTCTGCAAGGAGGGCGACGTGCTCTTCCCCTTCGACAGCCACACTTCCGTCTGCACCGACTGCTCCGCCGTCTTCCACAGGTACGGCACGCACCGGCGATGGACGCTTCCCGCCGGGCCCGGCAATGTGGCACCGGAGTGGCGGGGGGGGGGGGGATGACGGGATGGACACGGGTGGCACTGGGGCTGGTGCAGGGGGGTGGCCCAGCGCTGTCACCTCCCCGCAGGGACTGCTACTACGACAACTCCACCACCTGCCCCAAGTGCGCCCGGCTGAGCCTCCGTAAGCAGTCCCTCTTCCAGGACTCCGGCACCGAGGCAGAGCCCTAAGTGGGGGGGGCCCAGCCCCACAGCCACCCCCCCCCCCCAACCTGCCACGGGGCCCTGGGATGGACACAGGCAGCCCCCAGCTCTGCGAGGCAGCTGGGACCCTCTGCCCATGGGGACGGCTGGGGGTCCTGGGCCTGGGGTGGGGGGGTCGCTGCCGGACCTGAGTGAGCCCTGCGGGAGGTGCCGGGACCCGGTTAATGACCGGCAGCAGCTCCCGCCATCCCTGCACCAAATCCTGCCCGTGGCGTCAGTGCCTGGGATGTTGCCCGCTCGGGGCCGCGGTGCGGGCAGGGGTGCGGGCAGGGCAGGGGTTCGGTGCTCTGCTGCCTGCAGCCATGCGGCGTGGGCGAGCGTGCTGGCTGAGCCGGAACGACGCCGGAACGACGGGTGCTGCCGGGGAAGGCGAGCGCACCGGGACTCGACGCAGGAGTCACCCCGAAACTCCTCTCGCCGCCTCTGCGGGTGGCTGAAGGCCCGGGCAGGGTGTCGGGAAGCAGGAGCTGGGGACCCCCCCCATACACACACACTACCGGGATAACGCTGCTGATTCTGGGGGAAAACACCCGGTTCCCCCCCCCCCCCCCGCACCTGGGGCTGAGCCCCCGAAGCGGGGGGGGGCTGTGGGAGGGCTGGGGCTGGGCGCCGTACGGGGCCGCTGCCCCCCCCCGGGTTTTCTGTAGCATTAACGAGGCCTCTTTCCGCAACCCACCACTCGTGTCCCTGCTTTGGTTCGGGGCGGGGGGGGACACGACGGCGAGCGGTCGCTCGGGGGTGGCGGGATGGGGGCTGCCCCCCCCCCCGGGATCTCCCCTGCCCCGTGCCGGTGATGCTCCCGGGCTTCCCCCCCCTCCCGCCCCGCGGCGACGGAGACCGGCAGAGGCAGGGCGGTGGAGGCTCGCTCGGTTTTACCGGAACACAGCACTGCTACATGAGAAGCGGGTGGGCACCGGCACCGGTACCGGTACCGGCCCCGCTCCAGTCGGGCTGGACGGTGCGTCCCGCCCGGGTCACCAGTCCCGGCAGCCGGGGCCGCGGGCAGCCCCGCGTCCCGGCGGGGGGGACCGGTTCCCCCTTCCCCGTGGCCCGGGGGGACAGCGGGCTTGCCTCCGCGGGGCTGGGGGCCACCTCTGCCTGGGGCCGGTTGCCCCCGCTGCAATAACAGTCCTGCACCCCGGGGTGTGTGTCCCCCCCGCCTCCGGCAGGGTGATGGGGATGGGCTCCGGTGTGCGTGTCTGTCCCCCCCGCCATCCCGGTGTGTGCCCCCCCTCGGGGCCGGTGCAGCCCCTAGGGCTCCCGCGGCCGTTCGGCGGGCAGGAAGGCGTCCGGGGGTCCCGGCGGCAGCTCCGGGTCGCTGAGGTGTTTCTTCTCCCGGCCCTGCTCCCGCGCTCGGGTCCAGGAGGGCGAGCGCAGGTATCCGGCCCGCGGCACCGCCTGCGGCTGCAGCCCTACGGGGACAGACGGCTCAAGGCCTGCCGGACGGCCGGGAAGGACGGACGGACGGACAACGGCCCCGCTCGCTCACCGCTGGGCGACTCTCCGGCCGCGTTCTCCTCGTCCGAGTCGGCGAAGACCTCGGCCAGCTCCTGGTCCGACATGTCGGTCAGCTCCGTCAGGTCCAGCAGGTCGAAGTGCACCTCCAGCGAGGAGACGCTGCTCAGGGGCTCTGCGGGCAGCCGGCGGTGCTGGGGGACCCGGCGGTGCTGGGGGACCCGGCCGCTGCCCGGCGCGAGGCCCCGGGGATGGGCTGCAGGCAGCGGGGGGGAGCCCTCGGTGGGGTGGGGGGGGGTCTGGCACTCAGGGGCTGGGGGAGATGAGGGGCTCGGTGGGGGCAATGACCAGCTCAGGGCTGGCAGGGGACCTTGGGGACAGGCAGGGACCCCAGGAGCAGGCAGGGGCTGGCAGGGACCTCAGGGGCAGGCAGGGGATGCCAGGGACAGGCAGGGACCCCAGGAGCAGGCAGGGGACCGCAGGGGCTGGCAGGGACCTTGGGGACAGGCAGGGGATGCTAAGGGCAGGCAGGGGACCCCAGGGGCAGGCAGGGGACAGGCAGGGCTGCCCGCGCAGGGCGGCACTCACGTCTGCGCTCAGTGACCTGCAGCAGGCCGGCGCTGGGGATGGGGATGCCGCCCTGCTCCTCCGCGGGGGCTCCGGGGGTCTCCTGGGCCGGCCCGTGGGTGGGGGTCCCAGCCGGGCGCTCCGGGGCCAGCACCTCCTTGCCGAGCTCTGCGATACCGGCACCTGCCGCGTCGGTGACGGCAGCTCCGTCCCGGTGCCCCGTCCAGCCCCCTCGGGGTGTCCCAGCCGAGGGGGACGGGAGCAGCGGGACCCCCAAGGGGGGGGCCGGGGGAACGGGCAGAGCTGCCCAGGACCCCGTGCCCCCGTGCCGGCAGCCGGCAGCCCTGTGCCCCCCGCCCCGCACAGCCCCTTTGTGTCGGTGAGACAAAAGCACGGCCTGTGCCGGAGCCCAGACAAGGGGCGGTTTGTCTCCCGGCAAAAGCCGGCGGGGCCGAGGCGACCGTGGTCGTGGCACAGCTCGTGGTCGTGGCACAGCCGTGCCTGGGCACCTCTCCGGGCACTGAGGGTGGGCAGGAGACCCTGCGTGCCCAGGGCAGCACCGGGCACCACCGCGCCTGGGCCCCCAGCCCACCCAGGGCCGGTGCTGGGGCAGGACGAAGCCGGCACCACACGCCACCGGGCCCTGCCATCACCGCGCTGCCGGAGGAGATGGCACGGGGACGGGCATCTCCTCCTTCCCTCCAGGATGGTGATGGTGGGGCAGGGGACAGAAGTCCCCCCAACCCAAAGGAGCCGGGATGGGGAAAGGGATGTTACGGGGGCGGTCGGTTCCTGTTCCTGGTACACGGAGCCACGGGACACCCGCACCCCTGCCTCGACACCGGCTCTGCCGCGTCCTCACCCCACAAGGTGGGACCAGGCACCCCGCACTGCCGGCACGTCCCTCCGGCCGGGAAACGGGGTCCTCACCCCGCTCCAATGCTGGGAAGAGCTCCCCGGGGGTTGCCCGCTCCTGCCATCCCACCCCACGCTCCGGTGGGTGACACGGCGGTGTCACCGCCTGGAGCGTGTTGTCCCCTGCCACCGGCAGCCTCCCGACCCCGCTCTCGCCCCCTCCCCGAGCCCCCACCCACCGGGGTGCTGGTCCCTGCCGCAGAAATCCCCTCTGGCCTCCGCCTGCATGGTCACGCCACGCTGCCGGCCACGCCGCCGGCCACGCCGCCCCGCTCCGGCCTGGGCTCACCGGCTGCCTGGCGGGGAACGGGGCCGGCATCAGGGCTCCCTCCCCGCACACCGCTCTGCTGACTCACGTCAAACCGCAGAGCCAGGCAGCAGCCGGCTCTTGCCACCCCACCGGCATCGGCCCCGCTCCTGGCCGGTGCCCGGGCCGGTGGCACCGTCCTCCCGCGTGGCTCTGAAGGGCCCGGTGCCCTCGGTGCCACGGGAGGGCACGGCCGGGGCTGCCACCGTGACAGGGGCTGCGGCACAGCCGCGTGCGGGGCACGTACGGGAGGGCATGTACAGGAGCCCCACTGCCACCCGTGTCACCGTGCAGGACCCCACCGCAGCCCCCCTCTAATACCGGGGACCCCCCCGGCTCCACCGGCACGGCCACCACCCCATCCCTGAGCGCCCCAGCCCTCCACGCTCCTCCACCAGCACCGGCACAGCTGCACGGGGGTGTCTGTGCCCCGGTACCCACCTCCCTGCCCGGCACCCCCCTGCACCTCAGCGTGCCCCAGGCACCCCGTGCCCTGGCCTGGCACCCCACTGCACCCCCACATCCCCTCGGCACCCCACTGCACCCCCACGTCACCTGGGCACCCCACCGTGCACCCCCACACCCCCTGGGCACCCCACCGTACCCCCACACCCCCTGGGCACCCCACTGCACACCCAGACCCCCATCCCAGACTCCCCCTGCACGCACTTGCCTGCACAGACACCCCCTGCCTGTGCTGTGTCCCCCCCCCCGCCCCCCGCCCCGGCCCCCAGGCCCCCATCCCACCGACCCCCACCCCTGCAGCCGGGCCCCCCCCAGCACAGCCCCACACGTACCCACACCGGGGCACACACACGCTCCCCCCATGCGCATCTGCCCCCCCCCTTGCACCCCCGCACCCTCATGCATACCCTCCCGCACCCCCCCAGCACCCCCCCTTGCACACAACCCCCCGCACCCCCAGCCAGAGCCCCCTGCACCCCCAATTCAACCCCCCCCGCTCACACCCCCCCTTGCATACCCCCCCTTGCACACACCCCCCTTGCACACCCCCCCTACATCTCCTTGTGCACCCCCGCCCCCCCCCCGCCCCGTACTCCCGCCCCGCGGGGCCCGCCCCGGTTCCGCCCGCCCCGGGGCCGCGGTGATGGGCGTACCGGTCCGTTCCCCGCTCCCCCCTCCGCCTACTGCCCCCGCCCTCACCTACGGTGCCGGTCGCTCCCGGAGCCTCCATGGGCCGGGGCCGGTGCCCGGTGCCGGTGCCGGTGCTGGGCGGGGCGGGCCCGGTGCCAGCCCGCAGCCCGCACCCTCCTGCCCGCCGCGGCGGGGGCGGGGCTGGGGGCGCGGTTAGGGGCGGGGCTGGGGAACAGGCCCCGCCTACCCCGGGGGACCGGGGACGGGGGACGGGGGACGGGGGACGGGGGGGGGGGTGGTGGGTGCGGAGAAAGACCCGGGGGGGCGGGAGGCACGGCGCGGGGGTGCGGAAGGGACCGGGGTGGGGGGAGAAGATCCGGGATGTAGAGGAGATCCGGGGGGGGCGGGGGGGGGAACCAGGGGAACCGGGGGTGCAGCGGGGACCCCGGGCGTGCGGAGGGGTCGCGGAGGGGAGTCGGGGCGGCGGGGGGACCGCAGCTGCCGGGGCCGGGGATGCCGGGGCGACCCGTGGCACGGGGCACAGCGGTGATCCCGGGGGGGTGCAGAGGGGTTGCGGGCCCGGGAATAGCGAGGACCCCCCCCCCCCGGCCCGGTCCGGCTCCCCCCGCCGGGCCCGGAGTAGGCCCCGCCGCCGTTGCTAGGGCGTGGCCCCGCGTTGCTAGGGGGCGTGTCCGTCCGCCGCGCAAATCTCGCGAGATCGGCCCGCCCGTTGCCTGGAGACCGCGGCGCCAGCGGCAGCCGCCATGGTGAGACCGGGACCGGGACAGGGACCGGGACCGGGACCGGGACCGAGCCCCGGGGCTGCGGGGGGGGGGGCGGCTCTGGGCCTGCTGCTGAAGGGTCCCCTGGAGCCGGGGGCTGCGGGCAGGGAGGGCGGCGGGGCCCGGCCCGGTCGGCTGTTGGGGAGGGAGGCCCGAGGGCGGCGGGGGGGCCGGCCCGGCCCGGCCCGCTTTTGGGGAGGGGAAAGGAGGGAGGGAGGGAGGGAGCCCCTTGGCGCCGTGCACAGCACTGCCGTGACACTCGTGAGGCTTTAGTGTGGGGACGTGCGTCTTGTGCCTGGGGGGCTTCGCTGCGGAGCTGAGCCGGCAGCGGCTGGGCATGAGCTACGGGTGTCCTGGGGGGGGTCTCAGAGGCTTCCAGGCTCCTCCCGGGGGGACCCTGGCTCCATCAGCCGGTGTTCCCTCCCTCTCACCCTTCTCATCCTGTCCCCGCCATGAGAGCGGGTATGCTTCGTGGCCTGGGAGCTCTGAGCGGCGCAGCTTCCCCCCGGCACCCGAGCCTCACGCGCACTTCATGCCTTTTGCTTGCTTTCCTTAGGGACCCAAAAAGAAAGTCGGAAAAAAAGGGAAAGGGAGCAAAGCTCCGGCAGTGGTGGATGCCTTGTCCCCGCAGGAGATGAGCAAGGAGCAGGTGAGAGATCCCCCGTCTCCCAGCCCACCCCCAGGCAGGAGGACGTCGCCGCTTGCAAGAACAGCGCTCGGGACCCCTGCTCGGCGTCTGGCTCCAGCTCCGGTGACAACAGGTGGCAGAAGGTGACGGAGACAAGCAGCCGGGGTTCATTTTGCTGCCTGACGCCTGTCTGGGCTGTGTGTGGGGGTTCTCACTGTTCCTGGAAGGAGCAGCCCCCTCATCCCACCCTCCCTTCTGCTGGTCTGTGCCCTCCAGCCCTGCGCCCTCGTTGTCTTCTCCCCGACTCTGTAATCCCGGCGGCCTTTTCAGCCGGGTGATGGCTCAGCCTGGAGCTCTGTGATTGCAGCCTGCTGCGCTCTCAGTCATGTCGCTGCTGGGGCGGGAGGCTCCCGTAGGCATGGGGAGGGCAGGCAGAGGTGGAAGGTGCAGCTGCTGCCCCTCGGTTGCTCCAAGTCCTGCTTGTTTTGCTGGGTGTCTTAGAAACAGAGGAGGAGATGTCCCTTACCTGGGGACCTTGCTCCTGGGATAAGATCTTGCACATCTCAGTGCAAGCAATGTGCCCAGGTGGCCGAGAAGGCCAACAGCATCCTGGCTTATATCAGAAATAGCGTGGCCAGCAGGACTAGGGGAGCGATTGTCCCCCTGTACTTAGCACTGGTGAGGCCGCGCCTCAAATACTGTGTTCAGTTTTGGGCCCCTCGCTACAAGAAAGACACTGAGGTGCTGGAGCGCGTCCAAAGAAGAGCAACGAAGCTGGTGAAGGGCCTGGAGTACAAGGAGAAGGGTCTAGAGAACTTGTGAGGAGCAGCTGAGGGAACTGGGGTTGTTTAGTCTGGAGAAAAAGGAGGCTGAGGGGAGACCTCATCGCTCTCTACAACTACCTGAAAGGAGGTTGTAGTGAGGTGGGGGTCGGTCTCTTCTCCCAAGTGATAGGACGAGGGGAAACAGCCTCAAATTGCACCAGGGGAGGTTTAGATTGGGTATTAGGAAGAATTTCATCACCAAAGGGGTTATTAAGCACTGGAACAGGCTGCCCAGGAAGCAGTTGAGTTACCGTCCCTGGAGGTATTTACAAGACTTGTAAACGTGGTGCTTAGGGACATGGTTTAGCGGTGGACTTGGCAGTGTTAGGTTTGCGGTTGGACTCGATGATCTCAAGGGTCTTTTCCAACCTCAACGATTCTATGATTCAGTAGTATTTAGGCACCTGAGAATGGTGTTACCAGACACTGAGAGACGGAATATCTGAGCCCAGGCTGCTTACAGTAGGGTAAGGTTTTGTTACTCCTTTTCCAGAGGCTGATAGGTTCTGTCAGGGCTCCTCCCCTTCTCTCCTGCACCTCTCCGTCCCAATAACAGCCACTGTGTCCTGCCAGGTTTGCAACACAACTTGCCATGGGTGTCTTGCAAAAGCATCTGTCCAAGTTCTCCTTTTCCCCCTACCTGGCTCTTCCTCTCGGCTTTGCAGCTGGAGAAGCATGTTGTGCGTCTCCGGGAGGAGCTGGACCGGGAACGGGAAGAGCGCAATTATTTCCAGCTGGAACGTGACAAAATTCACACCTTCTGGGAGATCACCCGCCGGCAGCTGGAGGAGAAGAGAGCAGAGCTGCGGAACAAGGACCGGGAGATGGAGGAGGCGGAGGAGCGGCATCAAGTGGAGATCAAGGTGGGAGGGGAGAAGGCTGGGAGGTGGTGTGAGAGCCCCAAGCTCCGGGTGAGCCTCGGGCAGCTCTGAGGAGGAGAGGGAAGGGGGAAGAGGAGGAGAAGCTGGGCACGATGCAAGCCAGGAGCGCCTCAGCCAATATCCCAGCTCCGTGTGTCTCCTGCTGAAGCACCTCACCCAGTCTGTGGCTTGTCTTTAGGTTTACAAACAGAAGGTGAAGCACTTGTTGTACGAACACCAGGAAAATCTCACTGAGCTGAGGGCGGAGGGCACCCTGTCCATGAAGAGGGCCCAGAAGGATCACTGGGCCCAGGAGATGGAGCTGCGTAAAGACATGCGCTCCTTGAAAGTGGAGCTGAAGGAGCAGGAGCTGGCCAACGAGGTGGTGGTGAAAAACATGCGCCTGGTACGTCTCTGGTGGGACCGGAGCCATGTGTGAGGTGCGTCTGCTGCAGAGGGAGGTGGTGGGGCTGCTGGCTGAGCCCTACCAGCCCTGGTGTGTGAGCGGGAGCCTGCCTCCCCAGCTCTCTCCGTGGGGTGGGATGGAGTTTCCCGCAGGTACCGATAACCGATGCACTTAGAGGCACTGGAAAGTCAGCGCAGGAATGGGGAGAAGGGATTCCTGGGGCAGTGACCCCCCCTTGCGCAGCAGGGAGCTGGGAGAGCAGCTGGAGAACCTGTGAGCTGCCGTTTGCATGGATAACATGGGACTGGTGCCATGGCAGGAGCCCTTCCCAGGGAGCAGGAGGGAATCCCTTGGGATGTGGCTGACTCAGGATTTGGTTGTCTGCCTCTAACACGTAGCTTCTCCCTAACAGAAACAAGAGGAGGAGATCACCCAGCTGTGCAACGACTTCGAGAGACAAGTGAAAGGTCAGGACGTGCACATGGGCCCTGCGTGAGCTCCCTTTGTCAGTATGCCGGGGAAGGTGCCTCTGAGCTCTGCTGCGCTGCCAGGCTCCCTGGCAGAGCCTCGAGCAGAAAGGGGGATGGTTTTCCCCCAGTTCTGCCTGGTTTTCCCCCAGTTCTTGCTCCTTCGTGCTCTGGGGCTGCCAGACCCCCAGCATCCTATGAACGGAATGAGGCCAAGCGCCTGTAGCGCAGGCTGAGGGGTGCAGGCAGGGCGCCTGTCGCTGCTGCCAGGCCCTACCGCTGAGCACAGCTGCCTGGCAGCGCTTCTCTGGGCTGCGGGGTGGGCTGGCTGAAGGAGCCCTTGCAGAGTCCTCGCTCCAGTGTCCTCCTCAGGGGACGTTTCAGGTTCTCACGGGCTGACTTGGAGCGTTTCCATGCCCTCTTTCCAAGGATGCTATTTCTGGGCTCTGCTCTCCGTGGTCCCAGCGTAACTGCTCCGCATGCTGGTGGCAGCTGCAGTGACGCTGCTAACAAGCATCTTGTCCTCCAGTAATGCCGCGGTGGCACGCGCCAGGCTGGCGCTGGCTAACGGAGCTGGGGTGCATTACACAGGGTCTCCAGGAGGTCCTCACTCAGCCCCCTGTGCGCTCCCCCAGAGATCGAGGCCAAGTACACCAAGAAGATGCAAGTGCTGCGGGACGAGCTTGACTTGCGGAGGAAGACCGAGATCCACGAGGTGGAGGAGAGGAAGAACAGCCAGATCAGCGAGCTGATGAGGAACCACGAGAAGGCCTTCAGTGACATCAAGAACTACTACAACGATATCACCCTCAAAAACCTGGCGCTCATCAGCTTGCTGAAGGTACTGCCTGCCCCCCTGCTGCAGCCTGCCTGGCCTGTGGGCTGTCACCGTTCCACCAAGGGACCAGTCCTGTGAGGATTTCACCCAGATCTGGCCAGTTCCGAGGTGGCGGTGTGGGTGCTGCTGGTCTCCTGAGGGTTGTACATCGTTACACGAGCGAAGCCCTTGAGCACAGGGAGATGTGTCTTGCTGGGCCAGTGGCAGGAGGGTGTCTGGAGGGTGTGGGAAGCTCTGAGGAGCTGGGCAGCCCCCAGGAGTTGGCACTTGTGTTCCCAAGAACAGGAGCAGATGGAGGAGATGAAGAAGAGAGAGAATCACTTGGAAAAGGAGAAGGCGGATGTGCTGCTCCAGAACAAGCAGCTGAAGGAGCCCCTGCAGCAGGCCCAGGAGCAGGTATCTGAGCTGCAGAAGAAGTTGGCCCACTACGATAAGGACAAGGAGGCCCTGACGGTGAGTGGCCAGCCCTGGCTCTTTCCTGGAGGGAGTCGCTCAGCAGTGACCTCTGCCGCTCCGCTCGGCCAGATTGCTGAGCAAAGTTCTTTGAGTCCCTTTCAGCTTAGCTGGGTGTTTATAACGTCTCAGGTGGGACTCCAGGGTCTCTGGCAGCAAGAAACCAGAGTAACCCCTGCTGCAGAGAGGGAAGGGAGTTGGTGTGGGTGTTGCCTGTTTTTTCTCATCCATATCTCTTTGCCGGTCACTCTCCTCCCTTGCCAAAACGCATCCCCTACACCTCCCAGAGAAACCTGTGCTCTTTAACTGTCCCTTCCTGCTCGCAGAACACAAAAGCCCGTCTGAAAGTCACCCAGAAGGAACTGAAGGATCTTCAGTGGGAACACGAAGTGCTGGAGCAGAGGTTCAGTAAGGTGAGAGCTGCAGGGGGGTCTGGGCACCCTGTTTCCCTCTCCAAACACTGTCCGTTCTGCAGAGCGCCGGGTGCAGGGACTCAGCAGAGGCTGCCTGGGCTGGGCTTAGCCAGGAGCTTTCCGAAGCTCTAATCCAGAGCCGTGTGATATCTGCTGCTTCCAACAAAGCTGCTCACAGCTTTGGCCTCTCCCACGGTCAGCAGACAGGCCTGGCCTTGTACTTTGCTAAGCAATCATGCACGCTCCGGCGGTCCCCTCCCGGCCTGCGAGGGACTGGCCGCAGCAGCGGCTCGGGGGCAGAGCTGTGGGGAGAGATGGCTGTGGGGCACCACCCCTAGCTGGAGCTCGCTCCCTCCTGCCGGCATTTGGGGGTCGCTCCCCCCACTTGCCGTGCTGGGGCGGTTCGGGATGAGTCCTGTTGACTGAGATCTCCCAGACTCGGCTTCTCCCCCCCCCAGCTAACCCAGATAAATCTATTGAGGCAAGAAAAGAGCTCATTTGCAATTCGTAGAAATCCCCAGGAATATGAACATTGATCTGAGGCCTCGTTAACAATCCATCATTAAGGCAGCAACATATTCAGTGCATTCAGAAATAGGCTGCGGAGGAGAGACTGTGTCCTAATTAGGACACTTATTAACTAGCTGTGAGCCAGGGACTCCTGCCAGCTGCGAGGAGAGGAAAGACCCCCCTGTGCCGTGGGGCCCTCTCCGAGGTCTAAAATGGTGCCGCAGCGAGCCTGTCAGCCTGTTCGGCTGTCAGGGGCATCCCGGGCCCGGAGGGGAGGGGGAAGCAGAAGTGCAGGTGCTGAGGAGGTGCCAGCCATGGCGGGAGGGAGGGCAAGAAGCTGCGCTCCAGCACCTGCCTTCCCCACGGGCTGCAGGTGCCGTGGGGAACGGCCGGGCTCTCGCCGGAGCAGGCAGGGCCGAGCTGCCTGACCTGTTTGCTGCCAGCCCGGGGGGTCCTGAGGGCGGTGTGAAGGCGTGCTGTCTTTGGGAACAGGTGCAGGCGGAACGGGATGAGCTCTATCAGAAGTTCACCAAAGCCATTAACGAGGTGCAGCAGAAGACGGGGTTCAAGAACCTGCTCCTGGAGCGCAAGCTGAAAGGACTCCTCAGCGTCCTGGAGAAAAAGGAGGTGGAGCTCAGCGAGGTCTTCGCAGCCTCCAGCCTCGACCCGGGCGCCCTCTCCTTGGTCTCGCACAAGCTGGAGGTACCGTGTGCTGACGGGGGGCCCTGCGAAGGCTGGCCTTGGGGGGCAGAGGCTGCTCGGGGGTGAACGCAGACCTTGGAGCGCGCAAGTCCCTGTCCTACATGGCTGTAGCTGCCACGTCACTCGTTCCCGGCACTCCCAGGGCCACACGCGGTGCCGCAGGGCACTCCAGCTTTCCCTCGAGAGCGGAGCGTGTGGGCGTCGGAGTTTGGCACTGATGTCTCCCTCAGGTGGGGCCTCTTTCAAGGAGAACGGCCCCAGGCTGAGCAGCGCTCACCAGCGCTCTGTGCTGCTGAGCAGCCGGCTGCTTGCGGGGTCCGTCAGCAACCCGGGGTGCTCTGTGCGTGGGGAGTCACAGCCGGTGAACCTTGCCTGGCCTCCCTTTCTGCAGAGACAGCATAGACAGGTTCCCAGGGGCTCTGCAAGGTCTGCCACGCTAAAAATAAGTACGCAGAAAGCCTCGGCGCGGAGAGCCGCATTCCTGGAGCCTGCCGCAGCCGTAACTGGAGAAGCAGCACTTGCTTTAGGTTGGGTTGAGATGCAGGGGACGTGAGTTCCACGCTCGGCTCGGCTACCACCCTGGTGCCCTCCCGCTTATCCCACACCAGCCCATCCTCTTCCAGGTCCCTTCTGCGGTGGGTGGGGGTGAAGCTCGCGGACACCCTCTTGCCGGGGTGCCCTGGGGATGCGCACAGCAGCAGCCGAGGCTCTGGGGCTGTAGGACAGGGCAGTGGATGTGTCACCTACTAGTAGGTGCCACAGCAGCAGGAAGGAAAACACATTCCTGGGAAGGCGTCACGGCGTCAAGCTCTCCCACAGCTGCTGGGGTCCTGGAATTCCTCTGCTCAGCTGCCTCCAGCATCTTCTCAGGGAGCCTCTCTCCCTGTAATTCCCCTGGTGCCGCGACGCGACGGCAGGGCGGTGCTGCCGGAGCAGGTGCTGCCGTCGGCCCCCCCCACCCTTGCAGCGGGTCAGACGATGACGGCAGGACTGTGCTGGCGTTCGTGTTGTCGGTCCGGGAGGTCCCTGTCCCTTGCCTCTGCCTGGGGCTGGCTGTCCCTGGCAGTGCTGGCTGGAAGAGAGCAGGGGGGTGGCCGCCTGCCAGGCCGTGCTGCGAGCCGCTCTGCTTGAGCCTGGCCCTGGTGCCAGCTCGGCCGCCGCGCAGCAGCTCTTCCGTGCGCTCTGCCACGCCGCTCTCGCCTGCGGCACGGCCGCCGTGCCCCCGGGGCCGGGCAGCCGTTGCCTGACACGCCGTCTCTCTTTGCAGGATGTGCTCAATTCCAAGAACACCACCATCAAAGACCTGCAGCTCCAGCTGGCCCGAGTCTGCAAGGTGAGGGAAGGGGCTGGGGCTGCCCTGTCCCCCACCCCCGGGTCAGGGCTGGGGGCTGTTGGGTGGTGGCTGTGGCTGTGCGGGGAGTGGGAACGGGACCTTCTGCTCCAGGCCTTGCACAGAGTGGAGGGAAGGGAACTCGCAGCAGGGCAGCTGAGCTGCTTCGTGCCCGGGGCCAGGCAGGACCCAGCCCAGGCTGCAGTTTCCCCTGTTTGCCCTGCGAAGGAAGGCATGTTGGGGTCCCCGTGCCTCGGGGAAGGGGGTGCTGGGAGCCCGTGCCCACGTGCGGAGGGTCTGGGCTTCGGGCTGACCGTGGGGCGCTTCTCTTGCAGGCACACAATGATATGCTGCAGACGTTCGAGGCAAAGCTGACGGCCTTCGGCATCCCCCTGGACAACCTGGGCTTCAAGCCCCTGGCGAGCCCGGTGCTGGGGCAGGCGCTGGGGCAGGGCCCCGCGGGACTCGTTGCCGTACCCACCTGATGCCAGCCAGCACCGAGGGACCGGCCGGTGCACCCATTGGTGCTCCGCACCATTAAACAGACCCCAATGAGCCTTCTGCAGGACCTGGAGGACCCTCTCTCTCCTCCCCGGGGGGACCTTTCCTCTGGAGCAGCCCCCCACTCCTGCCATGGGGTACACCAGCCACGGGCAGCTGCCAACCGGATCGGCTCTGACTGAGCAGTGCCAGCGCAGCCCGGGACCACGGCACAGCCAGAGGGCTCCCGGCATCCCACCTGCCGCACCGGGCTCGAGCGGGGGCCTGTGCGGGGTCCTCCCTTGCCCCTCTGCCTCCTGGGCTGGCCCCCCTGCCTGCACTGCCCCTGGGGCTCCCCTCCTTTCCCCCTCCAGAAGCCATGTGTGCACTGCCCCAGGAAGGTGATTTTTTTTGAGGCGAACGGTGCTGTTTGAAGCCTTTAATGGTGTCGGTGGCGTAGTTGCGTCCCTGGGGGGAGGACATGCCTTTCCCCTAACTGCCCCGGTACGTGGTGTAGGAGTAGGGGCTGATCAGCAGCGGGATGTGCAGCTTCTGGGCTGGGTCAGTGATGGTGAAGACAACCTGGGGGAGATCAAGGGGGGAGCTCAGCTAGCTGGAGCCGGACCCTGAGGGATGCTCAGAGCAGAGCTGGCAGTGCCGCAGGAGGGAGGCCAGGGCTGGCAGCTCCCTCAAGCCTGGCCGCGGCACCCGGACCCCTGCGGGCTTGTCCCTCTGCGGCTTTGGCCATGGCCGGCTCCCGTGCCCCCCGGTCCCCTGCTCCCTGCATTCTGTACCTCCACGAAGGGGTAGAAGCTGGTGTGCCCCTGGCCCTGCCAGTACGCCGCCGTCTCAAAGCGCAGCTTGTAGGTGCCGGCTTTCGCTTGCCCCCGAGCCAGGAGGGGCAGGCAGCGCCCATCCTCGTCCGTCCACCTGAAATCGGAAGGAGCAAGCCTTGCCACGCTGGCCGGCCCTAGCCACGAGGACCAGCCTTGCCGCCGGCAGCCGGTGGCTGTGCTGGGAGCCTTCAGCCGGCCGGCTCCTGGGGAACAGGCACCAGCATCCTCTGCCCCGTTTCGCTGCCGCCAGCTCTCCTACCTCTGCCCCAGCTCCGTCCACTGCAGCCCCGGTTCCTGCAGCTGGGCCAGGCGGATGACGAGGCCGGCTGCCGGCAGCCCCGTGACCGTGTTCAGCACGTGGGTGGTCAGGGAGCCGTTCACCGTCTCGGACATGCCTTCGGCCTGGGGCAGAGGAGTAAGCGGGGCTGGGATGCGTCCCGGCAGCACCGTCCGCCTCCCCCCTCTGCCGTGCTGCGGCAGGCAGTGCCGCAGCCGAGCCCCCGGGTGCCCCCGACCCCTCTCCGGAGGGGGCCCTTGGCCACGCTGCCTATGTGCCACCACCCTGCAGCCCCCCCTTCCCGGGCTGGCAGCCACGCAGCCGGGGCTGTCCCAGCAACAGCCCCCCTCTCCCCAGCACCCTGCTGCGCCCCAGGGCTGGGACACGGGCACCCACGTCCTTCCCATGCCGTGGGGCTCAGCTTCGCCGGGGCCGCGGTGCCGGAGCCCTGCCCGCAGCGGAGCGCTGCCGCTTGGGCACCGCTGCCACCGGCGGCGTGGGCGCCTGCCGGGTTCCTGCCTGGATGGAGGGCTGCGTGCCTGCAGCAGCACCGGGCTCCCCGCTCACCCTCCCGTCCCGGTGGGCCGTGGCGCGGCGGCAATGGTTGGCCAGGGTCCAGGGAGGAAGCAGCTCCGTCCCGGCAGCCCTGTCCCCGTCGCCTTCAATGTCACGTGCGGGCGGACATTAACCCTGCAAGCGCTCTATAACTGCCTGGGACGGGCAGCAAGCGCGGGGTCAAGGGACCCTTCCCCTCTGGGAGCCCCCAGGTTGTGCTTGGCAGGGTGGGAGCATGACCCGGGGGTTGCATCCTGCTGCTCCGGGGCTGCTGTCAGCTGGGCAGGGGCAGGCTATCTCCCTGGAGTGGGACCAGCTCTCGCTGCCATTCCGGCACCGGTTCCGGGCCTCGGCTGCCGGCTGAAGTGGGGATGCCGGAGAGGCACTATGGCGAGCACGGGCTGCCGGCTGCTTACCTGGCTCTCCTCTGTCCCACTCAGCCTGGGGCCCGCGGCCGGTGACACCGTGCAAAATGCCATCCCCTGCCCCGGCTGCCCTTCCCGGCACCGCAGCCTCTCCCCACGGAGCTGGCGAGGCTGGACGCCACCGCTATCCCGGCTCGGGGCCGCAGCAGGACCGGGCGCTCCTCCCCGGCTGGGCCGAGCTGGCGCAGGTGGCTTCCCACTGGGAGGTGCGCCCGGGAGCCCCGCCGGCACCCACGCGCCGGCACCACCGTGGCCCTGGGGTTGGTGGACCAGAGCCCGGCGGGACGTCGGGGCGCCGGGCCAGGAGGAGCCACGGCGGAGCTGCCACCCCAGCCTCGCCTCCCTCCCTGGAAAGCACCCGGAGCGTGTCGGCACGTGGGGGCTGCCAGGAGCAGGCAGCGGCTTCACCGTGGCCTAAGCCTGCCCGTCCGCCTGCCGTGGGGGCACGGGGGTGGGCTCGGCGCCTCACCTGCACTTTGATGAGGACGGTGGCGGTGGCCTGCAGCCCGTAGCCTCCCATGTCGGCCGCCTGGATCTCCAGGGTGTATTCGGGGACCGCCTGCGGCGAGAGGCTGTGTCACCCCCAAACAGGGGGTGAGAGCCAAGCTGAGGGGTGCGGGGGGTGACAGTGGGGCTGACGGGCCGTGCCCGGGGCTCACTTGTGCCACCAGTCCCGCCGCGGCCACGGAGATCACCCCGGTGCTGCTGCTGATGGCAAACATGCGGGGCTGGGGC
This sequence comes from Harpia harpyja, assembly GCF_026419915.1. Lineage (NCBI taxonomy): Eukaryota > Metazoa > Chordata > Aves > Accipitriformes > Accipitridae > Harpia > Harpia harpyja. The sequence continues at coordinate 1,509,615 of NC_068948.1, read as the reverse complement.
TGGTCCGGCGTCTGGCGCAGGATGGAGTAGACCACGACTCCGTTGCTGGAGCTCACCGCGTCATCCGCGTCCGTGGCCAGCACTTGCAGCACGGGGGTGCCTGGGAGCGGGCAGTTATCGGTGACATCTCCACCGTCCCCCCCACTGCCACCTCAGCACTGCCTCCTACTCGGTGGCATCGGTCTCACCTGGCTCAGCCCCCTCTGCTACGGTGCCGTGGAAAACTGCCTCGGTGAAGACGGGGCCGGTTGTCGTTCTGGTCCGTCACGGTGATGATGATCTCCATGGGGTCCTCCACGGGCTGCCCGTTGGCCGCCACCGCGTGGGAGAAGAGCTGCGAGGGGCACCGTCAGCCCACGCGTGGCCCCAGGGACCATCCCCTCCCCATCCCGGCCCCCCACTCACGACGTATTTGTCGATCTTCTCCCGGTCCAGCGGCTTCGTCACCTCCAGCCACCCCGTCTCCCGCTCAATGATGAAGACACCCACGGGGGGGGTGTCCGCCCCCTGCCCCGTGATGCTGTAGAAAACCTTGGTCTCCTTGTCCTTGTTGGATTTGATCTGGTGGCGAGGCGGAGGGGGGGTTAGAGGGGTCCCGGTGCTCCAGGGACCCCCCTGCCCTGTGCCCTGTCCCCACGGGGCCGCATACCTGCACCAGCTGCTTGGGGAAGGGCCCCCGCTCGTTCTCGGGGCAGTTGATGGGGGGGATGACCCAGTCCCTCTTCTGCCGCCGGAGGCCATGGCCGGGCTCGGGGAAGGTCAGCACATCAGGTGCTGCGTCCTGCGGGACAGAGAGCGGGACTGAGGTTCAATGCGGGGGGGCAGAGCTCTGCCCAGGGGCTGCAGGGGGACTGTCCCGCTCACCCCCACCCCGCAGACGTGCAGCAGCCCCTGGCCCCATCAGGACGGTCCTACCGGCAGCAGGAGGAGGAGGAGGGCGAAGGTGCAGAGTGACATGGCTCCGGCTGCAGGGGCTGCTCCTCTGGGCGCCAGCTGGGGACCTTCCCTGCGGCCAGCTGTGACCTTGGCCGAGTCCTGTCGGGAAAAAGCCAAGCGCCAGCCCACGGGTGCCAGCACGCGCGGGCGAGGGCCCCGCTGCCACCGCCAGCCCTGGAGGGGTGCCCGGGAGGGACGCAAGCGGGGGGCCCGGGGCTCAAGATGCTGCTCCGGGCTGGGGGGCAGGGGGACACACAACGGAACCCAGGACCCCAGGAGCACCCCAGGGCACTGGACACCCCACCCCAGCGGGGGCCGGGGTGCACACATGGCCCCACCTCGGGGTCCTGCTTTGCTCTGGGGGTCCCATGCACCCAAAGGTGGGGGGGGGGGTCCAGGCCCCCCAGCATGCCCGACCAGCAGCACCTGATGGGGGGCAGGGGGGGAACACAGCACCGGGGATGCCCGATGCATTGCGGGGTGCCGAGGACCACCCCCGGGGAGCTGAGCCCCCTCCGTTGGACCCTCGGAGCCCCCCCACCCGGCACGGTGCGACCCCCAGGCGATGCCCGGCACCGGCAGGGTGCTGGGGAGGGGGCAACGCTGCGGCTGGTGCCAGATGAGACCCCCCCGGCGGGGGTGAGTACCCCGACCCCCCGCCCCCGGCAGGGTGGGCCCGGGGGTGCTGGGAGAGCCCCCGCCGCAGGGTGCCGGGTCCCCGGGTGGCGGGGAGGAGGGGGTCTCCGGGGGTCCCCAAGAGCCGCAGCCCAGCCCCGGGCAGGGGGACAAGTCGCCCCGGCAGGGGCTCAGCCCCGGTATGGGGCCGGCACCGGGGCCGGGGGGAGCCGCGAGGGCGGCGGGTCGCAGCGCTCGCAGGTATCGGGGAGGTACCGGGGGCGCCCGGAGACACGTGGAGGGACACACGGCGGTACCGGCATCGCGCCCGGTAATACCGGGATGCCCGGGCGGTGCCTACGGGACCGCGCAGAGGCACCGGGGAGAACAGCGGCGGGGAGACGGAGGCACCGGGAGGGCCGCACGGAGGAACCGGGGGGTGCCGGGCGGGGGGGGGGACGGCACCGGGGGGACACCGGGGGCCGCTCTCCGGGGCGGGGCGGGGCGGGGCGGGGCGGTACCTGCGCGGCCGCCGCCTCACCTGGACCGGCGCGCTGCAGCGGGCGGGGCGGGGCGGGGCGGGGCGGGGCGGGGCGGGCGGCGACCGGAGCGACGGCGGCGGCGGCGGCGGTGAACGGGCCATGCGGGGGCCGCGCTCCGGGCTCTGCCCGCTCCTCTTCAGCCTCCTCCTCCTCCTCCTCCCGTTCCTGCCGGCGGCCGCCGCGCTCGCCGCCCCCCCGGCCCGGCCGTGCGTCCCCCTGGGGCTGCGCCGGGGGCCGCTCCCGGCACCAGGTAACCGGCGCCGTCGGGGCGCGGCTTCTCCCGGGACCCCCCCCCACACCTCCCCCGGGGTGTGCGGCGGGGGGAACCGGCCGTACGGGATCGGGACCGGGATCGGGACCGGGGCGCCGGTGGGGCGGGCGGGCCGGGCCCTCGGGGGCGGCGGGGCCCCACCTCGCTGCCGTGTGCGGCCCCGCTCTGCCCCCCCCCCCCCCCCGGCTTCTGGGGCTGGCTCTGTGGCCGGCCGGGCTCCCCGAGCCGTGGGGCTGGGTCCTGGGGCGGGATGTGGGGCCGGCTGTGCCCCCCCCCCCCCCCCCGCCGCCCCGGGGGTCGGTGCTTTTCGGGGGGAGCTGGCACTGCCTAGGGTGTGGGGCTGGCCGGGGTCCCCGGGATGTGGGGCTGGGACATGGGGCGAGCCCTTTCCTGGGTGTGGGGCTGAGCTGTGGGGCTGGCCGGGCTCCTGCGGTATAGGGCTGTGCCCCCCCCCCCCACGGGCCGTGGGGCTGGCGGTGCCCGGTCTCCCCGTCTGGCCCCACCGGGGCCGGTGGCGGCTGATGCCGGCGCTGGCGCCTCTGGTCCAGCCACGGGGCACCCGCGGGGAGCCGCCGGGACAGGGCTGGGTCCCCGCAGGGTGGGTGTCCGGCGCCAGGCTGGCGATGGGGCTGGGTGCCCCAGGGCCACCCTTCTCTGGCCGTGGGCAGGAACGTGGTGCCGTGGGCTGCAGAGTCCGGCCGACCTGGCCCGAGGCCGGGCAGGGGTTCGCCGCCGCTGGCTCTCGGCCCGGTGCCGGCGGTGCCCAGGGGCAGCGCGTGTTGCCTGGGCCTGTCCGCCCTGTTCGCTCGGCGGCATCCCCAGGGAGCGGGGCTGCTCGGGAACCGTGGCCGGAGCCAGCGCTCGCCTAATGGCCGTGGAGCACTAAAAGCACTCCTTGGCGGTAAGTGCTCTCGCCGTGCCAGGAGAGGCCCTGACCTCCGCCTGCCTCGCACGCCGCATCCCGCTTCCTTCGGCCAAGCCAGCCGGGAGGCTCCTGCCAGGCTGCCAGGAGCGGAGATGGGCTCTGCCGAGCTCCCGCCGCGGGCAGGGGCTGGGGTCCGGCCACGCCGCTGCGAAACCCCTCCGTGGGCAGCACGTGGGCCAGGCACCGGCCGTGCGGCTCCACCGCTGCACCGAGCGGGCACGGTTCCATGTGGGCTCTGCACCGGGGGACACGAGGGCATGGTGGGCTTCGGCTCTCCGAGCCGGGGCTGGAGCGAGGCTGCGGACCCGGACCCCGGTGTGCCACTCGGCCCTTTCGTGGGGAGCAGCGACGCATGCCGCAGCTGGGGAGCGGGGCTGGGGACTCGCGTGGTGGGTGCTGGGGGTCCCCCCCGGGGTCCTCGCACCCTGGCCCTGCTTGCCAGGGTGGCTGGGGCCCTTTGGGCCCCACCGATGTCCCTTATCGATGTCCCTTATCGCAGCCATCGTGGCTGGGAGGGGCCCTCGGCACTGCCCTCCAGGCACGGGGGCCCTTGCCCCAGGGCTCGCTTCCCACCCTGGTGTGGGGCAGCCGTGGGGCACAGCTCTCCTTGCCCCGTTCCACGTCTCCCCCCCTGCTCCCGCAACCCCCCCAGCCCCGCTCCCCGTCCCCTCCTGGCTCTCACGGCCGCTCAGCCTCCGGAGCTGGCTTAGCTCCGCTAATCCCCTAATCCTGCCTCCCGGCCGGGGGTGCAGGGGCCTGGGCCGTATCCAGCGCAGGGGATGCAGCGTGGTCCTGGGTGGGGGGGTGGGGGCCGTGCTGTGCCCCTTATCCTGGCCGTGGGGGGCTGGGAGCCCTGAGGGGGGTGACACACCAGGTGGGGGGCTGGGGCAGGGCTCTGCCTGCCCAGGAATTTCCCGTCATCTATGAAACAAAGCCGAAACCTCCGCCGCGCTCCTGTGCCGCTCCCATGCCGCTCCCGGCATCCCCTGCCTAATCTGCCATCCCCTGCCTGATCTGCCTCAGGAGGCTGGGGGGGGGGTGCAGGGTCCTGGGGCTGGGAGCTGCTGGGACAGGGGGGCTGGGGGACGGGTCCCTCCCCAGCCACCCTCACCCCCCACCCTCTCGCAGCGATCTCCGGAGGCTGCGCGGGGCCGGATGGGACCGAGGAGCCCGACGTCGGGGTGCAGGAGGATGGGGGTCCCGTATGGCTGCCGGGGGTGGGCAGGGTGCTCGCTGTCCCCCCCCGGGATGCTGCCGGCCGGTCAGACCCTGCCCCGGTTCCTGTGCAGAGCAGGCACTCCCCCCAGGTAACGCTGCCCAGCTGCCCCCCAACCCTGTCCCCCCCCCCCCCCCCACCGCCAGCTGCACCCTCACCATGCCCCCCCATCCCGCAGGAGCTCCCCGAGGCCCCCAGGGCTCGCGCCGCTCCCAGGAGACGGAAGAGGGACTGGGTGATCCCCCCCATCAAGGTTCCCGAAAATGAGAGGGGTCCCTTCCCCAAAAAGCTGGTTCAGGTATGGGGTGGGGGGGTCAGTCGGGTTGGGCGCAGATGTGGGTGCTGGGGGGGGTCCATCCCCCTCGCCTCTGGGCGAGGGGCTGGGGCTGGGCATGGCTGGGCACGTCGAGGGTGGGAGCGATGCTGGCAGTGGCCGCCCCCCCGCATCGGGGCAGGGTGTGATGCCGCTGGGGGGGCGCGGGTACTGACCCCCCTCCCCGTGTCTCCTCCCAGATCAAATCCAACCGGGACAGAGACACCAAGATCTTCTACAGCATCACGGGGCAGGGGGCGGACACCCCCCCCGAGGGCATCTTCACCATCGAGAAGGAGTCGGGCTGGATGAAGGTGACGCAGCCGCTGGACCGGGAGCGCATCGACAAGTATCACGTAGGTCCCTGCCGGGGCGGGTTGCCGTGGTGTGCCGGCATGCCGTACCAGCCCCCCCCCGGCTCACCCCCTCCACCTCACAGCTCTTCTCCCACGCCGTGTCCGAGAACGGCAAACCGGTGGAGGAGCCGATGGAGATCATAGTCACGGTGACGGACCAGAACGACAACAAGCCCCAGTTCACGCAGGAGGTCTTCAGGGGCTCCGTGCCGGAGGGCGCTTTGCCGGGTAGGACCCCGTGCCGTGGGGAAGCTCTGCCTCCCGCCGGCCACATCCCTTGGGGAGAGCCCTGGCACCATCCCCGTGGGACGTGTGGGTACAAGTCCCCTCCACCCACCCCACTCACCGGGACGTCCCCGTCCCCAGGCACCTCCGTGATGCAGGTGACCGCCACGGACGCAGACGACGCGGTGGAGACCTACAACGGCGTCATCGCCTACTCCATCCTCAGCCAGGAGCCGCGGGAGCCCCATCCCCACATGTTCACCGTCAACAGGGCCACCGGCACCCTCAGCGTCATCGCCAGCGGCCTCGACCGGGAGGTGGGCTCTGCGGCACCGCGGGGCGGGCAGCCCTGGTCCCGGGCGGGGGGGCTGATGGGGTGCGCATCTGTCTGTCTGTCCGCTGCAGCGCGTGCGGGAGTACACGCTGACCGTGCAGGCGGCCGACCTGGACGGCGAGGGTCTGACCACGACGGCGCTGGCGGTGATTGAGATCGCCTGGCGGTGATTGAGATCGCGGATGTCAATGACAACGCCCCCGAGTTCGACCCCAAAACGGTAACGTGGGGTCCCCCCCCACCCCCGGCAGGACTCTCTCCCCGCAGGCCAGCGCCCGCCGGGCTGCGGCACTGACGGTGGGCCCCGCACCCGCAGTACGAGGCGGCCGTGCCGGAGAACGAGGCCGGGCGGGAGGTGGCCCGGCTGGCCGTCACCGACCTGGATGAGCCGAGCACCGCCGGCGTGGCGAGCCGTCTACTCCATCCTGCGCGGGCAACGAGGGAGGTGCCTTCACCATCGTCACCGACCCCCGCCAGCAACGAGGGCGTCCTCCGCACCGCCAAGGTGCGTGTCCCCCTCCGTGTCCCCCCCCTCGCTGCCCGCAGTGGGGTGCTGCCCGTCCCCTCCCCTCTCCCAGGGTCTGGACTACGAGGCCAAGAAGCAGGTTCGTGCTCCACGTGGCCGTGGCCAACGAGGCCCCCCTTCGCCGTGAAGCTGCCGACGGCCACCGCCACGGTGACGGTCAACGTGGAGGATGTCAACGAGGCGCCCGTCTTCGACCCACCGGTGCAGCTCGCCCGGGGTGCCGGAGGACGTGCCGCCGGGGCAGACCCTTGCCTCCTGCACGGCCCAGGACCCCGACAAGGCCCAGGGACAGAGGATCAAGTGAGCGGGGCTGGGGTTGGGGTCAGGGTCTGGGGGGGTCCCTGCCGTGGCACTAGCTCCCCTCTGCCCCCCAGGTACCTGGTGGGGCATGACCCGGCAGGCTGGCTGGCCGTGCACCCCGAGAACGGCCTCGTGACGGCACGGGACCACCTGGACCGCGAGTCCCCCTTCGTCAAGAACAGCACCTACGCCGCCGTGCTGCTGGCCGTGGACGATGGTGAGGGCCGTGAAAGGGGCCCTTGTTCCCGCCGTCCCGCGTGAGGGACACGTGCTGCCGTCACCAGGAACCACATCCCGGCTCTGCCATGGAGCGGTGCCGGGGGCTGCCTGTCCCCACCCCGGCTCGGGGCATCCCTGTGCCCATGAGGGTCCTGGTTTTGGGGATCCCCCCCTCCAGCATGGCTCCTCCCCGCAGGCTCGCCGCCCGCCACGGGCACCGGCAGCCTGCTCCTCACCCTGCTCGACGTGAACGACCACGGCCCTGAAGCCGAGCCCCGGGACATCACCGTCTGCAAACCGCAGCCCCCCAGCCCCAGGTCCTCACCATCACCGACAGGGACCTGCCCCCCAACACCGGCCCCTTCCGCGCCGAGCTCAGCCACGGCTCGGGGGGACAGCTGGGGCCGCGGAGGTCGGCGACGAAGGTAAGGCTTGGGGGCGATGCTCGGCGCGAGGCAGGCTCTGCCGCAGCGGCGTTACCGGTGCGCTCCACCACGGGTCACCCGCGGTACCGGTCTTGTGCAGGTGACACCGTCACCCTGCGGCTGGTGGCACCGCTGGAGCCGGACCTCTACAGCGTCTACCTGCGGCTCCTCGACCGGCCCGGCAAAGCCCAGCTCACCGTCATCACCGCGCGGGTCTGCGACTGCGAGGGGCCGGCGCAGAGCTGTCCCCAGAGATCCCAGCCCGCCACCGGCCTGCCCTTCGTCCTTGCCGCCCTGGGCGCTCTCCTGGCCTTGCTGCGTGAGTGGGGGGGTCCCGGGGTTCCCAGTGCTGTGGGGCTGCACCCCCCCCCGCCACCCCCGTGGGGCAGAGGCTGGGGGGATGTCCCCGCTGATGCCAATGCCCATGCCCCCCCCACAGTCATCCTGCTGCTGCTGCTGCTCTTCATGAGGAGGAGGAAGGTGACGAAGGAGCCGCTGCTGCTGCCTGAGGATGACACACGGGACAACGTCTTTTACTATGGGGAGGAGGGCGGTGGGGAGGAGGACCAGGTGGGTCTGTCGGGGGTCTGGGGGGGGACCGGTGCCAGCGCAGGCACCCTGACCTTGCCCCTCTCCATCATGTCCCCCCTGCTCCCCAGGACTACGACCTGCGGCAGCTGCACCGGGGCCTGGACGCCCGCCCCGAGGTGCTGCTCCGCAACGACGTGGCTCCCACCCTCCTGCCGGCCCCCCAGTACCGGCCCCGTCCTGCCAACCCCGATGACATTGGCACCTTCATCGAGGAGGTGAGCCCCATTCCCCCCTACCCGTGCCGGCACCCTTGGGACACCCCCCAGCCCAGCGGGAATGGGTGCTGACCCCTCTGCTCCCCCCCCAGAACCTGAAAGCGGCCGACACGGACCCCACGGCCCCCCCCTACGACTCCCTGCTGGTGTTCGACTACGAGGGCAGCGGCTCGGAGGCCACCTCGCTCAGCTCCCTCAACTCCTCTGCCTCCGACCGCGACCAGGACTACGACTACCTCAACGACTGGGGCAGCCGCTTCAAGAAGCTGGCAGACCTCTACGGCGGCGGGGAGGAGGATGACTAGGACCCCCCCCCTCCCCACCCCACGCCTTACCGCTGCCCGTGCCTTGGGGCTGCCCCCTCCCGCCGTGCCCCCCCCCACCTCGGCGGCAGCCCCCTCACCTTCCCCTCCTGTATTTTTCTTGTTTTTATTTTTTTTTTGTTTTTTTTAATGTATGAAATAAAGGTAGTGTAACGCTACGGACGAGGTGAGCGGGTGCTGGTGTAAGTTTTAATAAAGGATGTGGTTTCTTTTTTTTTTTAGATGCTCCAGCCTCTGCGTGGCTTTGTGCCCTGGGAGAGGTCCCGGGGGAGCTGCTGCCCACCCCGGGGGTTGGTGTTGACCCCAGCCCCGCTGTGGCCCCCTCAGACCCCCCCCTTGCCCGCAGCAGTGCCTGGCTGCTCCCCACCCCAGCGCGCTACCTGCAGGCATGGCTGCAGCATCGCCCACGGCCCCCCCCCCACCCCCGGCAGCGGGGGCTCCCGCAGGGTGCCCTTGTCCCCATGGGGTGCAGTGTGGGTGGGCACGGGCAGGGCACTGAACCCCCCCACCCTGCAGGAGCAGCACCAGTGGCACTGGGCGTTCATGGTGCCAAATCCCTCCCGGCCTCACAATTCCCCCCCCTGTGCCGGGGCAGCCGGAGACCCTGCCCACCTGCAGCCCCCCCCCCCCCCCGAGTGCCACCCTGTCCCCCCGGGGTGACCATCACCCCACGCGTGGCGGGGCAGCCCCCAGCCCCCCGCTCCCCCCCGCAGCCACCCCCAGCACCGGCCGGACTCTGCCCCACGCCGAAGCCCCGGGAGCCGTGGGGTGGCCGGTGGCCCCGGGGGGGGGTCCCCGGGGGTTTCTCCGGGCCGGGACAGGGGGGGAGGAGGGGAGAGGTGCTGGAGGGGACGGGGGGTGCAGCAGCAGCCGGGGGGGGGGGGGGGGCGTGGACCCCCTCCTTCTGGCGTGGGGCCCCCGGGGCGCGACGTTTGTGCCCCGCATAGCCGGGACCCGCGGGGGCCGTGGGGGTGGGTGCGTCCCGGGAGTCCCCCGGCTCCTACACCCCCCCCCCCCCAAAGCTCCCACCGCCCTGGACGGGCACCCACGGAGCTCGGGCTACCGGGGAACCGGGGCCGGTGGCGGGCGGGGCGGCCCCGCCTCCCGTCGGGGCGGGGCGGGGCGGTTCCCCCGTGGGCACCTGCGGGGCGGGACCGGGACCGGGACCGGGACTCACCTGCGGCTCCGCGGCGGCGGCGGCCCGATCCCTCCGGCACCGCACCGGCACCCTACCGGCAGCTAGCCATGGGGCGGCGGGGGGGCTGCCCGGCCCCGCTCTGCCTCCTCCTCCTCCTCCTCCTCCAGGTGAGGGACGGGACCGTGGGACCCTGCCCGGGACCGTGGGACCCTGCCCGGGGCGGCGGGACCCTACCCGGGACTGACGTCTCTCTCCGGGCAGGCTGGTCACCGGCTGTGCGAGCGGGCAGCACCGTGCCGGCCCGGCTTTGCCGAAGAGACCTTCGCCTTCGCCGCGGAACCGGACGGCGTGGCGGCGGGACAGGTGCTGGGACACGGTAAGGCGGGGAGCCGTGGGGACGGGCTGGGTGCGGGGCACAGGGGTGGCCGTGGGGACGGAGCCGTGGCCGTGGGGACGGGCTGGGTGCGTGGCGCCGGAGGTGGCGATGGGGGACGAAGCCGTGGGTCGGTGCTAGATTGGTGCCAGGGTGGCAACGGGGACGGTCTCTCCGTGGCTCCGTGGGTGGCTGGGGGGACGGGGCCGCGGGGACAGTGCCGTGGCGGTGGGGACGAGGCCGTGGTGGTGGGGACAGGCTCGGCGCGTACCGCCGCAGGTGGCAACGGGGACAGAGCCGTGGCCGAGGCTCCGCGCACGGCGGTGGGGCCACGCCGAGGGTCCGGGGCGGCGCTGGCACCAGTGTTCCCACCGCGGCAGAATGGCGTCGGGTCGCGGGGGCAGCGGGTGCCTCTCCCCGGGGCGCGCCGGCGCGGGCGGCGCTGACTCAGGCGGCGCAGACCTGTTGAGGCCGGCAGGCTGGGGTGTGGGGCCGCGCAGGCGCCCGTCCTGCCCCGCGCTTCGCCCGCCCGTGGGGTCCCGGCACCCGGGGTTCATGGGGGCGAATCCACGTTTCGTGGCCGCAGAGCAGAGCCCCTAGCGCGGCCTCCTCGGGCGGCTTTTGGTGCGGGGACGGTGGCGTCTCACCACGCCGGCACAAAATCCCCGTCCCGGTGTGGCGGGTGCTGGCGCTGAGCCCTGCCTGCGTGGCCATGGTGACTGTGCCAGGCTGGGCCCCAGCCCGGGCTGCCGGCAGCCTGCCTCTGCCGCGGCACCGAGCCCTGGCCGGGGCGGCCGGGTGCTGCCGGCCCTCGGGGTGCAGGGGAGGCACCGGGAAAAGGTGTGCCCGGGGAAGCGGGTGCTGGGGACCCGCTGCCGCGTTGGGGTGCCCTGCACATCTGCACCCCCCTGATCCACGGTGCAGGCTCCCAGGGCAGCGCTTGGGCCATCGCCATCTGTGCTGGTTAATGGCTGACGGTGGTGCCGGCACCGTGGTTTGCCGGGGGTGGCTGGGGTGTGCACGGGGCTGAGGGGTGCAGAGCACCGAGCACTGCACTGGGGGCTTCCAAATCTCCCTGGCTCCGGAATGGCTTCACCTGGGCTGCGGGTATTAAGCCAGGAGCCAGACCCTGCCCCACACCTCAGGAATTGCCGGTTCGTTAACCTGTGGTTGATCATTAACGAAGCTGCCCGGATGCAGCAGCCTGTGTCCATTAGGGCTGTGCCCGATAGCAGGGTCATGGGCAGCCACGCCGCCTCGGTGTCTCCAGTGCCGGGACCTGCTGGAAATCCCCATCCCAGCACCAGCACTCCCAGTTTTGGGTCCTGGGAGGAGGGAAGGGGACGTCTGCCCGTATGCGCCATGTGCCAGCCTGGTGATGCCCGGCCCCGCGGGTGGATGAGCACAGTGGGCGCTCGGCAGTGCCGCCCCCCGCGCCATGCAGCGCACCAAAGCCCGCGGCCAGGCCGCGGCGAGGGCGGGCTGACGAGCCGGCCTGTAATTAGGCTGATGAGTTGAGCGCGGTGTTTTCCCTCCAACAGGTCTGGACAGGCCCCGCGTGGCGCCTGGGCCGGGGAGGCGAACACCTGCACGGGGGCCATGGCGTCCCCGGGGCCGGGTCGGGACCCTACGGTTCTGCTGGGCGGCTGGGGTGGGGTGGGGGGGTGTCTCTGGGGTGTCATGGCCCCACGGGACATGGCGGAGGCTGGGACGCTCCCCCATCAGCCCTGGGTGGGGGAACCTCGAGAGTCTGAAGTCACAGCGAAACTCGGGTGACGTCAGCGGGCGCGCTGGCGGGACGTGCCACTCCAAGCACCTTCGCCCCGGCTGCCCGCGGGCTGACGCGAGTTACCCCGCCGCCACCGCCGCCGGTTTCCGCCGCGGCAGAGCCGTGTTTGCGCAACCCACGCGGCGTGGTCACCGCCAGGGTGGGGGCAGCCGGGGGTGGTGGCACCCGGCTCTGCCCGTGAGTCAGCCCGTGCCCAGCCCCGGCGAGACGCCGCAGGACGTGGGGTGGCTGGGGGGGGGGCTGCCCTGGTCCCCATCCCGGTGCGGGGTCTCATCCCCCTGCCCCGGTTGGCAGCCTGGTAATGCAGGGGGTCCCAGCGCCCTGTGCGTGGTGGCAGGGGGCCTGGAAGGGGGGGGATCCCCCCAAGGGACCCCCCCCCAGCTCTCCTCACCTCCTGTCCTGTTGATCCTGGAGAGGAGAGGGGCCCCCTGGTTCCCAGCCCTGGGGAGGGGAGGGCTGGGGATGGCTGGGGACGGCTTTCCTTCAACCGAGGAGCTGGAAAAACAGGTTGTGCATGGCCGGGTGGGAAAGGGAGGGGGGGAGCGGGCGCTGAGCACCGAGCACTCATTGCACTCGGTGTGGGGCTGGGGGCTGAGAACTGCCCACTCGCTGCACCCATCCGGCGTGGTGCCAGGTACCGGGTGCCAAGCGCTGCGCCTGCGCCCATGGGTGCCGGGATGCCTCTCCCCGCCGCCAGCCCCCGCTGCGGCAGCACCCGGCCTGTCCTGGCACGTTCCTGCCCAGCCGGCCTCACCGGCTCCCCCAGCCCACGGCCTTTGCCGGGGGTCCCGCCGTGGGGCCGAGCTGGGCTGGCATCGTGCCGGCGCGTCCTCCCCGGCTGCCCGGGCTGGGTTGGGGGCCACCATGGCGAACAGGGGGTGGCAGCCCCCAGCCCAGGGCTTGGTGATCGCTCCCCACCCGCCTCCGTCCCGCCGCCACCTCCGAATTCCTGGGCTGCTCGCGGCCTGACGTAACCCCACGGGATGGCGGAACCGGCCCCGGCGGCGGCCTCGTGCCCGGCGTTGGGGCGTGCGGCTCTGCCTCCCACCCCGGGCACGTCGCCTTCCCGCGGCGCAGCCCCGACACCCGCTCTGCGCGGTGCGGGTCACGCCGGGGCTGATGGCGGCCGCGCTGGCAAGGGCTCCAGCCGGGGTGCCGCTGGCTCAAACAAACCATCTCCCAGACAAAGGGTGTTTGTTCGGGAGCTCCCGGCAGCGCGGCCCCGGCTCATGTGATGCCTGTTGACCGCCGAAGCGCCATTCGGAGCCTCCCGCCGGGCTGGCCGCGGCCCCCCGCGTGCCGGTCCCGGCTCGTACCACGCCCCAGCAGGGTGCCAAGCTGGTGATGCCAGGACGCCATCTGCCCCGGTCTGTGGTGGGTGCCTGCTGTCCCTGGGGACCCCCAGCAGCAGAGGCGTCGGAGGTCCCGAAGGGTGCCTGGGCAGGTTGGGTGCCCCGGCTGCCACCCTGCACCGCGAGTGCACCGGGGCCGGCACCTTCCTGCCGCACAGGTCGATGTCCCCCTCCTGCAGCGGATCGCAGGATGGGGCTGCGTCCCTGCTGCGGACTCGTGGCTGTGGTCCCCGGCCATGCGGGGGCTCGGGGACCCCACGGGTCCCCAGGCACCGGGTCACTGTAATCCACCAGCCCGCAGTGCCCTGTGGATCAGCGCTGGCAGCCCCCAGGGCCCCCCTGGCCGGGCTGCTGGGGGGCTGGGTACCAGCGCAGGTGAGCGGGTGCTGCCCTTGTTTTTATCCGAAAAGCAGCCAGAGCAGCAGCACCCTCTGCCCGCTGGCACGGCAGCGGTGACGTGCCGCACGTGGGGACACGCTATGCCATGGGGATGTGACACAAGGCAGGGATGTGCCACGCGTGGGGATGTGATGCGCACGGTGCCGTGCGTGGGGATGTGCCGTACACGGTGCTACAGACGGGGATGTGCCACGCACAGCAGGGACGCGCTGTGCTGAGTGCCATTTGCCCCACTGTCACGGGCCGGTGGAGATCCCATGGTACAGCAGGTTGTGCCGTGCCCAATCCCTCACCAAAGCCACGGCAAGGATGCACCGTGCGTCATGCTGCACTCCCTGCCCGTGCCCAAGACAGGATCCCGGCAGGGCGCGTGGCACCGTGCGTGGTGCATCCCTGCCACGCCTGTGACCCCCACGGTCCCCCCCCCGTTGCCTCTGAGCCGTAGCCGTGCTGCGTGTGTCCGTGTCATGCTGTCCTGCACCCTCCTGCCTGCCCGTCCCACGGTGCCTGCCCTGCCCTCGGCAGCTCCCGCCGGGGGCAGCACCGGGAGCTCCCTGCCCACTCGCTCTCCCTGTCCCCAGTGAGTTTTGTGGACTGCGGCGAGCAGCGGCACACCACGTACCTCTCGGATGACACGCGCTTCAAGGTGAGCGGGGACGGTGTCGTCTCTGCGACCCGGCCTCTGCAGCTCCGGCAGCGCGAGATCAGCTTCTCCGTCCACGCCTGGGACGCCGCAGGCAAGAAGCATTCGGCCAGGGTGACCCTGCGCAGGCAGCGGCACCGCCGCCCGCCACCACCAGCAGGTAAGCGCAGCCCCTCTCCCCGGGACCACTGCAGCCCCTCTCCCCAGGGCAGAGCGTGCAGAAGGCTCGGCAAGGTGCCAGCACCGAGCCGCGCCGCCCTCCCCCGCAGGACACGCAGCCTGATGTGCTGACCTTCCCCGAGCCCGGCCATGGCCTCCGGCGGCAGAAGAGGGACTGGGTCATCCCCCCCATCAACTGCCCCGAGAACGAGCGGGGGCCCTTCCCCAAGCAGCTGGTGCAGGTATGCGGCCCCGTGGGGACAGGGCACAGGGCAGGGGGGTCCCTGGAGCACCGGGACCCCTCTAACCCCCCCTCCGCCTCGCCACCAGATCAAATCCAACAAGGACAAGGAGACCAAGGTTTTCTACAGCATCACGGGGCAGGGGGGCGGACACCCCCCCCGTGGGTGTCTTCATCATTGAGCGGGAGACGGGGTGGCTGGAGGTGACGAAGCCGCTGGACCGGGAGAAGATCGACAAATACGTCGTGAGTGGGGGGGCCGGGATGGGGAGGGGATGGTCCCTGGGGCCACGCGTGGGCTGACGGTGCCCCTCGCAGCTCTTCTCCCACGCGGTGGCGGCCAACGGGCAGCCCGTGGAGGACCCCATGGAGATCATCATCACCGTGACGGACCAGAACGACAACCGGCCCGTCTTCACCAAGCAAGTCTTCATTGGTTACATTGAGGAAAACGCGAAACCAGGTGCGTGGGGGAGCGGGTGAGCCGGGGGCCTCATGCAGACCCGAGCCGGAGCTGTGCTGGGGTGTCCAGTGGGTTTTGTCCCACAAGTAAAACCTCCCCTGCTTGTCCCCATGCCCAGGCACATCCGTGATGACCGTGAACGCCACGGATGCAGACGATGCGATCAACGTGAACAACGGCATCATCGGCTACTCCATCCTCAGTGAGGAGCCCAAGAGCGCGCAACGGATGTTCACCATCGACCCGCAGAAGGGTGTCATCAGTGTCATCGGCACAGGGCTGGACCGGGAGGTGGGGCGCCCTTGCCGCATCCTGGGGGACCACGTGGCAGCTCCGCGGTGGCACTTGCCGCAGGGAGCCGGGGATGCCAGAGCCCCGGTGTCTGGCTGGTTTGGGGGACTTGTGATCCCTGGGTCACCGTCCCCTGCTCTGGGGTGTCTGCAGCCCCAAGCCCATCGGGGATCTGTGCTGGGGACATTGCAGGGCCCCCAGTCCTGCTGAGCCCCGGGAGCGGGTGGAATGCCAGCCCTTTGGGTGGGCAGTGGGGACGTCGGCAAGCGTCTGCGCCGGCGGTGAACACCGTGGCTGGAGAAGGCTGGAAGAGCAGGCAGGCGATGCTCCCGGAGGAGGGGGACACGCCGGGACCCCATCCCTGCCCTAACAGTAGTGATTTCGGCTTACAGACCACTCCCAACTACACGCTGATCATCCAGGCTGCGGACCAGGAGGGCAGCGGCCTGACCAACACCCGCCACCGCCATCGTGGAAGTCACCGATGCCAACGACAACCCTCCTGTCTTCGACCCCACCATGGTACCTGAGCCGGCTCCCACGAGCCACTGCCCTCCCCAGGCCATCGTGGCATGAGCCCCTCCACCCCGGGGTGCCCGGGACCATGTGGGTGACTGTCCCTGTCCCCTCTCTTGCAGTACGAGGGGACAGTGAACGAGAACGAGGTGGGGGTGGTGGTGGCCCGGCTGCACGTGACAGACCAGGACATGCAGGGCTCCCCTGCCTGGCAAGCCGTCTACCCGCATCAAGAGTGGGGGACCAGGATGGCGACTTCAGCATCACCACCGACCCCAAAACCAACGATGGCATTCTGAAAACTGCCAAGGTGGGTCCTGCCGCCGGTGCCGGCTGCCCCGGTGCCAGCTGCCTCCCCGCCAGCACTGGCACTACCCCGGCTCCTCTCTCCTGCCCTCCTCCAGGGTCTGGATTATGAGACCAGGAGCCGGTACAACCTCGTGGTAACAGTGGAGAACGCTGTCCCCTTCACTGTCCCCCTGCCGCTCTCCACGGCCAGCGTCCTGGTGCTGGTTGGGGACATGAACGAAGCGCCTGTCTTCGTGCCCCCCGTCAAGAGGGTGGAGGTGATGGAGGACCTGCCGCTGGGGCACCAGATCACCTCCTACACAGCCCAGGACCCGGACAGGGATCAGAGGCAGAAAATCACGTGAGTGTGGGGGGGGTCGGCGGCAGGGGGCCGTGCTGGGGTGCCCGAGGGGCTGCACTGTGCCTGCTGTGCCGTGTGCCCCTTCCCCCCCCCCCCCCCGAGCATCCCGTCCCCCGCTGTCCCCAGTTTAGGGACACCCTTGGCACCGGTGCAGGGGCTTTGCCATGTGGCAGTTCCCCAGCCTGGTGCCTATCAACGGGGGCCAGCACCGGCTGCGCTTGGGGCACAGAGAGCCAAGGGGGGCCGGGATCTGGCCCTCGACTCGGCATCTCCCCACCACCCTACGCCAAGGGGTGGGTGGCCAAGCCAGACCAGGCAGCACCTTACCTTGTCCGGTCACCTTGACAGTCCCATTGGCACTGGAGCCGTGCTCCAGCGCTGCCTGGAAAGGGGGTAGGTGTTGGGGGGGCAGGTCCTTGTCGACGATGTTCAGCATCTGCTCCTCGGCTGCCGGCTGCAGATGTCGAAGAACCGGGCCTGGCCTTCGACATCTGCAGCCGGCAGCCCGAGGAGCAGATGCTGAACATCGTCGACAAGGACCTGCCCCCCAACACCTACCCCTTCCAGGCAGCGCTGGAGCACGGCTCCAGTGCCAACTGGACTGTCAAGGTGACCGGACAAGGTAAGGTGCTGCCTGGTCTGGCTTGGCCACCCACCCTTGGCGTAGGGTGGTGGGGAGATGCCGAGTGAGGGCCAGATCCCGGCCCCCCTTGGCTCTCTGTGCCCCAAGCGCAGCCGGTGCTGGCCCCCGTGATAGGCACCAGGCTGGGGAACTGCCACATGGCAAAGCCCTGCACCGGTGCCAAGGGTGTCCCTAAACTGGGGAAGCGGGGACCTGTCTCTGAGCCCAACCCCTCTCTCTGCTGCGCAAGACCTGCTGGTGCTGAGCCTGGTGAAGGAGCTGGAGCCGGGGGAGTACAGCATCTTCCTGAGGCTGACGGACAGCCAGGGCAAGGCGCAGGTGACGCCGGTGAAAGCTCAGGTGTGCGACTGCGAAGGGCCGGCCAAAAACTGCGAGCGGCGAGCGTTCATCGCCAGCGGCTTGGGCGTCCCCGCCATCCTCAGCATCCTGGGGGCCATCCTGGCACTGCTGAGTGAGTACCACGGGACAGGGACAGGATGGGGACAGGGCCACCCTTGTCCCGACGCCCTGACACCGGTGCCCTCTGCTCGCAGTCCTGCTGCTGCTGCTGCTGCTCTTCGCCAGGCGGAGGAAGGTGGTGAAGGAGCCGCTGCTCCCGCCCGAGGACGACATGCGGGACAACGTCTACCACTACGACGAGGAAGGCGGCGGCGAGGAGGACCAGGTGGGATGACTGTGCCGGATCGGACCCTGCCTGCGGAATCGCTGCGGCACCCTCCCTGCGGCGGGTGGTGGCCTTGCTCCCCGAGCCGCAACGGATGCTTGGGGTGCACCGGGCTGCTGCGGACCTGCTCGCCGCCGTGTCCCCTCCTGCAGTCACCCAGTACCCTGCACACCCTGGCGCCCCGAGTCGCAGCGCGGCAATGCCTGTGGTTGTCCCTCGAGTGTCGTCTCCTCATGGCCCCCCTTCTCCATCCCCATGCAGGACTATGACCTGAGCCAGCTGCACCGGGGCCTGGACGCCCGCCCAGAGGTGATCCGCAACGACGTGGCCCCCCCGCTGATGGCCGCCCCCCAGTACCGGCCCCGGCCCGCCAACCCCGATGAGATCGGAAACTTCATCGATGAGGTGAGCCCTGGCCCCATGTGGTGCTTGGGGGGGGGGGGGAACCAGGGGGATGAAGCCCCTCATCCACGCAGGCACCATTGGAGTGCCCCCCAGCCCAGCGGGAATGGGTGCTGACCCCTCTGCTCCCCCCCCAGAACCTGAAAGCGGCCGACACGGACCCCACGGCCCCCCCCTACGACTCCCTGCTGGTGTTCGACTACGAGGGCAGCGGCTCGGAGGCCACCTCGCTCAGCTCCCTCAACTCCTCTGCCTCCGACCGCGACCAGGACTACGACTACCTCAACGACTGGGGCAGCCGCTTCAAGAAGCTGGCAGACCTCTACGGCGGTGGGGAGGAGGATGACTAGGATCCTCCCGTGGCTCCGGTCCGGCCGGCAGCCACCCAGCGCAGGCAGCTCACCTCATTTCACCCAACTGGACTCACGTCAGTCTTTGCCCGGGGGGGTGGCCGAACCCCCCTCCAACACCCCCTCAACCTGATATCCACATCCCCCATGTTCAGTGCAGGGGAAGCTTGGGGTCACTGGGGCTGGGGGGGGGCGGTTTGGGGACCCTGTGTGTTTCCTGGCCCCCCTCGGCTCCAGGCGGGACATGGAGCCATTCGGTCCGTTCCCCGTCCTGGAGCCAAGGTGCTCTGGCTGCGCGGGCCAGGATCAGCTCTTCTTCCCCGGCAGGGACAGGCCCCGCTGCCTCCCTCCCTTTGCCATGGGGGGAAAAAGCGTTTCTCTGGCGCTCTCTGAAATACCTCGTGCTCCCAGCTCCGACACAAGTGCCAACCTGCCGCCGCGCTCGGCTCGCAAACCTGGCGCCGGGGAAGCAGGGTGGCCCCAGCAATGCGCCTCTGCTGGAGAGGGGCGAGGTGATCGATAAACGCAGACCAAAGATGTGCCGTCACGTGCTATACGTGAGGGAATTATATTTGATAAGAGTACATACAGGCAGATCTCTATTTTTCTGTATCCCAAATTATGATATGATTTCCTTCTGTCGTGCCAGGTGTAATTATTGTGCAGTCAATGAAAGGCGCTTTTGGAAATCAAATGGCTTTACTGAAATTCTGAACAATGTGTTTAGCTGTTGTCGTGGTTTGTATTTTTTGTCATGGGAAAAGGTTCTGATGCCCTCTGGGAAGCCAGCAATGGTCTAGTGTTAATTGATTCTATGGTTTTTATATAAAATTGAAATAATAAATTCTTTTAAGAAAACCAAAAGCCCTTTTCTCTGTGTGCAGCTCTGCTGGTTTCACTGCCTGTGTCCGTACTCAGAGGCTGGCCTGCCCTGCAGAGAGCCATTCCTCCGTGCAGCTATGGCTGCTGCTGCCTCCGAAGGGCAGATGGCAAATGCCCGGCTCTGTGTAACAGGGATGGATCCGTACCACAGCACATCTTTTCTCAGCACCAGGGGCCATGAGGAGGCAGGGCTGGCAGCTAACAGCAGGTCATGGCTTTGCCTCGTGCAGAGTCTGCCTGGACAGGCCCTAGGGAAAGAAGAAGCAGGACATGGTGTGAAAAATCCAGCTTGTGCCTTATCATGGTGGCTGTACCCTGTGTGCACAGTGCCTGGCCCAACACCCTGACCTGCATGGGCCACGCAGCAGAGGCGAGGCTGTTAGCAAGCGTGAGAGATCACTGATGTTTGTCCAACCCTGTAATTGCTCTGGCCGCCCTTCAGAGGCCCTACCCAGTAAGGAAACGCAAAACACTAACGTACCTCACAGTGCTTTAAGGCTTTCAAACATGCAGCAGCCTAGGAGGCTGGCAAAGGATTTGCAGTCATCCTGCCTTGTTAGTCCTCGGCAGGCAAGTTGCTGATTTATGTGCTTTGCAACACGCACGTAAGCTGTTTATTCCAAAGGCAAGTCTGGCCACTGACCCCAAGAGCAGGCAGTAATGCCTATCTTGCACACCTCTGCCTCTACACCCCCATTACGATATGGAAATGTGTTTGGTCTCTCCCTTTGTAGACAGAACTGTTTTCTCAATGCAAGATGCTAACTTTTGCTGGATGCAGCCAGAGCTTGTGCTCGGGGCAGGGGCAAGCCTTGGGGTGGGAGCTCCCCTGAAGTACCTGACCTGCCAGAGGCGTGGATGCTGCTGACACCTGTGGGGAGCAGGGACAACGGCCCACATTGCCGGCCTCCCACTCCGGCGTCAGGCCACGCCTGGCCGGGCAGGGGACAGCTGTATCCCCTGCTCTCCCTGCTGGGAAGAAGACGAGACCCGAGCCGCCGTAAGCGACCGGCGGCAGCCACCGGAACGGGCAGCGGTGCCCGGGCCCCTCTCAGCCCAGGCCCCAAGATGGCGCCGCCCCACCCAAGATGGCGGCGGGCGGGCGGCTCCCCCGAGATGGCGGCGGGCGGTGTCGCCCCGCCCCTTTCCCCGACCTCCCCAAGATGGCGGCGGAGAGCCGCGCTCCTCCCCTTCGCCCGACCTCCCCAAGATGGCGGCGGAGAGCGTCGCTCCTCCCCCTCGCCCGACCTCCCCAAGATGGCGGCGGAGAGCCGCGCTCCTCCCCTTCACGGCGGCCCCAAGATGGCGGGCGGCGCCGAGCCGGGCCCGGAGCTGGAGCGGGTGGTGGAGGCGTTGGAGCTGCTGCTGCGGCGGCGGCAGCAGCCCGCTGGGCCCGGTGAGCGGGACGGTGAAGCCGGGCCCGGCCCAGAAGGTGCCCTACGACCGGAGACGCTGCGCAGCAACTCGGCGGCCCTGGAGGAGCGGCTGCGGAGGGCGCCGGGCTGGGCGGCGCTCCGCGGCCTGCGCGATGCCGTGCTGGCCCGGGCCCCCGGGCTGGCCGCCGGGGCGGCGGGCGAGGCCGAGCCGGGCTGGGCCGCCGCCTGCGGGCTGCTGGCGCTGCTGCTGTGCCTGAAGGAGCGGCTGACCGCGCTCGCCGCCGCCCCCGCCGCCCCCGGGGCCGGGCCCGGGGCCGCGCCGCCGCCCAGCGCCGACACGCTGAGCGTGGGACAGGGCCGGGCCGTGGGGCGGGCGCTGCGGGCCGCCGTGGGCCTGGGCCTGGTGCCCTACCTGCCGCCGGGCGTGGGGCAGCGCCCGGGGCCCCCCGCGCCGCCACCGGCGCCGCCGGCCGGCCGCGGGGCCCGGCTCCACGCCGCCACCGCCGCCCTGGCCGAGCTGACCGAGCACCCCGCGCTGGGCGGCCCGCTCCTCGCCCGACACCTCGGCCTCCTCCTCGCCGGCCTCTGCCTGCTGGGCCACGGCCCCGCCACCCACAGCGAGGTCCGTGGGTCCCCTCTCCTGCCGCTCGCCCTGCGCGGTTTGGTGCCGGCCAGAAAACCCGTCGGGGTCACCGGCCTCGCCGGAGCCCGCCCAGCGGCACCGCCGCATGTGCTCCGTGGCCGTGCTGGGCTCCCGCTCGTTGAGCCCCCCCGGGCCACCTGCCCAGCGTCGGCTCCCGTGCCGAGCGCATTCATCTCCGTGCAAGGGAAGAGATGGGAGCCGGGGAGCCCGGCGAGGGGCTGGAGGGGCACCGGCACGCGGTCGGGACCGGTGGGCTTAGTGCCGGCGGCCGGGCTGTCGTCCCCACTCCAGGGTTTGTTTTTTCCAGGGTGTTTCGGAAGCGGAGCGAGCGCGGTGCCGGGAGGCCCTGCGACAAATCCTGGACCGCGTCTACCAGCCGCTGGCGGTGCGGGAGCTGCTCGTCCTGCAAGGCCGGCCCAAGCAGGTACCCAGCGGCAGCGGGGCCGTCCCCGGCGCGGGGCGCGTACCGCCGGCGGTGCCGGGACTGTTTGTTCCCGCGCTCCCAGGGTGCCTTTGCTGCTCGCCTGCAAATGTTCTTACACCTTAAAAACCGGTTTGGTGCAGCACTCCCGTCCCCGAGTGCCGTGTGAACACGCGGGCGAAGCCGCTGGGCTTGCGTCACTCGCGCGGCAGCACCTGGGGCCCTGCTGTAGAGGGGTGTGCGCGCGTGGGTGCGCACGGACTCGGGGACTCTCATCGCGGCACGTGCCGCCTTGGCTTGGCAGTTATGTCCGCTGTGCCTGGCCGAGCCAAGCGCCTTCTCTTCCAGAACCTGCCCCTTTCCGCTTGAGGGGACGAAGCGGCGCTGCCTCGGCACCGGCTGCTCTTTGTGGCCGTTTCTAAGGCTGCGTGGTGGCAGTGGGGAGGAGGAGATGGGGAGCGGGTGCTCTCGGGGGAGACCTTCGCGTTGTGTTTAGAGAGTCCCCAGGGAAGGGACCGCATCCCAGCTCCAAGCAGGTGCTGTGGGTGGGCACATGCCCACCTGCCATGTCACGGTTCGGGGTCAGGATGCGAGCAGCTGCTGGTGCGCACGCGGGACAGCGTGGGGCCGCTGGCTCAGGCACAGCTCTGTGCCGCACGCTAACCCTCCGGCTGGGATCGTGCACAATTCCCGAGCTGGCTGTCCCATGTGCGAGGGCTGCAGAGGGTCCGTGCGAGGAGCTTGCTTGTACGGGGCAGCACTCTCAGTGCGTGCTGTGGTTCTTCCACGCAAAAGCAGGGGTCTCCTGGTTAAACAAAAGCCAAGCTGACATCCCAAGCTGATATTTGCACAGTGCCCTTAATAACATGCTTTAACTTTTGGTCAGCCCTGAAGTGGTCAGGCAGTTGGACTAGACGATCGTCGTAGGTCCCTTCCAACTGAAAATATTCTGTTCTATTCTGTCCTCCCCAGCACAGCAGTGCTGGCCTGCCTCACTCCTTGGGGTGTCTGAGCAAGCACCTTCATTCAAACCGCTTGCTTTGTGGGTTCGCAGCCTCCAGACAGCTCTGCTGTTTGTGCCGTCCCGGGGGGATTGCTTTGCTCAACCAGGGAGCCTGCGGGCTCGCAGTGCCACCTCCGCAGCCCAGCCTCTGTGCCGGGTCCTGGCAGGGGTCACTGCTGCGGACCTCTTACCTGCATCGAACCCAACTTGTCCCCCGAGCTCCCTGTGCATCGTTTTGGTAACAAGGCAGTCAGAGCTGCTGCCTGACCCTGAGAGGCTTTAATTAAAGGAGGGAAGCTCTGCACGAGGGGATGCTCCTGGGAAGGCTGGCCTCTCTCATTAAGCCCTAATTTGCTTTGTGCCACTGGATGAAGAAGTGATTTATTTAAAACCTTTCCCTGTCCTGTGTTCCTATCTGGTCTCAAGTCCTGCAGGGCAGAGTGCAGGCTGTTTGCCTGTTAGTGGGGGTTTGCACAGGAGTGTGCAAATATGCTCCTTAGCCTGCTCCTTTGTTTCCTTTCAGAGTCCTCCCTCTCCTGGGGAAGAAACAAAGCCAGCCCTTGTGCGGGCTCCGGCATGGCTGCGGCGCCTTTGTGGTCAGCTGCTCTCTGAGAGACTAATGAGACCCAATGGGGTTCAGGCTGTGGTTCGGGGCATCATGGAGGGAACAGGCGGTGAGTAGGGTGCTCTGACGCTGCTCTTGGCTTCCAGGATAGCAGATTAGAAGAGACTGTGATGATGTGTCTGAGACGTTTCATCCCATGAGACGCCCAGGAAAGACAGTGCCATCAGAGCACTGAAATGGGAAACAGCTTTTGTCAGGCCAAGCTGACTCTGTAACAGTTGCACAGATTTTGCCTCTGACTACGCTGAACTCCCAAACGGTGAATGCCTTCCAACTGCAAATGCCTTTGGTTCGGTGTACACCATCATGTTTGAGGTCCAGACTGAAGGCCTCCGAACTCATTTAGTCTGTTTATGCCTCCGTGGGGTCGCACCTTGTGCATGTATGGAGCGCAGTTCGCTCCGAGGAGCTGTACTGGTGCTGGTTTGGTGGGAGCTGTGCTTGGTGCTGGGCTGTGAGCAGCTGCAGGTGGAGTGAGACCTGTCCCGCTCCAGGGCTCAGCAGCCTTGCTCCTCTGCTCTCCATTTCCCATCAGGGAGGGAAACTGTTGCTCTCTAAAAGCTGAATCCCACAGTTTTTAGTGCCAAAGCCTCCTCTGGCCAATACCAACCTGATGCACTGTCCAAGCATGACCTCCTTCCACCTTTTGGCTCATACACCTACTTGTAGAAGTTTTTTTCCAGTATCAAAGGTCTTGGGCAATAATTTTTCCCCTTCTGTCATTAAATTCAGATGTCACCTGGAAGATAACTTGGTTTAAAGAGAATAATGAAAGCTAGAAATCGAATTTTGGGCCAGAAACATCTGGCTTCAGCCAAAAATGGCCCTGCTGTTTGCTGTCAGTCTGAGCTGATCTTGGCTTTCTGCTGGTGTAGCAGGTGGCACTGGTGCTGAAGCAGCAGCTGTGGACTGGAGAAAATGTGACACGGTTGCAAAGATCCTGGCTTCCTGCCCGCAGCAGTGCCTTTCCCTTGAGGACTACTACACACTGGTATGCCCCCAGGTAGGTCCCTCTCTTCCCCTCCCCGCAGCACGCTGGCTCTGGCTGGGAACATGGAGCCAGCTCCCCGCTTGGAGAGCGTTGGTACTGTTGCTTCTGCTTGAGTGTGGCCTGGCTCGAGCCAGGACAACGTGATGTTTTTCTGCTGCTCTGGCAGTGGTATGTGTTTCCACCCTACTCTTGAATTTTCCATATTTGATTGAATAGCTGGTTAACATTGCCTGATCGCACGAGCTGTTCAGCACTGCGCTATAAGGAGCTCTCTGCTGTGGAGCTCTTGCTTCCAGCCTTTGGCTATGGGAGTGGTGCAGGCTCTTGGTTTGAGCCCAGAAATGCATCCTGTGTTAACATGCGCACGGAAAGGAGACCGGCTCTTCCATATGTGGAATGTTGTGCCAAAATGTCCAATGCAGCAGCACACAGGAGGCTCCTCAGTCTCCACTGGTGACTGCAAGGAGATGGCCTGCACCTCTTCTGAGGGGCTGCTGATCTTTATTCCTTTATTGTGGACTTTCCTTCCAGATTCTGGACTTACTGCACATCCAGGACAAACTGACAGCGCGCCAGTTCCAGCGAGTGGCCACCACGACGCTGCTCACCATGGCGAAAGAGCACCCTCAGCTGGCAGAGAAGCACCTGCTCCAGCCCATGTTGGCACCGCTCCTGCGATGCTCGGAGACAGCAGGTACCGGCAGGTCTCTGCCGAGCCCCAGACCGGAGAAGGGTCTGGTTTCTCTCTTCGCTGATCTTTGTCTTTCCATCAGAATTTTCTCGGGTTGGTGGCTGGGCTGCTGAGCGCGCAAGCCCAGCTCTGTCAGTTGTGAACATGTCTGTGTGGCTGGGTGCACCATATTTACTAGCACTTGAGTCAAATTACTATAGTGTGAGAGCCAAGTAGTGGGGCTTCTGTCATGTGCTCTTTGGGAAACTCCCAGTCTGCCAGTCTCGTTTTGGGCTTCCGGACGGAAGCCATCGGTTCCCCACGCTGACCGAGCAGCTCTCTGGGGAATAATCCATCAAGAAGTTGTGGTCTGCTTTGATTTGCTTGTAACCTCGTGGAGTTTACAACACTGCAGTGATATTTAGCACAGCTAACGAGAGCTCATTGGTTCCCATGCTGCCTTGATGGAGGGAAGGCAAGAGAAGTATCGAAGTGCTTTCCAGTGCTGGGCATGGACGGGTTGCTGTTCTGCTGGAGGCTCCTCGGCATGTGGGGGTGCTGATATTTCTGCCCTTTGTTTTCAGAGCTAGCAGTGGAAGATTTATCAGCAGGGACCGTGCTGGTGACAGAGGCAGAGCTCAGCAGCTGTGTGGAAGATGTGCTCAAGGTATCATGTCTGATTTGGGCCTGAGGGTAGGCGAGAAAACTACTTTAAGAAAGAGCTGGTTTGAGACTTTCTGAGCAATTCAGTGTGTGTGTTAGACCATGACAAAAACCAGTGTCTCCTGCAGTCGTGATGCCGAGGCAAGGCTGAGAGCTGCACAGAATAACCTTGTACATACCACTGCACTGGTGGAACTGCAGCTTATGCTGGATACCAGAGGCACTGCCCAAATCCATTCAGGCATTCTCATCCCAAAACGTTCTGCAAGATGGCAGTGAGCCCTTGCTCGTTGTTTTTTCCTCCCAGTGTCTTTCTGGTGTGTCAGAGTAAGAAGAGTCTGAGTGGTGGGCTGGTAGCCAGGAGTCTCCATGGTGTTCTCATATCCTCTTCCTCCTCTGCAGCAAGACTCTGAGCATTGCTAAATTGCGCAGCTTCTACAGGACCGTTGTGTCTGGATGTACTGTCAGAGCAGCTTCAGGACTTGGGCTGTAATAGTGGAGCAGGCAATAGTAGGGTAGGCAGTGCGGTGGGCAGGAGGTCCTAGTCAGGAGTACCGCTGGCCTGGCACGCGTTGCCTCGGGCTGTCAATCCTGGTCTGAGATGATGCTGTTCACCTTCCAGTGTCAGAGTTGTGCAGCTGGTCAGAGGGAAGGACAGATTGCGGGGAATCCTGCAAGTGCTGAATCTTCAGAGGATGCCTGAGCTCTCCTCCCAGGCTGTCACTGGTCCCCCTCTTCTTAGTGCCTCCGTGCCTCAGTTTCCTTCCTGTAGAGCATGGATAATATAGCGCATACTGAGCCCAGTGTTACCTGTGTGGGAGGGAGAACCTGCTGGGAGCTGCTCTCCCTGCCTCCGAGGTCTGCAGAGGGCAGCCTGAGCCAGACTGCTGGAGCTGGAAGCCTTTCTACAGCTCCTACAGCATTAACCCCTCACAGAGGGATGGGCAGCAGCCAGCTCTTGAGTTGGGCCAAAATGCTTCTGAATGAGTGACCTGGAAAAGAGGGCACTTGAGGTATCGGCAAGTGGCCGGCTGTGCTGGACTGCTCAGCCCTGCAGTGAGGGCAGCTTGGCAGGGTCCCCGCCTTGTCGCTCGGTGGTTGTGCAGCCAGTTGGCAGCGAGGCATTCGCAGTGGGCGCCATGAAGTGAGCAGATTTGGTGCGGCTCTGAGGCTACTGAGCTGTCACTGGGGTGAAAAAGAGAGCGAAGGTGAGCTCAGAGGCATCGCAGAGCTGTGGGGAGAGGTGGGAGAGGTGGTGCAGTTATCCTGGTGGCTGCTGTTAGGAAGCAGAGAGCATGTGAGTACGGGGAAAGGAGGGTGGGCAGCAGCTCAGCCACAGGGGAGATGCTGTTAGCGGCTGTGTCCTCACCTCAGGTGTCCCAGCCAGGGGGGGATGACACTGCTGCTGGTCCCCGTGGGGTGTCCCCAGTGGTTCATCTTCCCCTGCTGATATCTGTCGGGGGCTAAAGGCATTACAGTCTGTCTAGTCCCATTGGACAAGTCAGGTAAATTGATAATGATGAGTAAGGAAAAGTGAGTATCCTGTTTTGCAGGGACCATTCTGAACTGAACCCCGCGACACGTGGGTTTCCATGTGCATGAAGTTAATTTTAAAAACGCAGGTGGGTAATCCTTCAGCAGCTGCTGCTGGGTGTCCAACCACCTCCTCTGGAGCTGCTCTTGGTGCAGGATGGTACCTGGAGGCAGTGGTGAGGCCTCGGAGCTGGTCTGTGTGCCTGGCTGCAGAAGCAGGGGGGATTGCTGAAGCTCAGCAGCTCTCCCAGCCCTGATCAGGTGCTGGGGGATGGGGAGGGTTCAGGAAAATGGAAGGAAACTTAGGTCTCATCAGAGAAACGCTCTGGCTTTGCCAATAACAGACAGCTTCCGTGCTAGAGGAAGTGTCTTGTGGGCAGGACAGTGCAGGTTTAGCACCTTCTGTGGAGCTCCTTCCTGCAAGGGGTCCCTTGGAGTGACAAGCAGGGTGTTCAGCAGCGTAGATCTTGGCTCTGGCATTTGGGGGAGAGGTGGGGTCCATTCTTGTGTTCCCTGTGAAGGAACAGGGCATTTTGTGGAGGCCTGTCTTCTGAAACCTTCCCTTATAGCTCCTTTTTCTGCCGTTCCCACCAGTATCACCAGTGCCATGCTGCAGGCTTTGCTGCCTGCCCTGACAGCAGCCCAGCATTCTGCTGCACGTTCCAACCCAGAAGGACATCTCCAGCCCAGGAATTCAATTTTCAGAAGCTGGTGACTTGCTTACTGGCATGCCCCTAGGCAGGCTAAGCTCTTAAATGCTGTGATTGTTGTAGTATTTTGCGTAGTAATGATCTGTTGTAACTAGCTGGCAGGCAGAGACCAGTCTGGAGGGCTGCTCTGCGGCTGCCGTTCACAATGTGGGTGCTGGGGGAGTTTGGGGCGGATCCCTCCTTAATGGCATAGTGCTGGAGGCCTGACAGCAGCCAGATTAGTGACGGAGACTCCAGCCTGCGGATTTGCAGGGGTTTCTTGCCTAGCAAGTGTCATTTGATGCTGAGTGAGAAACCATCCTTGGGGCTTCATCAGGGAGGCTTTGTGTACAAAAGGTTCTGGTTAGAAAGAATGGCTCCGTGGGGATTAGCACAGGAAAAAAGGTCTGTTTGCATCAATACAGCAGGGCAGAACATTATCAGGACAATCTCTCTCCTAGCCCTCCTACCTGGGTTGTCACACTGCCTGGAGCAGGCAAAAGCTCTTTGATCTGTCCCCAGGGCACTTCCAGCCCTGGAGCAGGTGATTGCTCTCCAGATCGCTCTCCAGCTGCAGAGGTCAGAGGCCTGGGGAGTGCTCTGGTGTGAAGGGACGACATCTTCTGAGCAGGTAGTTCACCAGCTGACACAGCTGGAAGTCCCTTGGAGAACTTGTGAAAACACTTTATCCACCCACCCCACCACCACCCCCCAGCTCTTTTTTTTTAAAGCTAAAAGCTATTGAGGGAGGTAGAGCCTGCTGAAATGAGGACCTGAACACAACAGCCCTGAGTAAAACCTGAATCCAGCTGGGCAAGGCTTGATATTTAACCATTTTCTAGACCAAGTTTTCCCAGCATTATGGCTTTGACTGAAAGCATCCTACCTGGCTATTAGTTTTGGACAATTCCTTTAAAAGGATTCAAAAGGAAACAGAATGTCCTAAGACTTCTGTGAGTGTTTTTCCTGTGCTCTGTGGGCAGCAAGGTGGGACCTGTGTGCAGTGAGCTGGTAACAGTGGCTTGCCTGGGAAGGGGGTGCTGGTTTCATGGAGGAGGGCATTGACAGTGATTCGGGAGGGTGCTGCTTGAGATGGAGGAGAAGAACACGGCCCTACAGCCTCCTCAAAGCCCCTGCAACCCACTTGCTCAGCTCAGCGCGTGACAGCCCAGCTGCCGTGCTAGGGACTGATCTCTGTATTTGAGATTTGGCTCTAGGTACAGTATTTCCATAAAGATTTGCTAATTCAAAGGTGCCTGTTGCATCCCTCTGTAACGCAAGACTTTACCCCTAAGCAGCAGACTTCCTGAATAGCTGGCTGAAGTGTTCCTGTAGCTTGGAGCCCTGCTGTGGTTAAGCAAATGCTAGGAGAAAGATGGTGCTGAAGGCTGCTTTTAACACAGAGTATGGCATAATCAGGGAAAACAGGCTCCAGACTGAAAGGAAGAGAGGCTGAAAACCCTCTGCCATCCTCTCTGGCAGGAGCCATTCTGCGCACAGACATGCTTTCTGTCCTTCCCTTTGCCTTCCCTCTGCTCCATGCAGGTGTTTGACTCTTCTCCCTGTGCCCTTCTCTCTGTAGGTGTATGTGGTTGGAAATGACAGCTCGAGCCTGCTGCTGGGATCCTTACAGTCAGTCCTGGGAGTGGTTTTTTCCCTCTATTCCTTCGCCAAGCAGAATGTGTCATACTTACGGTAAGGAAGGATTGTGCACAGCTTCTTCTGGGGTTTCATCTTCTCCGTTCTGCCCACCTCCAAAGGACGTGCTCTATATGGGCACGTACAGAAGCCGAGACCAA
Organism: Harpia harpyja; assembly: GCF_026419915.1. Taxonomy (NCBI): domain Eukaryota; kingdom Metazoa; phylum Chordata; class Aves; order Accipitriformes; family Accipitridae; genus Harpia; species Harpia harpyja. The sequence continues at coordinate 1,479,916 of NC_068948.1, read as the reverse complement.
TTTTCTCATCCTGAAGAGCTCTCATTCAAAGTAGGCAGTAACTGCAGGCATAGGCACGGTATACAACCTTACTGGCAGACCTGTGCCTGAGGAAGCAGTTCTCATGCTAGTTTTTGTCTTCCCTGAGGCCAAAATGTTTGGTGTAGAGGCAAGCGTGCCTTGTGGGGGCCTCGGAAGCACAGGTTAACTCTTAGTGTCCGCCTAGGAGCAGGGATTGTGATTGTTTGTGGATGGAGACAGTGATGCTAGGACCTGGCTGGATGTTGGAGGGATCTGCATACCAGGGATCTAGAAACAGGATAAAAACCTGGATAAAACAGCTTGAGCGCTGGCTCTTGGAAATACAAGATCATTCTTCTCCTATCTGGCATCGCTCTCTTCTGATAATGTGCATTTCCTGCCGCTCGGCAGCTGTCCCTCGTGCTCTGCCCAGCTCCCCCATGACTGATGTATGATGGTAAGCGCCATATCTGTTGGTCATGGTGGCAGGGACAGTGGTGACCAGGTGCTGGCTCTCCTCTCTTCTTTCTCCTCCTAGGCTTTCCCTGGGCTGCCCTGAGTTTGGGCCAGCCTAGTAAATACACTCCTGGTGGATTTACACTTTGCTTTGGTGATACTGGCATGTGGGTACTGGAGGCTTTCCCTAAAAGGTCTGTGTAGACACGGCCTCTGCTATTATTAAAGACATCGTTAATCACTTCAAAGAGTAGTGAGTGCTGTGGCAAGTTTGTAGAACAAGCCAAGTTAACACTGCTGCTGGGTGAACAGAGCCACTGCTCGCTTCTCTCTTTGCAAAGGAATTTGGCAGGGGTAACTAAAACCACAGCTGCCTGGAAGTGTTCAGGTTTCCAGACCTCTGGCACAGCACAGCACTGCTACTCCACCTCATTAACCCGCATCTTTCCTTGGCAGGGGTTCCCACGCCACCTTACAGTGCTCCCCGTCTCCTTCCTCCTCTTCCTTGGCACAGCTGACAGCTCTGTGCTTTGTCATGTTGGCACAAAACACCAGGCACGGCGTGCTGAGGCTGCGTGGAAGCGGCTGTCCTTGTACAGACACGCTGTTCAGACAGTGCTCCCTTCCTCGCTGGGCTGAAATCTTGAAGGACCCAAATCCTTCCATCTGGGAATGCCAGAAGGACAGGATGTGCTGCTGATCCCCTTATAAATTGACACAAATGCCTTCAGCTGCCGGAGCCATCAGCCAGAGCATCCTAAGGAGTGCCCATGGTCACTCCAGAGCACTCTTTTTTTTTTTTTTTTTTTTTTTTTTTTTTTTTTTTTTTCCCTCGCCCCAAGATGCGTGGTCCCGTTGCAGTGCTGGTGTGCGGGGAGGGGTGCGGCAGGCGGAGCAAGGTCACCACTGCTTTCTCTCTCCTTGCCAGCTCCCCGTGCCAGGAGATCCTGCTGTGGTTCTTGGAGAAGTCGGAGCGAGAGGTGTCGCTGGCCGTGCTGGAAGGCTTTGCAGGGCTGAACAGCAGCGTGCACACCCTCCACCCACGGTGCCGGTTCTGCGTGGGCAGTGAGGGTGGTGCCACCATCGCAGTGGAGGAGGCCATCAGGTGAGTGCTGTTGGGGCAGTGCCAGGCATGGAGGGCAGTCCCCAGGCATCATTCAGCATGTAGGGCTTTTCACAGCATGCCTGGCAGAGGGAGCCCAGGCAAGCGTGGGGCTGCCGGTGCCATCCCACCACGGTCTCATCCCCCCAGCCACGCAGGTAGTTGGCTGTCTGCGTCAAGCTCGGGCAGGCGATGCTTCCACACAGCCTCCAGGTTCCCTGTACGCGGCGCAGAGCTCTGACTTTCAGCCCTGAAAAGCAGCACACTCTGTCTGAGCGTTAGTGTGTACTCTCTCTGTGCTTTTCCTGAGTCCCGAGTCCCGCCTGCAGGGTGTCTGGGAATGGGACGTGCTTCTTCAGTCCCAATGCTCCCCAAATTCAAATTCCACCGTCCAGCCTGAGGCTGTCTCGTGGCAGATTGTGGCTGCGTGGAGTGAGTGAAATCCTTTGGGCACAGGAGGCACCGTCGCAGCAAGGACTCTAGCAATGCCAGCGTTGCAGAGCCAGCGACTGAACTCCCCTCCTGCTCTTGCAGATGGCCTCTACAAGTAGAGGCAGAGCGTGGCCATGTGGGGAATAAACTGCAGCCATTAGACTCCAGCCACGCAAACTGGGACTGTTCAGCAGTGTGACATTTGGTTTTAAGAGGGGTAGCTGTTAGCTGGCAGGTACGAGCCCGAGGCAGTGCTGTTGAGCAGGCAAAGCACACAACTCCTGCCCAGGAGTGTCTGTGGGGTGGGTGTGCTGGGAGCTGTGTGCACCCGTAACAAAACGCAATGCAAATAAGCTTGTTTTGGTTTCATTTCAATCTATTCCTGACCTGAATTAGAAGAAGGTCTGCCCTGGGGTCTGCACTGGTTAAACTGGCTATACTTTTAAAATTACTCTTTAATGGCCATGGCTCTGCGTGTGTCTGTCCTCCTTTTACGGCTATGACCGGTGCATGAATTAGCCAGTGTCAATCCCGTTCTTTGTAGCATGGCTGGATTAAACATGTGTTTTGCGCTCATGGTTCCTGTTAATGTTATTCCTTTAACGAATGCAGGTTAATTAATAAGCTGAGCGCGTGATCATGTAGACCAAATGAACTGAGCAATAGTTTGGCTCGGCTGCCTCCAGGCTTCTGCTTTCTGGTAGTGCTGTGAAGGAAGGTTTCCAAGAGAAGGCAGAAGTGAGATTTGACCTTGCCATGCAGTAGTTTAGAGCCAGCCCTGGAGGGCGTCTGGGTACATTCATGTTGGTGACACAGTGACCTGTTTCAGTGATGAAGATGAGGCCCTCTACCAGAAAGTTTCCTCAGAGCAGTGCCATGTGGAGAACTTGGTGGAGCTCTTGTCTCACTGCCAAAAGAGTGGTCTAGCCGGAGACTTCTTCATCCGCTGCCTGAAGGTAAGGGCAGGCAAGTCTCTGGTTGTGGCACATCTGCAGAAACGGTTTTCATGGGCCAAGTGGTCTGTGTGGCAGACAGCAAAGGAGACTGGTCATCCCCTTACAGGCCTCGGGAGCACTGGGCTGGGGTACGGCACGCCTGCGTGCCGGGCAGGAGAGTGTAGGAGGGGGAGGCAGCCCTGGTCCCTGAAGGGATTAACCCTCGTTCCCCCTGGACTCTTTTGACAACAGGAGCATGTCTGAAGTTTAATGGTGTGTTTAAGGCTGTGAATAATCCCTGTTGCTTCCTTGGCTCTAGCGGAGGGGCCCTGGCACCTGCTCCCTTTGATCCTGCTCGGAGCCCCGGCAGTTCCCTCCTGGCCTTGCCTGGGCTGGGCTTTCTGCGCCCTTGCTGGCAGGTGGAGCTTCAGCCCGTAGTCACACGGGGTTTGCGGCGTCCTGGGTGTAGGGATGCTGCTGTGACACAAATGGGACACCCAGGAGCTGTGGGCAGCTCTCGGAGACCTTGATGTACTGAGTGGAAGGTCCTGGTCGTGTGAGGAGTCAGCACAAACTCTGCAAAGGGGATGGAGGTCCAGGTGCCTTTGTGAGCAACCACTGCCAAAAGCAAGGCTGCAAGCAGAGACCCAGCAAGCCTCACAGCCCAGAGGATGGCTGGTCCTAGGAGGAGTGCTCGGTGGTGCTCTGTGTGGCATCCATAGGGAATGGAGGTTTGCGAGGGTTTGGCCTGGTGACAAGTGTGCGTGCATCTGGAAAGGGATGAGGTTGGAAGAGGGGAGGTAACCGGGAACCTTTTGCAGCAGGGTGGAGGTCTGGGTAATATGGACCTGCTGGGCCCAGGACCACTGGCGTGGTGACCACAGTGTTCCTGGCACTGATTTGCCTCTATTTAACCATTGCCTCTCCATGTCCTGTGCTTCCTTCCTGGCAGGCGCTGACTCAAGTGGCTGCGGAGGACGAGGCGGCTTTGAACTCGGCTGCGGTGCCTGGTGGGAGTCTCCTGGAGCTGGAGCAGTACCATGCCGAGCAGAGGAGGAAGCTGCTGGTCCTGCAGCTTGTGGCCACGCTGTGTGAGAGCGTCTCGGACACCGTGTTCACAGATGTTGCTCAGGTTGGTCATGGCAAAGCCCTGGGGGATCAGCAGCTGGAGCACGTGGCAGACCGAGCTCTGGGCTGCTGGGCTCTAAGGAGACAATGGCTAAGAAAGAGCTGGAGAAAGCTAGAGCATCCCCAGGAAAAGCAGTTTATTGATTCAGTTGCAAGTGTCTCAACAAGACACCGTCCTATGCAGTGCCAGCAGGAAGGACAGAGTCAGCTGCAGAGACAGGATGGAGCAGCCCAACAGACATCTTCGTATTTGTGTCCATGGTTGTCTATTAAAAGCCAAGAGAGTAGTCTGTGTGTTAATCGGAACTCTGACTTACCAGCTTCTCATCTTTATTTTGAGCAAAATTTATTCCCGAGTTTAACAAAGCTTAAAGACATCTGTACCTGGCAGACCTTATTGGTGAGCGCTTGCTGCCTATCCATGGTGCTGGTGCCTGGTTTTTCTGGCACGTCTCGGCAGCCACCTCTGGGAGCTGTGGTAGCTGGGCTGCCAGCTGGATGAACACAGCATTGCTGCTGTGTCCTGCTTGCCCCTTGTCCCTGAATAGGCCATTCGTGGTGTTTCTGTGGTTTCTGCTGCTGGGACGCCCGCACCAGCTGGTGTGTCTGGTCATCAGGGTTGGCATAACTGTGCTGATATGGTTGGCATTTGTCCATGTCTTCATGAATGGGCAGCCACAAAATTTATTAAATATTATAATTTCAAAGGCCAGCTGGTGTTCCTTGAACCTGGTACCAAAAAGGGTTGTTAAAATATGACACTTTTGTCCTCCCTGAGCCCATGCTGCAGCAGCGCTGAAGGGGTTGGCTGTCCTGCACTGTGCCAGGTCAGAAAGGCTTTTGGGTGCCAAGGGCAGCACAGTATTCCCCATTTCCCCATCAGTCTATTTTAACTTCCTCATCCTGGTTGTTTTTTTTTTTTTTTTTTTTTTTTTTTTAAACTCAGTGACCTGGTTATGCCAGTTAACTCTGACTGGCTTGAGCGGAGGCGGTCACTGCTAACACAGGTTTCCTCACTTTTCTCTTTGGGACAAAGGAGTCTTTGTGTGCGCTCTGCAGTGACAGAGGGGACCCAGCCGGTGTCATTGCGGCGGTGCGGCAGCCAGCGCTGCTTTGTCCTCACCTGCCTCTCCATCACACCCACCCACGCAGGACTGGCTCTGCTCCCTGGGCCAGAAAGGATTTTGGGGAAGGATTTTGCTGGGTTTCTGGGTCCAGCCCTGAGTCTAGTATAAAAAGAAACAACCACCAAAAAAGAAACACAGACAAAAAACCCATTATACTTCCACCTGGGGGTTGTATTTCAGGGAGGGCTCCCTCGGGTTGGGACAGGCAGTTGCAGAGCTGTTTTTAAGCAGGTTCTGCAGCACAGGGTTCCTCCAGGGTGTTTGTTCTTGCTGTGGGCACTCCGGTGTGTGGCTTTGTGCTTAATGGGTTGGGGCAAGCAGGATCCGCCTTCCCAAAGCCAGACCCCAGGAATGGCAGCAGCTGTGGACCCCCTCAGTTGCACAATTTATTTTATTTACATCCCCCCCCAACCAAGTTTCATGAGATTGACTTGATTTCCTTGATACGCCAAGGATGCTTTCCTCCTGCATGAGACAGAAATGTGCCTCAGTGTTTTATTTTTTCAAGCTTTTTTCCCCTTCCACATTAAGGTGTTTGGGTTTTTTTTTTTCCTTCTAGATTAGTTTTTTTTTAACTTTTTGTTTTTCTCAATAGCTATCTACTGATAGATTATTTATTGATTAAGTTCGAATTTTTTTGCATTAAATATTATTTCAACCCATTCAGTTTGTGTGTCACTGTTTTGTGAGAGCAGATGTTCTGACACTTGTTTTTACTTTCTTGCTGTTTGATGGCATTTCTTTTCTGGACTAATCAGCCCAGAAGGTACCTAAGCCTTTTCCGCAGCCCCTCCCAGCCAGCCTCCCTCCTTGCTGCAGTAGGGATGTGCTTAACGAAGCTGGCAGCGATCAGCTCTCCTGCTGCTGAGGAATTGCGTTGCCTGCACCCAGTGCCTGTGCCCTGGAGGCTGGAAATGTGGGGTTTGGTGCAATAGTACCTTGTTGCCCTTGTACTTTGTTTTCCAAAATAGGAGCAAAATAGTTCCTCTTTTGCAACACGCCTGTTATGTAGGAACGACCCCAATCCAGCCTCTTCCCAACGAGCTCGCCCCAAGCCGTGCAGTGAGCTTGCCCTGAGCCGTGCGGTGTCAGCGCAGCTGGCAAAGGCATGGAGACAATAAACTCACTAATTTCAAGCTCCTTTAGAAGTGCAGGAAGCCTGTGGTATCAAAGGGTTTGGTGCCAAGTGTCGAGAAGGCAACAGTGCCAGCCAGCCAGGCGGGATTGTTACGGGCTTGGGGGGAAAAAAAAAAAGTATTGTGAGAAAATCACAAGTAAGTGACACACGTGGTGAATGGCCTGGCTCGAGTGTTGGCTGTGTGTGGGTAAATGGCGTCCGTTCCTGGCCTGGGGCAGGGAAGGGGCTGTGCTCTTCCCCAGAGCTCGCCGGGAGTGCGGGCAGGCGTGATTTTTTTTGTCGTAATGAAGTTTATTGGAGCTGTGCTAACTCCCCACTCAACTCTGTGTCTGGCCGTCACTGCTGTGCTGTGTGCCGGCTGTCTGCAGTCCCGGTGCCTTGCCGCAGCCGCGTATACTTTAGCTCTCGCTGTCACTGCATCTGCTTGAATTTTCCAAGCCCAAGCCTTTCTCTAGCGCAATTTCATACAAACCTTTCGTGTTTCCACGTTTCTGCCGCCACCCTGACCTTCCCTCTCAGACCCCATCCCAGTTGGCTTCCCAGCTCCCATCCCATAGCCATGGCGGAGCAGCGACAGGAGCCAGAGAAGGCGCTGGGCTGCCTCCCCCTGCTCCTGCAGCCCCTGCGGGGGCTTCTCCTGCTGAGAGCAGCCACCGCAGTTTAACCATCGCCTTGTCCTGAGGCTGTGGCAGACGGGGAGCGCGCGCTTGCCGGAGCCCGGCGGCTGTGGTTGTGGCTGTGGTTGCCCTGGCTGTCTTGCTCAGCTGCCCTCCCAGCCCGGCTCCCAAAACCCTCGCCTGCAGGTTCAGACAGCCCAGTGCAGGGCTGGGGGCTGCGGCCCTGGGAATTCAGCCCATGCGTGCTGCTGCCGGAGGGGTGGGCAGCGGTTCAAGGGCTCCAGCACCCCCCGCAGCTGCCTTGGGAGCCCCGTCTCCCTCCTGCTGCTGTGCCCGCTCACCTGGACTGGGGGATGGCAAGGGAGCTGGGAAGGCAACTGGGATGGGTCTGAGAGGGAAGGTCAGGTTGGTGGCAGCGACAGGGTAACACGAAGGGTTCGTACGAAATTGTGCTAGAGAAAGGTTTGGGCTTGGAAAATTCAAATAGGTGCAGAAGAGACAGCGAGAACTAAAGAGCACGTGGCTGCGGCAGGGCACCCCGAGGTGCGGGCAGGGGCAGGCAGCGGCAGCGTCCCGGGAGATCCCTGGGGATCCCATCTCCTAACTGCTCTTCCCCGCGCTCTCCGCTGGCAGGTGGAGGAGTTCGTGGCAGCCACGCTGCAGCGGGCCTGCGTCAGCCCGGCGCGGGGCCCCGGCGCGGCGGCGGAGGTGCAGACCCTCACCATGGCCATGGGGCTCGTGGCCGCCATGCTCGGCGGAGCCGTCCAGGTGAGGGGGCAAAGCTGGGATGCTCGGCGGCCTCGGGGTGTGGGGAGGGGGGAGACCGGGCACAGTCCCGCCACGCTCAGCCGAGGGGTGCCGCAGCCGGTGCTCTGGGATCTGGGTGCTCCCTGGGTTGGGGTCCCTGTTCATTCCCAGTGTGTATATGTGTCTGTATATATACATACATATATATTATTTTTCCTCAGAGTGGTTCCAGGGTGCTGGCCAAGGGTTTGATCGCAGCAGGGCACCCCCGAGAGCCTGATTAGTTAATTTATAATCCAAAATCTGCTTCCGAGAAGGCACTGACAGAGCAGCGTGGTCACGTACAGCGTCTTTAAATACCAACACTGCATCCTCTGCATCCCTACGTGTCCACAGGCTCCATCTCTGGAGCGCAATGAACTTCCTGCTGTGGGCTGTACCGTTCTTGAAAATCCTCTATAAAAACAGTACATCACTCAGTTACCCCGTTATACAGTGTCAGCTGAACTGCCATTGGGGAGCAATCACACGTTCGTTAGTGCGCTGCAATCACTCCGGCTTGCACTTACATCACTGAGCTGCCAGGGTTGCTTCATCCCCGGACGTGCCCAAAGGCAAATCCAACTGTTAATGGAAAAAGATAATTTATTGTGTCTTATTGCGAAATTCCTAACATTTAGAAAAGAACATTATTGAGTTGGAGAAAACTTAAAACCAGAGTCTTGCAGCTCTAATGGGCCCCCTCCCAGGCGAGCTCCTGCTTCCGCTCTGGTGTTAATAGGAGCAACTTAACTTGGCAAATTGAATGTCAAAGGTTTCGGAGGCAGCTGCAAAGCTGTTTGAGTGCCAAGGGCCAAGGGTTTTTTTACACAATCATGCCAAAGCTCCCCAAAATCTCTGCTAAAGCATCACTTTTCATGTCTTATGGCCCAGATTTTGCTGTAGCAGTTAAATCCAGGTTAAGGCAGGAACTTCTCCTCCCTTGGGCACTCCTGCAGCCTCGGGACAGGTCGCAGCTGCCTCGTCTGGAGCTTCCTTCCAGGCAGGACCGAAAGCAAACCCCACACGGCGCTGGCAAGGTGGTGGAGGGGTGTCCCCGGCTCAGCCCCCATGCTGAGCATGAAGGTCCCGCATGGACACCGCTCTCCTTTGGGCTCTCGCCCTTCCCACCTTCTCCCGCGGCACCTCGGGGCCAGGCTGGCACGGTCGCGGCTGTTGCCAGCATCTCCCCTGCCGGAGGTGCCGCGGCTGGGATCGGCACTGGGGCCACGGGGCATCGCTGGCGAGAGGAGCTCGTGGTGCCTGGAGCCCGGTTTGTGGGGGGGAGACGGAGGGTGGCCGGCTTGGTGCTGCCACGGGGCTACAAAATGGTCTCTGGGGTGCCTGACTCCGTTGCCAGGAGCATCCCGGGGAGCGAAACTCCATTGCGGCGATGCCAGGGCTGCTTCTCTCCCTCCCGCAGCTGCAGTCCAGCGACTTTGCCGTGCTGAAGCGGCTGGTGCCGTTGCTGGAGGAGCTCTCCCGCACCTACCCCGAGCCCCTCACCCAGGAGCTGGCTGCGGACCTCCGCATCGCCATCTGCACCCACGGAGCCTTCTCCCCCGGGACAGTGGGCGCCGCTGCCGACGGCGTGCTGGGAAAGAAGCTGGGAACGGGAACGCAGAGCCCTGCCGGCATCCCTGGCGGAGCCCCAAGCCCGAGGGGTGGCCGGACACCGCCGCGGCACGGCCGCAGCAGCCCCTCGGCTCCCAGGGAGAGGAGCGAAGAGCAGAGCATGTGCCATGAGGCTGGCGACACGGGTCCCGCTCCAGCTCCGTGTGCCGACAGCCCGGCCCCGGCTGGGCTTCGGGAGCTCCTGGTATCAGCCTACGACCCCCAGCCCCCCAGCCGGGCAGCCGCCCTGCGCCACCTCTCCAGCCTGATCACGCAGCGGGATCCAGAGGCACTTCGGCTTCAGGAGAAACTCCTGCAGGTACCAGGCTCCCGCCGCGGTCCCCATCCTGCGCTGTGGTGCAGAGCTGGGGCTGAGCATGCCGGCAGGCTGGGGTCGGTATTACCGGAGCCCTCCAACTTTGCCATCACCGTTGGCGAAAGGCGCCAGGCGAGAGGGACCAGGGCTGCCAGCCCGGCGTGGTGCCACTGCCAACTGCTCTCCCTCTTCCTCGCAGGTGTTCCTGGAGAACGTGCAGCACGAGGATGCCTTCGTCTACCTCTCGGCCATCCAAGGTGAGCGATGCCCGGCTGGGGCAAGTGCCAGCGCTTCGTAGGAGAAGGTTTTGTGCTGGGGGTGCTTTGGGCAGTGAGAACAAAGAGTGGCAGAGCTGCGGCCAGGGACTCAGCATCATCTTCCCTCCCGGACCGCGTCTTCGTGCCGTTCGGTCGAGCCTGGAACCGCGTGCAGGCTCTGCACCGTGTTCCCGAAGCCGGCGGGCTTCGTCTCCCAGTTGTGCTTACTCAGTGGGTAATTAGTTCATTTACCCTGTGACTGAATTGCTGATCTGCCCAGACCACAAGCGCCTTCTCGGTGGAGCCGGAGCCTGAGGCGAGGGCACCCTGGGCAGGTTCACCCTCAGGGCATCCCCCGGCCAGAGAACACCCAGGAGCCGGTCACCGTCCCCGTGCCAGGTCCGTGCTGCCAGCCTGGGGCTGCGGTTCCAGCACGGTGTGAGCGCAGCCCCGGCACCCTGGCCCTGCACCCGGCTGACATTTTGGCTTGCTGGTCTGTTCAGCTGAGGCTGGCAGAGGAGCTGGGGCCGTGGCAACCCACTGGTGCTCCCTCGGGGCTCTGCCACATCCATCCCCATGGCCATGGCGGCAACTACCAACCCGTGCCAGCCAGCCGGCACGTGGATATGGAACGACGGAAGCATGTTCTGGGTTGGTTCCCCGATCCGTTGCATCTCATGGCTTCACAAATTGCTGCCCCTGCTGAGGGGGGAGAGCAGCAGTGGGCACACATCCAGCCCCGGTGCTGGTCCTGGCCACGCCGGCAGGAGGTGGAGGGTGGCAGGATGCAGGCAGCGGGCTGGCAGGAGAGCAGCGTGCCGCTCTGCTCACTGCTGGCTGCCCTTCCCTCCGTGCTGCGCCGCTGCTGGGGGCACCGAGTGCTGCCGCCGCTCACGCCGCTTCCAGGGAAACCTTGGGTCCGCGCTTGCACAGCGCAGCCCCACGGCACCGGGCTGCCCGTCGGGATTTGCAGGCAGGTGCCTCCACGCCCGGGATAACACGGGCATCCTGTGCGACAGCGGGTCGCGGTGCGCCGGATTACGTGGAAGGAAGGTGCCATTCCCATGGGCCAGAGTGATACCGGTGCTGCCGGGAGCCCCGGTTGCCGTTGGGTAGGTAACCTTCAGCAGCAGCTGGAAAAGGAGCTTATCACCGTGCTTCCCTCTGCCTGTACGGTCTTGAGTGGGACGGGTTTGTCCTTGCCCCGCAGGTGAAACACAAAGGCTTCAACCGTCCCCAGGTGATTAATACACCCTGTGCAGCTGCCTCCGTGTTTCGCAGCTCGGCTGCGGCTGTGATTAACCGTGACGCGGTTCCTTGCGGCAGTGACTCACCCAGCCCATGCCGCGCTGGCAGCGGCACCTGCGGCGTGCCATGCGCGGTGCTGGCGACTGTGCCAAGCGGGGTCCCCAGTGCCCTGGTCGGGCTCCCCACCACAGCAGCAGGGCTTGCCTGCCAGCCGGCCGTGCTGGGGCTGGGACCGGAGCCGGCTGTCGCGCCACTGCTGGTTATCACAGAGCCGGGCTCCGGCGAGGTGATGCTGGAGGAGAGGTTGCTGCTCTGCCAGACGTGCCCAGGCTTGCAGAGGGTAACCCACACCGGGTGCCCTCCGATAACCAGGGAATGAGGTTGGAGGTGAAGGCGGCTGCTCCTGGAGGGCAGGGGAGCTGGGGCTCACCGTGACTCAGCGCTTGGCACTGCCGGGGCAGCCTCTGCCTTTTGCCCTTTCCCTGGAGAGCAGCTGCCTTTTCCCATCGGAGAGGTGCCTGCTGCCTGGGGAGCCCGGTGATGCTGGAGCCCTGGCCGGCACTTGCCTCCAGCCTGCGTCTCTAAAGGGATGGTGAAGCCAGCCCCGTGGCATAGCCCGGCACGCATGCCATGTCCAGGATCTGACCCCTCTTCAGCCCCGGTGAGATGCAGCAGGCACAGGGCAAACTCAGGCTCTGGATCCCAGCCTGGGCCAGGCAAACCCAGGGGCTTCGTGGAGCCCCGGCGGGGCCGAGGACACACCAGCAGCGTGTGCCCAATGGCCGGGAGCTGAGAGCAGTGACCAGACACTGTGCCCGAGCATCACCTTGCGGTACCTGGCTGTCCCGATGCTGGGCCAGCCTGGGGTGAGCCCCGCAGCATCTGACGGCTGGCATGCCGAGTCGACACTCAGTCGATGAACATTAACCAGCAGCAATTAGCGGGCACCTGCTGCCAACTGCTAAATTATTTATTTTTCAGCTTGGCACCCAACCAGACCTGGTGCTGGGCTGCCCCGGCGCTGCGACTTTGTGCGGAGGGGCTGCAGGATGTGCCGCGGGGCCGGGGCGGTGCACAGGGTCCCGTGGGTGATGGCTGCGCCGAGGGCACCGGGGTGGCACAGCCGGCGGCGGTTCCTCTGCCAAGGCTGGTGGCACGTGCCATCCTCATGCCTGGCCCTGACCCGCGCTTTCCTCTCGCTCTTCCCCCCCAGGCGTTGCCCTGCTCTCCAGTGAGTACCCAGAGCGGATCCTGCCCGTCCTGCTGGCACGGTACAGGGGCCCGGCACAGGGCACGGAGGATACCGCGGCCGCCATCGCCAGGATGAAGCTGGGCGAGGTGCTGATGCGTGTCACCCAGGCGCTGGGTAAGTCCACAGCCGCGTCCACGAGCCCGGCAGTGGTGGCCGCTGCCGGCAGCCACGGCACCGCTCGGCCCTTCGCTGCTCTCTGCCACGCTGCCAGGTCCAAGGGGTAAAGCCCACGGGGGCTTTTTGTTGTCCGAAGGTGAGAACCAGCTCCCACGGCCCCGCTGCAGGGGGGGTCTGGAAGCCGAAGGGTGGCTGGCCGGGGTTTGCCAGCGGGCAGGAGCAGGGCAGCAGATCCTGCCAGCAGCCCACCGTCCCCTCGGCCGGCAGCGCTGGGCTCAGAGACTGCTGGGAAGCGCCCGGACACGCAGGGCTGAGGGGTAAAAAGCTGGATGAGGTCTTTCCGGCAGCCACTGTTGGGACACGTCCTAAAGCGCCTCGTCTTATTCCCCGGCAGAGGCCAGGCCAGCGAGAGCACGCAGCCGGAGCGCTCCGTGGCCAGGGAAGGCGGCAGCCGGTCCCCAGTCCCCGGCCGGGTGCTTTGTTCCCCAGTCGGCCGTGGCAGAGCCGACCTCCTCCTGCAGACCCGGGACTGCCGGAGCCCCGCGTGTCCCCTGGCCGTGGTGGCATCCCCGAGCTCTGCCGGCTGTGGGGCATCCCACTGGGGCCAGTACTCCCTGGGCCAGGTTGTGCCGCTCCCCTGCCCTGCTGCCGGGATGGGGACGGGGCATCCTACGGACCAGCAATCCCATCGTCTCCCCGTGGAGCTCCAGCGAGCGCTGTGAGCGGCAGCAGAGCCTCCTGGTCTCTAAAGTCCCCCGGGCAACGTCCACGCGTCCAGCCCTCGCCTCGCCTGGCACTGCGGCCGCACCGCGCTGGGTTTCCCTCGGCAGCTGCCCACGGCACAGCTGGCAGCGGGACGGCGGGCACGGCCTCCGCTGCGGCTCTCCCCACTCCCCACGGTGCCTCTGCCGCGGGCAGCAACTCTGGCGCGTCCTGGCTCGCCTGCGTATTTATAGAACAAATCGCATGAAGTTGTTTTTGTTGCAAAGCTTCGGGATTCAAGAGTGAGGTTTTATCCGGCGCTTCCAGAAACGCTCTGCTCTGTACAGCAGCGCTGCTGCGGTTCGGAGCTCTCCTGCTGCTGCCTGGGGACTGCTGTGCTTCCCTTCTGTCCCATCCCTGTCCCCGTCCCTGCCTGCCATCCCACTGGAGTGGCTTTTTCCCATCCGGGAGGGGATTTTGCAGCAGGTGCCTATCACCCGGCAAACAGCCGGTGCGGGCAGTGTGGCTGGAAGCACACGGCAGCCCCGTCCCAAGCGTGCGGCGTCGTTCCTCTGCCTCCAGCAACACAGGGCCGAGCACCGCGCAAGGGTTCATGGAGACCTTGCGCTGACCCAATTAGCTTTAGCTGCAAACCCATTAAATCTGCTCTGGGTGTGCCACGGCAGACCTTTTCCCTTCTCTGTCAGGGAGCATGTGCCTTGCTTGCTGCAGGAAGGGAAATGCTTTGTGCTCTTTCTGTGGCTGTCCGGCACAGGGTCGGCGTGCTGCTGGCTTCGAAGGAGGTGCATCATGCTCAGATCATCCAGCACTGCTCGGACTGCTTTAATACCAACCCCTGGGGTGCAAGTATGGAGCAGGCTGCGTTCTCGAGCATCCTTGGCCATCCTTGGCATCACGGTGCTGCCCCGAGCTCTCCCACCTTGTACCACACAGGAGCCGTCCCTGCCCCTCCGAGCGCGCAGTCCTTTAGTAAAAGGGAGGGCCATGTAGGAAAAGTGAAGCTAGGACGGGACGGTCCTACAGAAGGACCCGTCTGCCTGCCGCCTTGCCTGTTCCTGCCCAGCTCTTGGCCATCACATGCAATATTTCGCCTCCTTGCACACAGACGATGCTGCCAGGCTGTCAGCGTGCCGGCAGTGCAGGGGGCTGGCCAGTCCCCAGCACCTCGCAGCAGCGGCCCCGAGCCCCTGCGTGCAGGGTGATGGGCTCCCTCCGCTGCCCATAGGGTTTATTCCTGTCCCGGCATCCCGGGGCTTCCCAAGGGCATCCCAGGCATCCCACTGCCTCCATTGGCTGCAGGACACCAGCATCCGAGGAGCTTCCAGAGCTCGGGAGAGCCAGGAAACCACTGAGCTCATGGGTCGGCGAGCCTGCCAGGGCTTCCTTTCCTCCGCTACTCCCAGGCGAGTGCCGCCCCGCGCTGCCCTCGGCCGGAGCAGCCCCTGCCCGGTGGGAGCCGTGCCCACGCTGTGGGGTGCGCGGCCGCCGGCCATCCGGCTCGCGCAGGAGGACCACACGCCCGGGGCGATTGTACATGCCGGTCACGGGCTCCGCGCGCCGACCTCTAATTAGGCGGCTCACACATCCGCGGCGCCTGCGTGTGCTAATTGGGGTGGGGGGTTGTGCGGCTGAATTAAGTGAGAAATTAGGCTTCCCACTTCGTTTCTGCGTGCTGTATCTGCGATCACCTCTGAACGGCCCCGTGGGAGCCGGGAGGACGTGGGATGTGCCGGACGGCCCCAGACAAAGGTCTTTGCCGTGGGGTACGCGCCACTGGGGTTTGCCGGCGCGCCGGGGGACTGCGCCGCGGCATCCTTGTCTCTGGCACCACCGTGGGTCCCTGCCGAGGCTCCGTCTGTGCCTCGCCCAGAGCTGTGCCCAGGTCCTCACGCTGGGCACAAGCCATGCTCCAGTTGTTGCATCCAGCTGTTTGGCGGTGCTGCGAGGCAGGGGGGCCCGATCCGGCTGCTCCCAACAGAGCCAGGTCTTTGGCAGGAAGGGGCCGTGGGTTTTTCCTTGCCCGTGACGTGCCGCTCTGCTCTCTCTTGCAGGGGACATGGTGTTCAAGTACCGGGAGCCACTGGTCCAGGCCTTCCTGCGGGGCGCACGGGACCCCGACAGCGCGCTGCGGGCCAGCAGCCTCTCCAACCTGGGCGAGCTCTGCCAGCGCCTTGGCTTTCAGCTGGGCTCCATCGTCCAGGAGGTACCAGCTCCATCCCAGCCCTGCCGGCCCCTTCCCTGGGTCCCTGCCTGGGGAGCACAGGGCCATCGCTCGTTAACGAGGGTGGTTCGTTAGCGGATGGCAGGGCTGCTGAGCGCTGGCTGCTGGGGACACAACAGCCTGGGGGTTTCCATAAAGGACATGAGCGATATTTGCTGATATTGCAGAGTATAAAAGTCACTGGACCTGAAGCAAATACTCAGGAAATTCTAGCCCTGATTTTTAGGGCTAAAAGCTTTAAAATCAGCTAAAGATGTCACTTGTGCAGGGAGGCCGTAGCCCAAGGACAGGCAGTGGTGCCTGCTCCACCCATGGCAATCACACTGCAGAGGAGACCTGGGGGCACAGTTAGTATTTGCCAGAGACACCTTCTCCCCCACTTAATAAGACCTCGTTACCCTTTCCGTTATCAGGAGGCAGCTGACGGCTGGCGGGGAGGGCAAGGTCCTCACCCCGGCTGCAGGCTTCCAGTGAGATGCGGCTGCTGGAGCCACCATAGCTGTGGTCTCGGTGGAGTGAGCCCAGCTCTCGGGGGTCTTCTCCCCAGAGGGCTGGGGGGGGCTTGCTGGTTGCTGCCGGCATCACGGTCCGGCAGCCCTCGAGCTGCTGGGTCTGTGCCCCCATGGTAGCCAGAGCTTCAGCCTCCGGTGCCTCCCAGAGCAGGAGGGAGGTCAGGAAACATCAGGGATGCAGCGCTCAGGCTTCTTCCCCGGTCCCCGCTCGCAGCCGCTCAGCATTGGTGGGGTACCGGCAGCGTTTGATGAGATGCCAATGCACCACATGCAGCTATTTCGGGAACACGCTAGCTCTGCTAATTCTCCCGGCTGTCACTGCCGGGGGTTTAATTAGGTTCCTTTGACTCTGCCCGCTTTTTATAAAGCTTTCCAAGGCATCTGCATGCCACCCGGCCCCTGTGAGAGGGAGGGCTGCTCGGTGCCCCCGCGCCCCGCAAAAAGCCAGTCCCCCTGGTTGGGTGCTGGCAGGGGAACGCGCGGCTGCCCCAGGCTGGGTGCAGGACTCCCATCCTCATCCTCCAGCCCCAGGCCACCAAGGGAGATCCCCCCCACCGTGGCCGGCTGCTCTGCCGGGTCCCCCTGCGTCCCCTGACAGCCCCCTTGCCCTGTCCCCACAGGTCACCTCCTGCTTGACGGCCGTAGCCAAGACGGACCCCAAGGCGGAGGTGCGAAGAGCAGCCGTGCACGTGGTGGTACTGCTGCTGCGGGGACTCAGCGAGAAGGCCGCCGAGGTGGGTCACCTCCCCGCTTGTCCCTGGGGCAGGGGCAGCCTCTGCCAGGCTCCTGGGCATCCCTGGGCACCGGCACAGCACTCCTCAGGGACAGCTTCTGCCCCACGGGGGCTGCAGGGCTCATTCCCAGGCAGCTTCCAGGGAAAGTCCCATGGGACCAGGACCTCCAGCTTGTGCCTCTCCCACCAAAGGGCCCCCCCCCAGTGCTGGATCCTTCCCGGGGCAGAGGGGACTTCATGGGGGCATCCCTCTGAGCTGCCTGGCCACGCCATGGGGCAGTGCCATGCCATGGGGCAGTGCCGTGCCGTGCCGCAGGGCACTGCCAGCTCTCAGGAGCCGTGGGAGTTGTTTGTCCCTGATTTGACTTGGAAATGCCCGTTTTTTCCATGGGCCGTGGCCTCCCTCCCCGCTTCCCAGGAATGAGCGTGTTGGGACTCAGCTCCCATGGAGGAAACAGCCAGTTCCCCATGGGAATCCCCGCAGCGGGGATCTCGGCTTCCCCTCGTGCCCCCAAGCCGGAGGGACACCACGATGCGCTGCTGGGCTGGGCTGCACTGCTGGCATCTGAGGAAACTGAGTCACGGGAGGGCTGGGGCTCACGCCTGAGGCAGGGGGGTGGTGGTGGTGGTGGTGGTGGTGCCGCCGTGTCCTGGCACCGGCAGCGTTGGTGGAAGGGGCAGCACCGTGCCTGCCGGGGCACGCCAAGGGTTGCGTTTCGGGTTGTTGCAGGTGCGGGCGAGATGCCGGTGGGTGCTGATGGTTCTCCTGCCCGCTCTGCCCAGGTGCTGCGGGACGTTCTGCGGGACCTCTACCGCCTGCTGAAGCACGTGGTGGTGGCCGAGCCCGACGGCGCAACGGTGCTGCACGCCCAGCTGGCGCTGGAGGAACTGGACACGGTGATGAGGAGGGTCCTCTTCCCCCCGCAGGCACTGGAGAAGAAGATTGTGGTGCTGCCGTAGCGGGGCACAGAACAAACTCTTCCTCCTCTGGCATCAGGGCCAAGCAGCTCCCTGAGGGAAAGGGTTCGCTGTGCCCCCGGGATGCCGCCGGCGGGCGCCAGCCGGGGAGGAAACCGCAGCCTGGGGAGGGCAGGCGGCTGCCCCCAGGCTCCCTGCGGCCGGGGCAGTGCGGGCTTGCTGGGACAGGGCGGGGGATTAAAGAGAGACATGCTCAGCCCTGCGCCCATGACGTCTCTGGGAGCTGCGCGAAGCCCCTGGGTGCCATCGTAGCCATGTCCCGGCCCGTGGCTGGGCCGTGCTCGCCCTCACGCGCTTGGCGTGGCGGAAGCGTCGTGAACCCTGACGAGCCCCCGACTCCCACGGGAGGGTGGGCATCGGCCCCCAGGGCCGGCCCTGGGCTGGGGGAGCAGCCGACGGGGCCGGTGCCTCGGCGGGGTCCAGTGTGGTCAACCAGCACCGGGTGCCACGGCTGCCCCCGCGGGGAGCCGGGAGGGATGGGGGGCTCTGCCGTCTGCACCCCCCCAGCCTGGGCTGCCATGCACCCCGTGGTCTGGCAGGCAGCTGCCACACTGCCCTGCCTGGCTCTCCCTCAGCACCGCGCTCACGCCATGGGGATGCTGGAGGGTCCTGGGACTGAAGAGCTGACCGGCAGCTCTTGCACACTCGCACACTCACTGCCGGGTGCCCACGGGCACGGAGGGAGCCTTTCTGGGTGCCAGCCCAGGGCAAGGGACAGGGACGATCCCTGGAGGCAACAGCTGAGCTGGCTTCTAAATGTGATTTTAGCCAAATCTGAGTGATTTTCCCAGGCAGGGCAGAGGGAAACGGAGCCAGCATTGCCGAGCCCCTGCCCTGCCGGTGTGGTGGGGACCCATCCCCTTTCACGGTGCCTCTGGGGAAGGTCCTGCCATGGCACTGCCTGCCCTGCGCCCATTCCTGGGGTCTCCCTCACCGTGGGGTCTGAGGATAGGGCCCTTCCACTGCGGCACTAGGAGCCCCCTCCCTGCCAGGGCTGCCGTGTGTGCCGGGAACACGGCCAGGGGCTGCGGGACCCTGCAGGGTGCCTGGCCAGGACCACCGCTCGGGGTCCCTGGGTGCTCGGGGACATCCCAGTGTCAGGGTCACCCCTCTCCCTCCAGCCAGGGCAGCCCTCATGGGTGCTGCAGCACCGCGGGCCCCGCTCCTGCGCCGGGATCTGCACCCACCGGGTGGGGAGAGCAGGGCTGGGGGTGGGGGTGCTGTGGGGTCCCACCAGAGTCCTTGGGGACCCAGCCCGGAGCCCCCCTCGCCCCGGGCAGCCCCCAGCCCTGCTGTGCACAGCCCCAGGTACCCGTTTGCCAGCTGCCCCGTGCCATGCCGGATGGTGTGAGGGGCCCAGCACCCCCCTTCCCTGCAAGGTTGGGGGTGCTGGGCTGTGTCTCCACCCCCAGCGAAGCCGCCTGCGCCAGGCCCACACCTCGCCGTGCCGTGCCGTGCCGTGCCGCTCGGCCGGGTGTGCACGGGCAGTGGGGAGCGCATTGTCCTCGCCGGAGAGCGGCAGCGGCCGAGCGCTTCTCCTTGCTCTTGCTGCCGTCAGCCTGCACCGGTGCCGGTGCCGGGCCGCGGGCACACGCCGGGATGCTGCCGTACCGGCTGTGCCTCCCCAGGGCCTGCCGCGAGCAGCAGAGGACGGTTTTTGAATGAAAAGTCTCTTTTAATGCCGCTGGCCAGGCGCCGTCCAGCCATCCTGCTGTGGGGAACAAGGAGGCGGCTGTGCCGGAGGAGGAGGGAATTTGGTTTCCACCTTGTGCGGCGCTCCTGCGGCCAGTCGCCGGCCGGCAGCGGGGAGAGGTGCCCAGCAGCCGCGGGCACAACGAAAGGTAAGGAACCGCGGGGCGACCCCGGGGCTGGGTCCCTGCCGAGGGGCATGGGGAGGGCTGCGAGGTGGGGACATGCTGCCCCTGTCCCCCTTCCTGCTTCCCGCAGACGGGAGCCTGCAGCCATGGGGACCCCGCGTGTGCCCAGCAGCACCGCAGCAGCGGCAGAGGCACGACCACATCAGGTCTGACCCAACCGCGCTGGGTTTCGCACCTCCACGCCCCACCGCTGCTGGGCTCAGCCGGGCCACGTGGGAGCCCCACTGGCAGCGCCAAGGGTCCCAGCGCATCCCTGCCCCGTCCCCGCCAGCCACGGGCTCACCAGTTCCTCGCCACCCGCTCCAGGCACTGCTCCGGCACCTACGGTGGGGAGTTTCCAGCCGGCATCACCGCGGTGCTGGGGGTTTTGGCTGAGGGGGACTTGCCCGGCCAGGGTGCTCCCGCCAGAGAGATCCCCTTCCTGGGGCTGGGAGGGTCCAGGCCTAATCCCAGTGTCACCTCGCACCTGGCTCCCAGCCCAGCAGGACGCAATGGCCCGTATCGGGGCGAGGAACCCGAAAGTGCTGGATTTGAGCCCAAAGCCGAAGCTGCAGCTCCTCTGGCCTCGGCGTGGTCCCTCCTGGGGCTGGGTGCCCCTGCCATCAGCCCGGCACAGGGACACTGCGCGTGACCAGCACAGGGTTGCTGTCCCCCGGGTGGCCCTGGTCCTGCCCTGGGACCCACCAGCCATGGGGACAAGGTGACACGGCGGGGCAGGCCCCGGCCATCCCCAGGTGGCTCATAGCCATGGGGGGACACGGTGGCACGGGCAGGTGACACGTAGGCGTCATGAGAGGGGCCCCAAGAGTGGGGCAGGGGGATGGGGGAGGCGGAGTGGCCCCGGGGGGTGGCACGGGGGGGACCCTGAGGTGTCCCCGGGTGGCCCAGTGCTGTTCCGGGCGATGAGCTGTGGCCGGTCCCTGGTGCGGCGCTGTGCCGGTGCCCGTGGCGGCTGCCACCGTGCCATGCGATGCCGGTGCTGGGTGATGCTGGTGCTGGTGCAGCACCAAGTGCCGGGTGATTCTGGTGCCAGGTGATGCTGGTGCCGGTGCCAGTGCCGCACCAGTGCCGGGTGATTCCGGTGCTGGGTGATGCCGGTGCCGCACCAGTGCCGGGTGATTCCGGCACCGGGCGATGCCGGTGCAGCGCCCGTGCCGGGTGATGCCGGCGCCGGTGCCGGTGCAGCACCGAGTGCCGGGTGATGCCGGTGCCGGTCATCGCTCCCGCAGTGCGGGGCTGGGGCCGGTGCCAGGTGCTGCCGGTGCCGGGCGGGTCCCCGCGGGCTGCGGGCGGTGCCGGTGCCGGCGCCGGTGCCGGGGGTGGTGGCGGTGCCGGCGGTGCCGGTGCCGGTGCCGGGCGGGGCCCCCCGCGGGCTGCGGGCGGTGCCGGCCCCGCCGCGGTATAAAGGGGCTGCGCGGGCCGGGCCGGGCGCACAGCGGCGGCGGCGGCGGCCGGGGCGAGCGGCGGCACCGGCACCACCACGGTGAGTCCCGGTCCCGGTCCCGGTCCCGGTCCCGGTCCCGGTCCCGGTCCCGGTCCCGGTCCCGGTCCCGGTCCCGGTCCCGGTGGCTCGGGGCGTCCCCGCCCTCGCGGCGCTGCGAGACCGGCCGCGGCCCCACCGGCAGCGTGGAGCCGGCACCGGGGGCTGCGGGGCCCGGGGGGGGGGGGGGGGCGTGAAGCCGGGAGCTGCGGGGCCCGGGCTTGGGGAGGGGGGGTCTGGGGCTGCCCGGGAGGCGCTGCCGCTGGCCCGGGGGTCCCTGGGGCTGGCTCTGCCCCCTGCCCGCACCCCCTCGCGTGTTCACGCACCCCCTCCCCTTCACCTGCCTGCACCCCCTCACCTGCCCGTGCCCCCCTGCCCACCCCCCCCCCCCCGCCCTTTGCTTGCATTGCCCGGCCCTGCCCCCCCCCCCGCCCCACGGCCGTGCCCCCCTGTGCAGCTCCGCAGTCCCCGCTGCTGCCGGGCGGGAGCGGGTGTCCGCGCTGCCCACCCGTGCTGCCCGTCCCCGGGGTCCCCATCCCGCCGCGGGGTTGGGGGTCCGTGTCCCGCCGCAGGCGGTCGGTGTGACCGGGGGCTCCGGGGGGCCGTGCGCGGGCAGGCCGTCTCCCCCGGGGGACAGCGTGGGGCCGGGTCCCCGACATCCCCGTGCCCTTCCCCGTCCTCCGGCCCCGCCGTCGCCCGGGAGCGGCCGCGTCCCCGCTCGGCTGGACGGAGCTGGGCTGTGGGCGCGGGCACCGCGCACGGTGGGATGCTCCGGACCCCCACGCCTCGCCTGGCCCCGCGGAGGCACCGGGAAAGGCGTCGCCCCGAAACCGGTGGCCGGCGAGGGGCAGGGTGGCCGTGGGGCAGCAGATGAGAGGGATCCCCCCCGTTTTCTCCTTCTGGGGAGCCAGGCGGCGGGGGTCCTGCGCGGGCTGTCCTCTCGGCCCTGGCCCGACGCTGCCCGGTCCCCCTCGCAGATGCCAGTGAGCCTCTCCACGGCCCTGCGCGTCGTCGGGACCAGCCTCTTCGCCTTGGCGGTGCTGGGGGGCATCCTGGCCGCCTACGTCACGGGCTACCAGTTCATCCACACGGAGAAGCACTACCTCTCCTTCGGGCTCTACGGGGCCATCCTGGGGCTGCACCTCTTCATCCAGAGCCTCTTCGCCTTCCTGGAACACCGGCGCATGCGGGGCGAGGGGCGGCCGGTGCGGCTGGGGCGCTCGGTGGCCCTCTGCATCGCCGCTTACCAGGAGGATCCCGACTACCTGAAGAAGTGCCTGCGCTCCGTCAAGCGCATCGCCTTCCCCGACCTCAAAGTGGTGATGGTGGTGGACGGGAACGGCCCCGACGACACCTACATGTTGGACATCTTCCACGACGTGATGGGCTCCGAGCGTTCGGGCAGCTACGTCTGGAGGAGCAACTTCCACGCGCAGGGCGAGGGGGAGACGGAGGCCGGGCTGCGGGAAGGGCTGGCCCGCGTCCAGGCGCTGGTGCGCGGCACCACCTACTCCTGCATCCTCCAGAAGTGGGGCGGGAAGCGGGAGGTGATGTACACGGCCTTCCGGGCGCTCGGAGACTCCGTGGATTACATCCAGGTGGATGCATGGCCCGGGTGGGTGGGTGCAGGGGGGGTTGAGGGCAGCGAGCGCCCTGCCTGCGTGACCCGGCAGAGGGGCTGCGGGAGGAGCCGGAGTGGCCGAGCCCGCGGCAGCACCTGGCTGCCTGGCTCAGGATCCGGCCCCGTCCACCGGCTGCGAGCCGCCGGCACCGGGGTTGAGGGGTGAAGTGCCACCGGGGTGGCCCGAGGGGTCGAGCCCTGCCCGCACCAGAGGGTTTCGCATCACCTCCTCGGCGCATCCCCCGTGTCACGGGCAGGACGTGCCCCAGGCCGGCGGCACCGTGTGGGGTCCCAGGCCCCCCACGCGTGGGTGAGGGGTGGCGGCTGGGACGGGTCCCACCGTGGTGCGCGTGGCGGGGCTGGGTGGCCCGGGGCAGCGGTGGCCGGGCACCGCGGGGCGGTCCGCTCCCTGCCACCGCCTGCCGGTCTCCGGGGCTCTGCCTCGTCTCGCCGGCCGCGGCTCGGGCTTGCCCGGCTGCGGGCTGGGCTGTCTGCCGGGCGCGCGTGGGCGGCGGGAGCGGGGCTCGACGTTCCCTCTGCCCCCAGGTGTGTGACTCAGACACGGTGCTGGACCCCGCCTGCACCGCCGAGATGCTCCGCATCCTGGAGGCCGACCCCCGCGTCGGCGGCGTTGGCGGCGACGTCCAGGTACCCTGGCCGCGAGGGAGGGCACCCCGGGGCGGCGAGGGTGCCGGGGCGGAGGGAGGGGGTTGCAGCGGTGCCAGGGCTCACGTCCGCCCCCCCCCCCAGATCCTGAACAAGTACGACTCGTGGATCTCCTTCCTGAGCAGCGTGCGGTACTGGATGGCCTTCAACGTGGAGCGTGCCTGCCAGTCCTACTTTGGCTGCGTGCAGTGCATCAGCGGGCCCCTGGGCATGTACCGCAACGCCCTGCTGCAGCAGTTCCTCGAGGACTGGTACCACCAGACCTTCCTGGGCAGCAAGTGCAGCTTCGGGGACGACCGGCACCTCACCAACCGCGTGCTCAGCCTGGGCTACCAGACCAAGTACACGGCTCGCTCCAAGTGCCTGACGGAGACGCCCACCCGCTACCTGCGCTGGCTCAACCAGCAGACCCGCTGGAGCAAGTCCTACTTCCGCGAGTGGCTCTACAACGCCCTGTGGTTCCACAAGCATCACCTCTGGATGACCTACGAGTCGGTGGTGACCGGCTTCTTCCCCTTCTTCCTCATCGCCACCGTCATCCAGCTCTTCTACCGCGGCCGCATCTGGAACATCCTCCTCTTCCTGCTGACGGTGCAGCTGGTGGGCATCATCAAGGCCACCTACGCCTGCTTCCTGCGGGGCAACGCCGAGATGATCTTCATGTCCCTCTACGCCCTCCTCTACATGTCCAGCCTGCTGCCCGCCAAGATGTTCGCCATCGCCACCATCAACAAGTCGGGCTGGGGCACGTCGGGGCGCCGGACCATCGTGGTTAACTTTGTGGGGTTGCTGCCGGTGTCGGTGTGGGTGGCGGTGCTGCTGGGCGGGCTGGCCTACACCGCCTACAGCCAGGACCTCTTCAGCGAGACCGAGGTGGCCTTCCTCGTCTCGGGTGCCATCCTCTACGCCTGCTACTGGGTGGCCCTGCTCACCCTCTACCTGGCCATCGTCGCCCGGCGCTGCGGCAAGCGGCAGGAGCAGTGCGGGCTGGCCTTTGCCGAGGTCTGACCGCGGAAAGCGCCGGGGTGGCCCCGCGTGCTGGGGCGACCGCCACCGGTCCCCTCCTCGCCCGCCACCAGCCCCGGCACAGCCGGCACTGAGCCATCGGGTGCTGGGCAGCGCTGAGCGCGCCCGCCGCGGCGTTTCTGATCAAGTCTTGCTTTTTTTGTTGTTGTTTTGTTTGGTTTTTTTCTTATTTTCATTTTTCTGTACAAACCTGGCTGCTGGCCGGGGAGAGGCCGAGCCGGGGCTGACTGTCACCGGGCTGGGCACAGCCTCGGCACACGCGGGGGCTGACGGCAATGTCCCTGCCGTGCCATACCGAGCATCCCGGCGTGCTGTGTGGAGCGCTGCTGGCCAGGCTCCCCCCAACCCACCACCGCAGCTGGGTCTTCCACCTTTCGGTGCTTTCTATGGGGACTTCACGGTCCCCTGTCCACGGTGCTATGGCAAAATGGCCCCACGGGGCACCGTCTCCGTCCGGCGCTGTGCCAGCACCGCTGGCTGGTGCTGCCTGCCTCTGCCCCACGGCTGTTGTATGTGCGGGCACGTACCCACGGGGACCCCCCCCCGTGGCTCCCTCCAGCCCCTTTCGAGGGGGTCCGGCTGCCCCAGGAGGGCAGCACCTCCCTTCAGCTTTGCCAAAGAGCCAAGGGGGGGATCCCAGCATGCAGAAACAGGGGAAACCGGGGCCGTGGCTTGGCCGGAGCGTCACCGTGGCCCCATTGTACCAACCCTGCTGCCTTCCTGGCGTCTGTCTAGACAGCGGGGAGACGCTGGGTTTTGGGCTTGGGCATGCAGAGGAGGGCGGGGAAGAGCTGGTTCCCAACCTTTCCCCTCCCCAGGGAATTTACCCGGTCGTCTCCCCTGGGCCCTCTTTTTTTCAGGGCTTAAAAACCTTTCTACAATTGAGCTTTTAGATTGTTTTGTTTAATTTAATATGAGGTTTTTTAGGAGACTTTTGTAGCTCTTTGGTATTCATACTTATTGCTAATTGTTTGTAAATCTATTTATTTTTTAACCTGCGGGTTTTTTTCATATTTTGGAAAAGTCTGTTTTTTATATCCTGATGGATTTGTCAAAATAAAGACTTGCACAGAGAAAGGGCGGTGTATGGGAAAGACAGCCCTGCCTGGGCTTGGGGGGAGGTCACTGCCCACCAGGACACATCTCGCCTGGGACAGTGGCCACGTTTGTGCCCCAGAGCGCAGCAGCTCGCAGGAATGAAGTCGTTACAGGGGGCACAGGTGACCTGGGAAGGGCTCTGGGTACCCAGATGCAGGACCCAGCACCCCGAGGTGGCCCTGGGAGTCCTCCGTACGGGACAGGGATGAGGCCAGGGCTGGCCCTGGATCTCCCTGAGCCCTGGCAACAGTGCCCAGGGCTGCCTGGCAGCAGAGCAGAGCTCACAGTTGCTGGCCCGAGTCTTCACACTTTCTTGGGCACGTTGGTGATGATGGGTTTGGGGCGGGTTTTGAAGAGGAGCTTGGTTTTGATGAGGGCGGTGACGGTGTAGCAGGCGTGCAGCCCCGCGGGACTGGGCTCGCCGGCTCCCCGCTTCACCAGGACGGCAAAGGGCTTCTCCAGCTGCACCACCTTCCCGTAGAGGATGTGGTGGCCCACGATGAGCACGGGGACCCCCTAGAGAGAGCAACGAGAGGCAGAGGGTGAGGGCGGGCAGGATCCCGGCTGCCGGAGCCGTCCCCCGGTAAGGCGGCGTGGCCTGCCTCACCTCACGGGTGTAGTGCAGGTCTCCCAGGAGGCTCCCCGCCAGCTCGCCACTCTGCCGGGGCTCAACCTCACCCTGCAGCTCCACCAGCACCCACTGCGCCAGGCCCCCAGCACCCCCGCTGTGGGTGAGAGAGGCACCTTCACCCCACGGCTCCAATCCTGCCTGGGGCCGCGGGCGTAGAGCCGGGGGCAGGATCAGCAACCCCCCCCCCCCCCCAAAAAGGCTGGTAGCCTCACCTGGAGATGACGATCTGCACCATGCTCCGGGCCCTGCAAAGCACCGGCAGAGACACGGTCAGCGCGGGGGGGACACGGGCAGGCCCCGCTGCGGCGGGAGCCCCCAGCCCCCGCCCCGGGGCCTTCCCTCGTACCCCCCCAATGCCCAGCCCCCCCCCATCCCGGGCCCTGCAGCTGCCCCCGCACCCCACAGACCCCCATGCCCAGACTCCCCCCACCCCTCCGGGCCTCGCAGCCCCCCCCCCCCCCCCCGCCCCGGGCCGCCGTTGCGCGGGGCGCTGGTGCCCTCCAGCGGCCCCGGTGATGCGGGGCCGGGCCGGGCCGCTCTGCGGGCTGGGGCCGCTCCCGCCTCCCACTCCCGATCGAGCCCCCGACCCGCTCCCCCGACCCCCCCGCCCGCCCCGATCCCGCACCCCCGGATCGGGTCGGGCCGGAGCCGCTCGCCCGGCAGCGCCCGAATCTCCCGCCGGCGCCGCGTTGCTACTTCCGCTTCCGGCCACGCCCCTCCCTCTCCGCCCCGGGAGAGGGCGCTTCCGGTTCCGGCTGCGCCGCGCGCACGTGGGGCGGAGCGGGTCCCGGCGCGGGGGTCCCGGCGCGGCGGGATGGGGGAGTTCGAGGTGCACCGGGTGCGGTTCTTCGGCCTGGTGCCGGCGGGAGTGCGCTGCCTGGCCTGCCAGCCCCGCGGCAGCCGCCTGGCCCTGGCCCGCACCGACGGCGCCGTCGAGGTCTACAACTTCGCCGCCAACTACTTCCAGGAGAAGGTGAGGCGGCCGGGCCGGGCCCTACCGAGCCGTACCGGGCCCTACCGAGCCGTACCTGGCCGTACCGGGTTGTACCGAGCCGTACCTGGCCGTACCAGTCTGTACCTGGCCGTACCGGTCTGTACCGGGCCGCACTGCACCGTACCTGGCCATACCGGGCCATACTGAGCCATACCAGGCCGTACCAGTCTGTACCTGGCCGAACTGAGCCGTACCGAGCCGTACCTGGCCGAACTGAGCCGTACCGAGCCGTACCTGGCCGTACCGAGCCGTACCTGGCGGTACCGAGCCGTACCTGGCTGTACCTGGCCGTACTGAGCTATGCCTGGCCATACTGGGCCATACCGAGCCATACCTGGCCGTACTTGGCTGTACCAGGCTGTAGTGAGCCGTACCGGTCTGTACCTGGCCATACCTGGCTGTACTGAGCCATACTGGGCCATACTGAGCCATACTGGGCTGTACCCAGCCGCACCGAGCCATACTTGGCCATACCAGGCTGTACTGAGCCGTACTGGGCCGTACTGGGCTGTGCAGCAGGGTAACGGGTTTCCCTCCCCAGGTGATCCCCGGGCATGAGGCCCGGTCGGTGGAAGCGCTGTGCTGGGCGGCGGGAGACCGGCTTTTCGGAGCCGGCCTGAGCGGGGACATCACTGAGTACGACCTGGCCCTGCTGTGCGTGGCGCGCTCCGTCGATGGCTGCGGGGGGCCCATCTGGAGCATGGCGGCTAACAGCAGCGGCACGCAGCTGGCGGTGAGTGCGACCGAGGACCGGGACCGGGATGGCTCTCCCATCCCCGGAGCAGGGGCGGCCTGGCTGGGGTGCTGGCAGAGGGAGAGGGTCCGCCCGGCCCACCGGGGCTGATCCCGACCCTCCCACAGATCGGCTGCGAGGACGGCTCGGTTAAGCTCTTCCAAGTCGTGCCGGGGGGGATCCAGTTTGAGCGGAACCTGGACAGGCGGAAAGGTGAGTCCGGGAGGGCTCGGTACTGCGGCGGCATCGTCCCTCTGTCCCCTCTGTCCATCCCGGCTGCCCCACTCCCGGTGACCGAGTGCCTGTGAATCCACGGAGTCACACCGGGAGCTTCCTTCCCCACAGGCCGCATCCTCTGCCTCTCCTGGCACCCGTCAGACACTCACATAGCGGCCGGCTCCATCGACTTCCTCCGCGTCTTCGACGTCTGTTCCGGTAACTCACAGCCCAAGGCGTGAGCCCAGCCTGTCCCTTGTCCCCTGCCCCGAGGACCGCCAGCACCGGCACGTCTCACGCTCTGAGGGGATCCCCTTGTCACCCCCAACCGTCCTTCCTGCCTCTCAGGCCAAACCGTCCAGAGGATCATGGTGAACTACCACGTGCTGAAGGTGAGGCGCGAGTGCATCGTGTGGAGCATCGCCTTCCTCTCCAGCGGCACCGTCATCACCTCGGACTCCTTTGGGAGGGTGCAGTTCTGGGACTGGCAGCGAGGGACGCTGATGGAGTCCCACACTGTCAGCACCTCGGCCGTCCTCTCGCTGGCCGTGTCGGAGGTAGGCAAGTCCCCCCGTGTGCCCCCCAGGCAGCCAGGGCCCGTCTGGGCTCCTGTGTGCTGGGCCAGGGGTGTTCGGGCAGGAGCTGCCTGGCTCGGTGCCTTTGGTCCGGCAGGACCAGGGCTGGGAGAGAAGCTGCCAGTCCCTGCCTGCCTCCCGGTGCTGCCCTTTCATTCTTCCCAGTCTGTGCCCGCAAACCCCGTCCCCGTTTCTCTCACCAGAAGGAGGACAGCATCATTGTGGGCACCTCGACGGGGGCCACTTACCAGTTTCAGCTGCTGCCAGTGAAGATGGGCAGCCTGGAGAAGCGCTGGGTGCGGACGAAGCCCTTCCAGCATCACACCCACGACGTGCGAGCCGTGGCACACAGCTCAACGGCTCTTATCTCTGGGGGTAGGACTGGCTGCGGTCACGAGGAGGGCTTGGGTCTCTCCCCCCCAGTACCGGTTTGGCTGACCTCTGCTTGGCTTTCAGGCCTGGACGCCCAGCTGGTGATCCGCCCGCTGATGGAGAAGATGCAGAAGAAGGGCTATGACGCCGCACTCCGCAAATTCACCTTCCCCCACGTAAGTGCCGCTCTGAGCGGGGTCTCACGCCTGGCAAGGCAGGCTGGCAGGGCTGGCTCTTCCTGCGGGAGAAGGCTGGCCCTCCCTGCCCTGCTGGGTCCCCTCCCTGCCCTGCTGAGTCCCCTCCCTGGCCCTGGCACGTCTGGAGGCTCCTGCCACAGAGTGGGTAGAAGTTGGCAAGCCCGTCTTGCTGGTCCTGCTGGGTCTCCATCTCTGGGCTCCCATCCCATGGGACCCGAGTCCTTCCTCTCCCCCGCCCTGGCGTCTCCAGCCCCCCAGGGCGTTTCGGCTTTGGCCCAGCCCTTTCTGCCAGGCTGCGGGTTCGTGACAGTCTGCCCGTTTCTGCACACAGCGACGCCTCGTCTCCTGTGCCAGGAAAGCCCGGCTGCTCCTCTTCCAGTTCTCCCAGCACCTGGAGCTCTGGAGACTTGGCTCCACTGACGAGACCGGTGAGTTGCAAGGCCCAGCTCTCCGGTACGAGTCTTGTGGCAGAGCCCGGGCTGCCTGCAGGATTTCGGGCATGAACGGTCCTGCTGTTCGGGCAGCGGAGGGGTGGTTTAGCTCGGGCTCCTTCGTCCCCACAGCCCTGCGCTGGCATGACAGCCACAGGCCGGGCTGTGTTTCCCATCGTGGTGTGTGCCTGGGCACAGGCTGCCCGGCCGGTGCGAGGCTGTGCTCATGCTTCCAGCGGAGCTGGGACAGGCCCTGGGGAGTTCAGCTTCGGGGGAGGTTGGAGAAGGGTCTGGGCTCTCCCTTGGGTGCTGCTCCCTTGGGATCCCCAGCTGCTCGACAGGTCCCCTGTCGTTTCCCCACCGTCACTGATGTGCCATGCGGTTTCTTGTCATCCCAGGAAAGGATGGCGAGGTCCTTCCCTTGTGCCGCATGCCTGAGCACCTCGTGCAGCTCAAGAGCAAGGTAGGGCTGAGCCGGGGCTGGGGGTCCACCCTGGTGCCTGCCCCTCCGCTCTCCCTCTGACGGCTGAGCTGCGTGTGCCAAGCCGCCGGGGGATCTCACGGGCCACACTCGGCCTCTCTGCCTTTCCAGGGTCCGGAGCACATCTACTGCAGCTGCGTCTCGCCCTGTGGCGGCTGGGTTGCCTACTCCACAGCCTCCCGCTTCCACCTCTACCGAGTGCAATATGAGGGTGATGGCGTCAGCATCAAGAAGGTGAGGAGGGGGACGGGCCGTCCCGCTGCTGGGGAGAGGTGGTGGGTGGCTGCGGGGTCCCGGAGGGCTGGCATGGCCAGAGTTGCTTGCAGGGAGCGAGGGTGGCAGCGGTCGGTGGCTGTCAGCACTGCTTTCTCCCCCCTTCAAGGTCCCCAAAGTGCCCAAGCTGCTGCTGCCAGCCTACCAGCTCCAGTTCTCCTCCGACTCTGGCAGCCTCTTTGTTGCCTCCGCTCGAGGCTCCGTCCACGTCCTCCAGCTGGTGGAGCCGGGGGGCTGCAAACACCTGCACACATTTCGGCCACCCTCAGGTTTGGACTGGTGGGGAGCTGGGGGTGTTGGGGAGGTGCTGGGGGGTCCCTGGGCTCCGTGTCCCCTCCCTGCCATGGGTGCAGAGGGGTGTGCAGGGCTCAACATGTCCCCCCTTTCCTGCCCTGGAGTGTGGGGGTCCTTCTTCCCTGACAGCCTCTGCCCTGTGTTTGTGCCACCCTCGTGGCCTGACACAGGTGGGGGAGCGGGGCGCACAGATAGGCAGGGGGGATGTGGGTTTGGATGTTCCCTGGGAGTGGGTCTGGGGCTCCTTGCAGGCCTGAGCACCCGTTACAGCCGGTGAGGGTGTTTCTGCAGGGTCCCCCGAGGCCGTTTACCTGCTGGCATCGAGCGCAGACGGGCACTGGCTGGCCGCAGTCGGCGGGGACTGGGCAATCCACGTCTACGACCTGAAATGCTTCAAGGTAGGAGCAGGTTCTGGAGGAATGACCCCCACTGCCCTCCTGCCTTGGGGGGCTGGGTGTCAGTGGGCTCAGCGCATAGGTCCCCTCCCTGTAAGCCATTGCTGCGTCCCCGGAGCAGGACTGGGGCTGGGCCTGTGGGAAGGGGGGGGTCACAGGCAGCCCCGGTTGTTCCCGTCAGCGTGCTGTCCTCCTGCCTTGCAGCATCACTGCACGGTGCCCACGTACAGCTGTGCGGTGACGGCCCTCGCCATCCACCCCGTCACCAACAACCTCGTTATTGCCTACTCGGACCAGCAGGTAGGAGCTTTCCTCTTGACCCTGGCCCTTTCCCCACGGCTCTCTCCCTGGCCTCTGGGCTTTCTGGCCGCACCGCTCTGCAGGAGAGCCACGGCTCCGGGCGGGCGTAGGGACCCGGCTGGCCTTCGCTGCCTGCTGTCCCTGGCAGGAGCCTGTCCCCACGCAGCGCTCGCAGCCTGCCCGTGTGGGGGTGACGCCAGGGAGGACCGGACCTCACAAGCCGCCCCATCTGCCCTCTTCTGCCTCTCCAGCTGTTCGAGTTCAGCATCCCTGAGAAGCAGTACACGGCCTGGAGCCGCATGGTGCAGAACTGCGGGCTGCACAGGGTCTGGCTGGAGAGGGACTCGCCCATCACCCACATCACCTTCAACCCCAAGAATCCCTCGCACATCCTGCTCCACGACATCTACATGTTCTGCGTCCTCGACAAGTCCCTGGTGAGTCTGCGTGCCGGGTCGGGAGGGCTGGGTTTGTGCCCAGGACATCTCCCCTGCCCGGGCCTGCGGGGAGCGGAGGGAGTGGTGCGCGGTGCCGAGGTGGTGGTGGTGGTCCCAGGCAGCACTGACGTGTGCCGTGCCCTCTCCTCGCAGCCCCTGCCAGACAACAGTGCCCTCCTGATGAACCAGAGCACCCTGAAGCAGCTCCCGGAGACTGCCAGGCAGCGGCAGCTCCACGCCTTCAAGATCTGCAAGAAGTTCCAGGTGGGTGACGGTGTTGCTGGGTGTGTGCTGTGTCGAGGAGGGGGTGCTGGTGGGGTTGGGGGTGCCCTGTGCCCATGGTCCCTGCGGCCCCACCAGCTCCTGTGCCCAGGTGTTCCTGGTTCTATACCAGCACCGGGTGCCCAAGCGGCGGAGCAGAGCTTGGTCTCAGTCCCTGTCACGGCGCAGCCGCTTGCTGCGATCTCATGGGCTCTGGTCGCCCAGCAGCTCCTGCAGCACACACCCCCAAGCAATGCCCCTGGTTACGGCTAAGCCAGAGCCGGCTGCAGGGCCGGCTGCAGGGCCGCTCTGCGTGGCTGAGTCTGGCAAGCCGAGGCAGAGGGGGGCCGGCACCACGCTCTTATCTCCTGCCCCCTCCCTGCCCCACAGCCCCTGCTCTTTGCGGATCTGTTGGACGAGAACTGCCTCGTGATGGTGGAGCGGCCCATCATGGACATCAAGACCCAGCTGCCACTGCCCATCCAACAGAAGAAATTTGGCACCTGAGAGCAGAACCATCTCCTCTAGCCGCAGAAACTGTGTGTGCTGCTTTCCTTGTGTGCTGTAGGAATAAACCCCGCTGTTCTGTACGGCTGCGGGCTCGGGGCTCCTCCTTGCCCTGCACGGCTCCCTGCTCTCGCAGCAGCGGGTCAGGTTGGCACCGGCCTGAGCATGAGGACCCGGCCACCTCGTACGGCTCTCTCCTGCCCATGCCGGTCCTCCTCCCGGGGCTGTGGGGCAAGGTGGCACCCAGAATCTCCTGCCCTCTCACTGGCTGCTCTGCTGGGCAGCGTCGGGTCCCAGTGTTGGCTTCTCTTTCCCAGTGTCGGCCAGCAACTGGGTGGGTCGGTAGGCACTGGGGTGCTGCCTGGGGTAGTGGACTCCCATCCCTTGGATGGACAGACAGATGGCGATTGCTGGTGCTCAGCACCCACATTCAACATCCCCAGCTGGGTGAGCAGCATCTGCCCCTGCTCTGTGCCCAGGGAGAGGTGCTGGCTTGCCAAACCAGAGCCTGCAGCTGCATGCTGGTGGAACTGGGGTGTAGTGGGGTCCCTCTGCCAAACCGCCGCTCTCGGCACATGCACCTCTGCGGTGGCTGTTAGCTGGAAAGCCACGTACCTTCTCCTCCGGCCCTTCCAGTAACACCAGTACCCCATTTCCAGTTTGCGCTTGTACCCTCCCGAGCAGGACCAAGCAGGCTGGTTGGTCCTGAAGGTACAGGACCCACTCCCCTCGCCTTGTACCCCCAAAGGACATCTCCCCATCCCCGAGGAAGGGGCTCTGGGGGAAAATTCTGGCTCTAGGAGCAGCTGCCGGCTCGCTGCCCTAGAAACGAGCGGGGAGCGCGGCTTTGCTAAGCGGGGCTTTAGGCAGAGCCCGGGAAATGGAGCGCGGGGCGGGAAATAAAGCGCGGGGCGGGAAATAAAGCGCGGGGCGGGGCTTCACCGCCCCTCCCTCCGGCGCGACCAATCGCAGCAGCGGCGGCGGATCCGCCGCCGCTGCTGCGATTGGTCGCGCCGGAGGGAGGGGAGGGGCGTCTCGGCCCCGCCTCTCCCGCCGCGCAGAGCCTACCGCAGCGCGCCATGCGGGCGGGAGGTGTGGCCGCCGCGCCACGCCCACACCCGCCGCCCCTCCTCCAGGCCCCGCCCCTTCTCCCGGTGAACGGCGGCGAGCGGCGAGCGGCATGGCCGTGTGGACCCGCGCCTGTAAAGCGGGGCTGCTGGAGCTGCTGCTACGGGAACGTTGGGTGCGGGTAGCGGCGGAACTGAGCGGCGAAGCGTTGAGCCTGACGGCGGAACCGGGAGGCGGCGAGACGGCGGTGCTTAACGGCGTGGTTAACGGCAACGCGGAGGCGGCGCCCGGTTGCGTGCGGAGGGTGCGGGTGGTGAAGGCGGAGGCGGGAGGGCTCGGTATCAGCATCAAGGGAGGTCGGGAGAATCGTATGCCGGTGCTCATCTCGCGTATCTTCCCGGGGCTGGCGGCGGAACGGAGCGGGGCGCTCCGTCTGGGCGACGCCATCCTCGCCGTTAACGGCGTCGATCTCCGGGATGCCACCCACGATCAAGCCGTCCAGGCGCTGAAGAGAGCCGGCAGGGAGGTCATCCTCGAAGGTACCGGCTAACCCCTCCTCCCCGTCCTCCGTACCGGCCCCCCGGTTCTCCCTCCCTCCTCTCCCGGTGCTCCCCCCCGCCCCCGTCCCATGACCGGGTCCCACGACCCCCCCTCTGCTGCTGTCACCGGGCTCCCGGACCCCCGCCTTGGGCCCCTTTTCCGGTTGTGGGACCCCACTCCCCCCACCCCACCCCGCTCACGGTACGTGTCTGCCCACCCCCCCAACCCCGGTGCTGGGTCCCGGCGTGCCCCCGCCTGGCATGGGGACAGGGACAGGGGTGTCCCCTGCCCGGCCAGGGCGCTCCTGCTTGTGGTGGGACGGGGACCCCTCCCAGGTGGGGACAAGGACGGGCCATCTCGGCTGACTGTGCCCCCCCCGGGACAGAGCTGTGCCCCCCCGGGACAGAGCTAGGGTCCCCTTCGACAGACCTGGAGTCCCCTGGCTGCAGTGTCCCCCCAGGACAGTGTGTCCCCCGTCTTCAGGGACAGAGCCCCTGGGGTGGGTGCTTGTGCCCCCCCAAGTCCCCGGGGAGGGCCGTGGCTCCCCAGGGGGTGAGTTCGGGGTCTGCCCGTGTCCCCGTGGGCTCCGTGCTGGCGGCACAGCCGGCTCGGGGCTGGCCTGCCAGAGCCACCGGCTCCTGCCCGACCTGTTCCCGGCAGCCCGACAAGCTCGGGCAGGGCCCGGCTGGCCCGGCGGTGCGTGGCACGGGGCTCGTGCCGTGGGGTGCCGCGCCCTGGGCAGCCGGGAGGACGCGAGCCGCCCGTGCCGTGGGTCAGCATGGTCCGTGCAGGTCCGTGGTGCCGCACACGCCGTCCTGGTGTCCTAGCAAGGCCGTCTGTTCTCTGGTGCGTGGGGCTGCTCCGCGGATGCGGTGCCCGGTGCGTGCCGGGGTTTGGTCGCCTGTGCCTGGCTGGGCTGGGCTGACGCCGGTGGCAGGTGCTCCCGCTCACCTGCCTGCTCCCGGCACGCTGCGCCGGCGTGAGGGCAGGCAGACGGGCTCCTTGGCGCAGCCGTACCTGGCACGGGGTGGCTCTGTGTGGCTCGGCCACGGTTGGGGTGCTGTGGGGGCCGAGGTGCAGCTGCGGTGTTGGGCTCGGTGTTTAAACACCGGGCGGGTCAGGGCCACCGTCGGAGGCAGCGAGAGTCCCCACAGGGGTCTGCGCCGGATTCACCGTCTCCCCACCGCGTCCTTCCCCTCGCTCCTGTCTCGTGCCGCCCGGCCGTTTGATCCTGTCCCGCCAGAGCTCCGGCCCCGCGGCATGTTTGTCCCTCGTTTCCGCCAAGGGTACGGGCGCCGCGGCAGCCGCCCCTTCCCTTCCCGTCGGGGCCGTGGGGCTGCTCATCCGATGGCTGCGGCTGCCCCAGAGCCCAACAGAACCGTCTGGCTCCTGGCTGGCATCTGCGGGCCCTGGAGAGGAGCTGAGGAAGACCTTGGCTGCGTCATCCCACCCTGTTCCTCCTCGCCAGTCACTGGAGGTGCGACCGCCCTGGCAGGCAGGGCTGCCGGGCACGTGCCGGGGCTTCGCCCGGGCCCTGAGCCGGTGGCGGACTATGGGAGCACCAGCCCTGCACCGGCACCCCAGTGGGGCTGGCAGCCCCCGCCCTGGGTGCTGGGTTTGGCCGCAGGGACCCACTCCAGGCACCTTCCTCCCGGGGTGCCTGCAGGCACACGGCACGTTCTGGCATGCTCCGGCGCGCTGGGGGAAGGGAGCCCTTCCGCTTCTGCAGGGGAGCTGCGGGCAGAACTGGCGGCCGGCGGGCACACGGGCTGGCCAGG
The DNA here is from genome assembly GCF_026419915.1 of Harpia harpyja. Taxonomy (NCBI): domain Eukaryota; kingdom Metazoa; phylum Chordata; class Aves; order Accipitriformes; family Accipitridae; genus Harpia; species Harpia harpyja. The sequence continues at coordinate 1,443,973 of NC_068948.1, read as the reverse complement.
CGCTGGTGAAGGGGAAGGCCGGTTGCAAGAGCTGACCTATGTGCAAACGTGGGGAAACCTCTTTGGTGTCTTCCCTCTGGGTGTGGGTGCCGGTGGTAGGAGGGGGCTCTGGCCTCGAGGACGGACCGATGCCGTCCGGGAAGTGCATGGGGACTCAGTCCCAGTAAAACCAGCACTAACCCGGCGTTGCTGTGCAGCCGGAGCAGCTGCCTTCCTGCGGCAGGTCGGGCGAGGGGTGCAGGCGGCGGCCGGGTTTCCTTTGCGGTGAGCGCGTAGGCAGGGTGGCAGCGGCTGTGCCGGGGCGGCTGTGCGCTGGCCGCCGGCTCACCAGAAGCAGAAGAGGTGGTGGTAGGTGCCGCTGCCTGGGTGCCAGCTCCATCTCCCCGAAAGCAGGGAGCTGTCTCTGCTGCTGTCCCCGCCGGCAGACACAGTCCCGTGGATCCGCTCGGTGCCAGGGCATGCTTCCCGCGGTGGCCGAGCTGGCGCAGCCTGGCAGCAACTGCCTGCTGGTCCCAGCCGCCGCGGAGAGCCACCAGTGTGGCTGCAGCCCCGCCGAGCCCACGCTCCTCCGGCAGCGCCCCGGCACAACGCTTGGGCTCCCGCACCGCCGGCTGCCCGGCTCGGTCTCTTGCCTTCCCGGTTCCGGGGGCTCTCGGCAAGCCTGGCCTTCGGGGAGGTGGTGGTCGTGCCCCGGCGGAGGTTGGCACTGGCACCGTGGGGTCACGGCACCGCGGGCTGGAGCCCTGCCGGGGACTGGCTGGAAGGTGCCGGGCTCCCGGCCGGCGCTGGAGGCAGCTGCTCACATCTGGCAAACAGCTGTCGAGCGGCCCCGCAGCGGGAGCTGCCGCCGCTGCCGCTACCCCCGCCGGCGCTGCCCTGCCCGGCCAGGCAGCGGGATTAGGGGTGCACGGGGACGGCGGTAATCCCGGGATCAGCGCGGCGGGAGGCTAATATTAACTCGTTTGCTGCCCGCAGCAAGGACAAGCGCCTCGTGGCAGCACGTCCCCACCCCGCCACGCTGCTCGGCTCAGCAAATCCGGCGGGAGGGCAGGGGGCCAGCCTGCCCGCTCCCCATCCCTGCCGGCATCTCCCTGCCCGCGCCGTGGGGGGATTTGCGGCGGGCGAGCCCTGGGCCGCGGCAGGCGTCTGCCCACGGGACCGCGGGGTCCGGCAGTGGCAGGACCGGCCGAGAGCAGGACCTGGGCCCTGCCGCCGCCATCGTTCCCGCTCCGGCAAAGCGCCGGTGGGCCGGCTGGCCTGGCTGCGTTGCGGCATCGTGCCAGCTCCGCGGACACTTTCACCGAGCGGCGGGGAGCTTCGTTTCACAGCGGATTACAGCTTATTTGCTTTTTTTTTTTTTTTGGTTGGTTTTAATTCCCCGCTGCCCCAGGCTGCGTGGACGTCGCTGTTCCCAGCGCGTTCCTCCTTTGGGGGTGGGATGACGGGGCTCGGCGCAGGCAGGCTGCTCTCTCACGGCATGCGTGCCGGCCGGGGAGCCGTGTCCGGGGGGGCCACGGCAGGCAGGGGTCCAGCGCCGGCTGCAGCTTTCCTGCCTGGCCGAGCGTGCCGTCCCGCACGGCCTCATCCCCGCTCTGGCAGGCGGCTCGGCTGACGCTCCCTGACATCTTGAAGGCGTTGGCTTTCCCCGAGCCTGGCAGCTGGCGCAGCCGTTGGCGCTGGTCAACCCACGGCGGCACCGTGGGCTGGATGAACCGGGCTCCGCGGCTCCTGGTCCGGAGCTGGGATGGGCTCCGGGGTGCTGGCGCCTCGCCGGGGCTCTGCTTTGGCTGGGCTGGGTGGTGCTCAGGGAGAGACCGTCCGGGGGGAATAGGAGCCGGTGCCTCCTTCCTTCCTGGCCAGCCTGGAGAGGAGCATGGAGCCGGGATGTCCTGGCCTCAAATCCTCCTCCTCCTCCTCGTCCTGCCGGGAGCGGAGGCAGGCTGCTGGCAGGCGCCGGCGGCAGCGTGGGGTCAGCCTGCCATCAGCGCCCGCGGCGCTGGAAACTTGGCCGGCGTTGTCCTCGCAGCGAGGCGGCCGGGGCGGCTCAGGATGGGCTGCAGCCTGACCTCCTGCCCGGCCCCATTGTGCTGCGCCGCCTTCCCTTTCCTTACGCCCGCGCCGGCTGCCGGTAACGGGGATGAGCCGCCAGCGCCCGTCCCCTGCTTGGGACACCTCCGTCTCAGGGCAGGGTGGGACGCTCCGGGCCGTGGCCCGGTCCCCAGGTCTCTCCAGGGCTGCTGCCCCCCTCCCCGGGGTGGGAAGGCAGGGTACCCCCCTTTCCCGCTGCCTGTCCTCTGCCTGCAACACGAGGCCGGGGGGGGGGCGTGAGTTCAGCTGCCTGGGATGTGGGCTGTGCTGGTGCTGCTGGGAGGGGTCCCGCAGCCCCCCAGGCTTGGCCGAGACCCTGTGCGTGCTCGGGGGGATGACAAGACACCCCTTTGATCAGAGCATCCCTGGGGTGCAGGACCCCTGCCCAGCTGTAACCTGTCCCCCCTGCTTCCCCCCCCAGTGAAGTTCATGCGGGAGGTGACCCCCTACATCAAGAAGCCCTCGCTGGTGTCGGACCTGCCGTGGGAGGGGGCCGCCCCGCAGTCGCCCAGCCTGAGCGGCAGCGAGGACTCAGGCTCCCCCCAGCACCAGGGCCCCCGCGACCGCAAGGTGATCCCCCTGAAGATGTGCTTCGCCGCCAGGAACCTCAGCATGCCCGACCTGGAGAACCGGTGAGGGCAGGGGCTACCCGTGCCCCCCCCCCTCCAAGCCGGTATGGGGGACCCTGCTCCCCACGGACCCCCCGGGACAGGGCTGGGGGCTGCCCCTTGCTGCGACCATGACCTCCCGCTTTCCCTGCTGATTTGTGAAAGGAAAGTCCCGGGGGTTTGGCTGGGGCAAGGGCTGTGCTGGCCCGCCCCCCCTACCCCCCCGGGGTGTTTGGCAGCCTCCCCTGCCTATGAAAAGGGGGGCCCTGCAAATCCCCCCAGTTCTGCCTGCCAGCAGAGCTAGCACCAGTCTGCGCTGGTGGCTCCCCGGCACGGCCAGAGCCCCAAACCAGTGCGGCCAGTTTGCCGGGCTGGGCACGGGCAGGGGCACACTCAGCCAGGTGCCGCTGCTCCCGTCTCACCCAGCGCCGCGTCCCCTCGCAGGCTGATCGAGCTGCACTCGCCGGACAGCAGGAACACCCTGATCCTGCGCTGCAAGGACACGGCGACGGCGCACTCCTGGTTCACGGCCCTGCACGCCAACATCACCGCCCTGCTCCCCCAGGTCCTGGCCGAGCTCAACGCCATGCTGGGCACCGGCGGCGCCGCGGCCGGCGGCAGGGAGGTGAAGCACATCGCCTGGCTGGCTGAGCAGGTACGCACGGCCGGGGTTGTGCCGAAGATGCCCGTCTGGTGCCGTTCCCGCGGTCAGCAGCGCCGATGGGGCTGTGGTTGCAGCCGCGTGGCTGCTGGAGAGCCCTGCCGCCGGCCTGGGCACCGGGCTCTGCCGCTCTCCCATTCCCCATCTGGCCGGCCGGCTGCGCCCCGGCGAAGGCAGCGCTTTCCGTGCCCTCGGTCCCCTCTCCTGTTGGGATTTCCCGGCTGGAGACGCTCATCACCCCCTCGCTTTTCCATGAATTCACTGCCTGAGAGCCGCAGCCTGCCCGGGCACCGCGGCGAGCTCGGCCCCGGCAGCGGGGTCCCCTCGGGATGGCCGCTGGCCACGGCGCCTTGCACAGCTTTACACGGACGCTGCCGAGAGCCCGGCAAAGCGGAGCCGCTGGCTGGGGGTCAGCCCGGCCGTGGGCGCAGGGAGCGGGGTGCCTGGGCAGCGGCGGGTGCCTGCAGCCCCCGGTGCCCCTCACCGTGCCCTCGTGTCTCTCGCAGGCGCGCCTGGACGGAGGGCGGCAGCAGTGGCGGCCGGTCCTCATGGCGGTGACGGAGAAAGACCTGCTGCTGTACGACGGCATGCCCTGGACCAGGGACGCCTGGGCTTCCCCCTGCCACAGCTACCCGCTGGTGGCTACCAGGTGGGCTGGAGCGGGGGGGCTGGACCCCTCTGCCTGCATCCTCCGGGGACCAGCTCCCCTCGGCCGCATCCAGCTCCTCCGCTTGTGTCTTGGCTCTGCCTCTCGCCGGAGCAGGGGGAAAGACCCCGGAGTGCACGGAGCGGCGCGGTGCTGGCGCGGTGCTGGCATAGTGCTGGCGCTGCCGTCGTGCCCCTGACCCCCTCCCTATCCGTTCCTGCCCCCCTCCCCAGGCTGGTCCACTCGGGCTCGGGCCGCCGCTCGCCCTCCCTGGGCTCGGAGCTCACCTTCGCCACCCGGACGGGCTCTCGCCAGGGTGTGGAGATGCACGTCTTCCGCGTGGAGACCCACCGGGACCTCTCCTCCTGGACACGCGTCCTCGTCCAGGGCTGCCACGCCGCCGCCGAGCTGGTCAAGGAAGTGACCGTGGGTGAGTTCTGTGGGGTGGGGGGGACCGTGGGTGAGTTCTGCGGGGCGGGGGGGACCCCTGGGGCTCTCCTTTTCCCTCCTGGGGCTCTGGGGTGCCGGCAGGGCGAGGGCGCAGCGGGACCTGGGCTGCCCGGTGGGGATCTCCGCTCTGGGGGGGGGGGTCTCGCAGGCAGCAGGGCAGGCGGGGGGGCTAAGCCCTGCGTGTGCCCGCAGGCTGCACGCTGGGTGGGCAGGAGGTGCAGCTCTCCATCCACTACGAGGGCGGCTTCACCATATGCCGGGAAGAGCCGGGCGGCAGCGTCCTCTTCCGCTACCCCTACGAGAGGCTGAAGATGTCGGCAGACGACGGCATCAGGACCCTCTACCTGGACTTCGGGGGCCCCGAGGGGGAGCTGGTGAGGAGGGGGGCAGCCGGGTTCACCCCCCGATTTGGGAGGTCTTCCTCCAGGGGGGTAGCTCCTGCTTCCCCCCCCCCCATCCCTGCGGCATCACGGCTGCCTGGTACCGTCGGTTGGGAGACCCCAGCCCCGGCTGCGAGACCCCCGGTGCCCCCCCGGGGGTTTGGTGTGCCGGTGGTGGGGCTGACACTGCTGTCCATCTCCCCCCCCAGGCGCTGGACCTGCACTCCTGCCCCAAGCCCATCGTCTTCATCCTGCACACCTTCCTCTCGGCCAAAGTCACCCGCATGGGGCTGCTGGCGTAGGCGGCCCCGGCCCCCACCACAAACCAGCCGGGGACAGCGGAGGGGCCCCCCCCCTCGCCCCTCCAGCCCCACCAGTGCCTTGCCGGGGCTGGGACTCGCTGCCCCGAGAGCCGCCGGGGATATGGCAGGACGGCTGTGCCGGCATGGGGGTGAGCCTCTCCTGCTCCGTGCTGGCGGTCCCGGCCCCCCCCCCCCCCCAGCACAAGGGGGGGCCGGGGCACAGACACCAGCTTTAACCCCCCCCGGGGCCTGAAGCCATCACTGATCTCACCGCCTGTGCCTTGGAGCGGGGCGAGCCTGGCCCCCTCCCCCCCAATTGGGGGACCCCCGGTGTTCCCCCCACCCACGTTGGGGGGAGCCAGCGCCCTCCCTGCCTTGGGGCTCCCCCCAAACGGGGTCACATTGTCCCTGCATGGGACGGGGCTTGGGCCACGAAGCCCCCCCCGGCATTGCTGCAGCATGGGATCCCCTTGCCCCGCTCAGGGTGGGGAACACACACTTGTCTTACTGGGGGCCCTCGCGGGGACGGACGGGGCTGCCCCCAGCCCCGGGTTGCTCATCCCTGGGGGGGGGCAGGCAGGGTGCAGCCCCCCGACCCCCCCCCGCTGCCCCCAAACCTCCCAAAGCTGGAAAACAAATCTGCCCCGGGGCAGAGGGGCTGGGGGCTGCCTGGGGAGCCCCCCGGGGCTGCCCCCAGGGCTTCCCCCTGCCCCCCACTGCAGCCTGTGCCCCCCTGCCCGGGAGCTGCTGCGTGGGTCCGGCCCCGCGCTGCCGGGGGGGCTCGCAGGCCCCTCGTGGGTTTGGGGCAGGACGTGTAGATTGATGCACTTTTGCTTTTTGTACTTTCCCTCCCCCCGGGAGGGGGGGCAGCTCCTGCACCCCAGGGTGCTGGGGGGAGCCCCGGCCATGGTGGGAGTGGGACCCCCCCCGGGCTCCCCCCTCCCGGCTGAGGCCCTGTTACCCCCTCAGCCAAACTCTGCACATTTTTCTGCTTCCCATGGGGTTGTGCTGGCTGGGTGCTGGGGGGGGGGGGGGTCTGGTGGGGTGCCAGGGGGTGCCAGCCCCCGGCCTGGGGTTGTGGCTTGCACACAGGCACTACAGGTCCTGCCCCCCCCCTCCGCCCACCCAGCACCAGCCCTGGGTGCCGCACGCCCCTTCTATTTTTGTATTCTTTGTAAATCGCTATTTATATCAGATTGCCTTTTCTGGGGTCTCTGAGTCTCACTCTGGGGGTGTCCGGGGGGGCGGTGGGTGTCACAGGGGGGCTGTTACAGTGCCTGGGGGGGGGGGAGGGGGCGGTGGCACTTAATTCCCAGTACAGCACATGTCGGGGGGGTGGGCAGTGCTGGGCTGCCCAGTACAGGAGAGACTGGGATGTACTGGACAGAGCCTGGCGTGGGGGGGGTGCTGGGTAGGGGGGGACTGGGGCGTCTCGTAGTGGGAGCACGTGGGGGGGCTCATCGGTGGGCACAGGTACCGGCACGTATTTGGGGGCTGTGTATGGGCACTCGGGGGGGGGGGGGGGTGTGTGCACGCACACGTGTGTGTGTGTGTGGGGGGGTGTGGATGCAGGTGTACACACTATACTTGTGTACACTCTGTGTGTGTGCACGCTGACGGGTGGGGGGGGTGCAGGGGGTGCCCGTACCCCCAGCCGGGTCCGTAGGTGTGCCCACGCGCGGGTCCGGGTGTGGACGTGGGTGTGTGCGGGCGCCTGCACACGTATCCGGGTGGTTGGGGGGGGGGGTGTGCGTGTGTGGTGCGCGCACACGCGTGTGCTTGTGGGTGTATGTGCGGCTGCCCACAGCCGCGGGGGTCCCTGCGGGGACACACGCGTGTCGAGCTGCACACGCGTGTGCCCACCCTCGCCCCCCCCCCCCGCGCCGTGTGTGTTCCGAGGGGCGTGGCGCGGCTGAGGGGGGGCGTGGCGCGGCGAGGCCCCGCCCCGCGGCGCGGCTACCGGCGGGTGCCGGCAGGGGGCGCCGGCGCGCACAGCCGCAGTGGCGGGCGGTCCCGCGGGCCCCGCCGCCGCCGCCGCCGCCGCTGGGCCGGGCCGCGCCAGGAGCGGCGACACCGGGCGATGAGATGACAACGCCCACCCTGCAGGTACGGCGGGGCCGGGGCTGCCGGAGCCGGGACTCTCGGCCTCCGCTTTCCCCCGAGCCGGGCTGTGGCGGGGCCTCCTCCCGCCCCGCTGTGAGGCGGCACCGGGGAGGCCTCACCCGGCCCCGGTGCGGTTGCCGGCCGGGAAAAGGCCTCACCCTGCCCCGGTGCCTGAGGGGGGGGTGGGGGTGGGCTGCGGGGAAGGGTCTCACCTTGCCCCGGTGCGGTGAGGGTCGGGGAACGGCGTTCGGGCGGTGCCGGTGCCGGGGGAAGGCCTCACTCCGCCCCGGTGCCAGGCCCCGTTGGGGCGGCCTCGTCCTGCCCCGCGCCCCGCCGGGCGCTACGGAAGGGGACCCCGCTGCGAGCAGGCCCGGCCCGGCCCGGCCCCCTCGGTGGCGGGAGGGGGGGGGGGGGGGTAGGGAAGGGCCTGATCCTGCTCTTGGCCCCGGTGCCGCTCCCCGGCTGACGGCGCTGTGCCCTCCCCCGGCAGAAAGCCATCGACCTGGTCACCAAAGCCACCGAGGAGGACAAGGCCAAGAACTACGAGGAGGCCCTGCGGCTGTACCAGCATGCCGTGGAGTACTTCTTGCACGCCATCAAATGTGAGACGGTGTCCCGTCCCCCCTGCTTCCCCGGTTACAGCCCGCGGGGCTCGGGGTGGGGGCTCCGGAGGGGACGGCGGGGTTGCTGGCTGTGGCGCGGGGCCACGGGTGATGCTTGGGGGGGGTGTTGGGGGTGTCTCTGCAGATGAGGCTCCCAGCGACAAGGCGAAGGAGAGCATCCGAGCCAAGTGCATGCAGTACCTGGACCGGGCGGAGAAGCTGAAGGAGTACCTGCGCAGCAAAGACAAGCAGGGCAAGAAGCCGGTCAAGGAGTCCCAGAATGACAACAAGGGGTGCGTGGGGGCGTGAGGGCCCCCCCTGCCCAACGGTGGAGCTGGCAGGACCCTGCTGCCACACCGGAGCCGGTGCCGTTCCTGACCTGTGTCCCCTCTCCCCAGGAGCGACAGTGACAGCGAGGGCGAGAACCCCGAGAAGAAGAAGCTGCAGGAGCAGCTGATGGGTGAGGGGCTGCGGCGGGCACGGCTGTGCTGGCTGTCTGCGGGGTGGGTGGAGGGATTCCTGAGCAGCCGTCATGAGGGGTGGCTGCGGGGAGGGGGGACAGGTGGTGGGACTGCAGCTCAGGGGCGTGCTGCTGGGGTCTGGTAGCCCCCAGCCTGGCCTCTGTGCTGAGGGGCAGTGGGGTTGGTGGGGTGGAGGTGTGGGGAGGGAGGGGGGCAGGGGGTCTGGCTCTCCCGGCTCTCGGCAGATGTCGGGAGCACGGTGCCCGTCTCCGTGGGGCCGCGTGAGCAGAGCTGCCTCCTCGCAGGTGCCATCATGATGGAGAAGCCCAACGTGCGGTGGAGTGATGTGGCCGGTCTGGAGGGAGCCAAGGAAGCCCTGAAGGAAGCCGTGATCTTGCCCATCAAGTTCCCGCACTTGTTTACCGGTGAGTGTCACGGTAATGCCGCGGCTGCCGCTCACCCACGGAGAAGGTGCCACAGGGCAGCAGCTGGGGTGAGCGCCTGCTGGAAGGTGATCCCGAGCAACGGGGACGCGTCTCCCTGTGGGCCCACGGGGACACGGCCTGCTCCGGGACAGGGGAGCCATGACACTGGCCTCTGTTGTAGGGAAGCGCACGCCCTGGCGAGGGATCCTGCTCTTCGGGCCCCCCGGCACCGGCAAGTCCTACTTGGCCAAGGCCGTGGCCACCGAGGCCAACAACTCCACCTTCTTCTCCGTGTCATCCTCGGACCTGATGTCGAAGTGGCTGGGAGAGAGCGAGAAGTAAACTGGCTGCAGGGATGCATGGCTGCTGCAGGCTGGCTCCCGGCCTCCCCTCTGGCCGGGCTGGCAGTGCCAGAGCTCTGGCCAGGGCAGAGGAGCCACCGGCGTTGGTGAACCCCATTAATGCAGATAATGTGTCCCAGGGGAGAGCACAGGCCTTCCTGAGGCTCCACAGCCCGGCGATGGCCTTTCTCCTGGCACGGCACTCGCCGCCTCAGTGCCAGCAGAGGGTTGCCGGGGCGGGCAGGGGCAGGAGGAGCCGGTGGTGTGTGGGGCTCCTCACCCCGGGGCAGTCAGGGGCTCTGGGTGCCGTTGGTGCTGTGGAGGGTCCCTGAGCGGGGACCCTGTCCCCTGCTTTGTTCGCAGGCTGGTGAAGAACCTCTTTGAGCTGGCGAGGCAGCACAAGCCTTCCATCATCTTCATCGACGAGGTGGACTCGCTGTGCGGCTCCCGCAACGAGAACGAGAGCGAGGCGGCCCGGCGCATCAAGACGGAGTTCCTGGTGCAGATGCAGGGTACGTGGGGCTTCCAGCGGGACGAGCCGGCGGGGGGGGGGGAGGGGGAGAAGGATGGGGCGGGCAGGTGCCGGAGAAGCTGCTGGATGCCTGCATCCCACCGTTCCCTGGGGATTGCTCTGAGCCATCCGCCTGCTGTGTCCCTGGGCAGGTGTGGGGAACAGCAGCGATGGGATCCTGGTGCTGGGTGCCACCAACATCCCCTGGGTGCTGGACTCGGCCATCAGGAGAAGGTGAGCAGGACACAGCTGCCCCCCCCAGTCCTGCTGCCGGAGCCGCGGGGCTGTGCCCTGGCAGGATCTGGCAGGGGGTCTGGCAGCATGGGACTCATGCCGCCCCGCCTGCCTGCACTGCCTTCAGGTTCGAGAAGCGCATCTACATCCCGTTGCCCGAGGAAGCGGCGCGGGCCCAGATGTTCAAGCTGCATCTGGGCAACACCCCGCACTGCCTGACGGAGGCCAACATCCAGGAGCTGGCCCGGAAAACGGATGGCTACTCGGGGGCTGACATCAGCATCATCGTGCGGGACGCCCTGATGCAGCCCGTCCGCAAGGTGCAGTCGGCCACCCACTTCAAGAAGGTGAGCGTGGGCTGCTCCCAGCCCTTGGGGGGGTGTCCATTCCCAGGGCGGTGGGCCCCCCGCGGCTGGCGTTGGTGCCGTGGCCACCGTCCCGTGCCGCCTGGCTCTGCCGCAGGTCCGCGGTCCCTCCCGTACCACCCCCGGCGCCTTCGTGGACGACCTCCTGACACCATGCTCGCCCGGTGACCCGGGTGCCACCGAGATGACCTGGATGGAGGTGCCCAGCGACAAGCTGATGGAGCCCATCGTCTGCATGGTGAGCGTGGCCGCCGCGGCACGGCACCGGGCACCCGTTCTGCCGGGCGGTGGCTGGCCCCGGCCCAGCAACGCTGCGGCCCCGGCCCTGCCGGTTCCCTGTCCCTCCTCTGGTGCGGCCGCCTACGGATACAGCTCCTCGCTCCCCGAGACACCAGCCCCCAGCTTTACTGGGGCGCAGCACCCGGCCCGGGGCAGCACCCCAGGGCACTACGGGGATGGGCAGAGCTGCATGGCGTGGGTCGGGGGGGTGCCTACCCTGTGCCAACCCCCACCTCGGTGCCTGGTCTCAGCTGCCCGTCTCTGCCTCTGTTGCAGTCGGACATGCTGCGCTCGCTGGCCACCACCCGCCCCACCGTGAACGCTGACGACCTCCTGAAGGTGAAGAAATTCACGGAGGACTTTGGACAGGAAGGTTAAGGGCGGCAGGGGGGGTGGGGTGGGGATTGGGGGTCCCTGCCGCACGCCCCCCCCACTCCCGCCCCGCCGGCCGTGCCAAACAGGTTCATCTTCCGCTCACTACTCACCCCATTGCACCGCAGCACCCAGCGGGGCGCGGGGAGCACGGCCTGGGGGGGCTGACACTATTGGGGGGGGGGGGCGGTGTCTGAGCATGGCCTGGGTGGCCGGGTGCTCCCCCTGGCCCTGCCCCACTCTTCTTCCTGCTCTTTTTTATTTTTTAAATTAATGCTGCTTTGGGTTCTGTCTTGTTTATATGAAAATAAAAACAATCTGAAAGCTTCAGCTGGTGCCCGGCCCCTCCCTGAGGCTCTGACCACACCGGGGGACCCAGCCCGGCCCCCCCCCAAACCCACTGCCCCAGGGCCGAGGCCTCGGGCTCTGCCTGTGCCGCTGCCGCCATGTGTGGGCAGGAGGCCCTGGCAGCTGTTGCCTGTTCCTGGGTGAGGGGGTGTGGGACTCCCCATGCTCCAGCCGTCCTGGCCAGGGATTTGTGCCTGCGGCGGGGCGGGGGGGCTGCTTCGGGCTTTGTTCCCCCCACCCCCTGAGCATGCAGGACTCGAAGCAGCCATAGGACTAGCCCTGAAGGCTCCTGCCAGCAGCTGCCCCCCCCCCCCAGCCAGCACCCTGTGTCCCCCTGTGCCATCCCCGAGCCAGCCTCGGCCCTGCTGCCCCCCCCGACCCCTGCTGCTCCCCTCCACTGTGTCCACTGCAGCACCTCCACCCCCCCGGCTGCCCACACCAGAAGCCCCAGAGAGGGGGTTCTCCCCCCATCCCTCCCCCCCACCAGCAGCTCTTGTTCCTAGACCCGTAAAATAATTTCAGGTGCAAGGGGCAGTGAGGGCTGGGCTCCTCCTGGCTACACCTGCCCCCTTCCCCCCCCCCGGACCTGAGGAGCAGCCGGGCAGGGCCCAGGCCGGACTGGGGGGGTTGCGGAAGGCGGGCAGGAACAGCCGGGAGCCGCGCTGAGCCCTCGCAGTGTGTATTGCCCGCGGTACAGCCGAGCGAGAGCCCCCCCGCCCCGCGCGGCTCCGCGCTGGAGAAGTCACTGCAGTTCCGATCCGGCGAGACGAGGTACCGGGACAGCCGGTGTGGCCGGGCACCTGCCTGCCGGCACGGCGGGCCTCAGTCCAGGAGCTCCATCCAGCCGACGTTGGTGAAGGTGCGGCTGTCCATCCGGTCGACGTAGAGGATGCCGTCCAGGTGGTCCATCTCGTGCTGGACGACGCGGGCCGCCCAGCCCTTCGCCTCCCAGCTCACCGGCTCCCCGTGCTCGTCCACGCCTGCCGACCGGGAAAGCGGCGGTCAAGAGTTGCAGGGGCGGTGGGGGATCCGGGGGAACGTGTCCCACCCGGGGCGGGGGACGGGCAGGACCGGCGGGGGTCGGTACCGGAGACGTGGACGGCCCAGTGGCGGGGGACGTAGGCGGAGAAGCCCTTGAGGCTGGCGCAGCCCTCGGGAGCGGTGACGAGGCGGGCGTCGAGGACGCGGAGCGCGGGGTTGACGAGCAGGCGGAACGGGAAGGGCTCGATGCCGTGGGCGCGGCGCAGGGCCGGCGGGTACCGGCGGCAGCGGGCCGGGGTGAGCTCGGCGGCGAAGACCCGCAGCGGCACGCCCAGCTGCGGGGCGCTTAACCCCAGGCACGGCTCCCGCCTCAGCCCGGCCGCCAACGCCGCCGCCAGTTCCCGCAATTCGGGTCCGCCCAGCCGTTCCGGTGCCACGGCGGCGGCGGCGGCGCGCAATACCGGGGCTCCCACCTGGCAAGGGGAAGCGAAAGGCGGGACGGGCGGACCCAGCACCCTCCTCCGCAGCGCCCGCCAATACGAACGTTCTCGTTCTCCCCAACCCGCCGCCTCCCCGTACCCCCGGCCCGGGGCTCCCGGCCGGGCCCGTCCCGCCAACCGCCGCCCCGCCGCTAGCGCCGCCATGGAGGCCGGCGTGCGCGCGCAGCGACGGTGGCCGCCGAGCGCTGGCGCGATGTTGTAGGGCGGGAGGGGAGAGCGACCCCTGGCGGCGGGGAGGAACCGCAGCGCCCGGGGGCGGTGGGTTTTTGGGGGCGGGGGGGGGGGGGAGTGCAGGCAGGAGGTCCTGCGGGCAGGGGTACAGGCAGCGGGAAGGCAGGGACCGGGGACCCCCGCACCCCCGTCGTGGGGTGACGGAGCCCGGCCCAGCCGCAGCCCCGCTACCCTGTGGCCTCGGGAATGTCCGGCAGCAGAGCCCCGGTGGGGGGGTTCTCCTGCCCCTGCGCAGGCAGGGACCCCCCGGCCACGGCTTCTGATTCCCGCTCCGGGCGTGGGGTGTTCTCTTGGGCCGGTTCCTCCTCTGCCGACGCCGGCAGGAGAAAAGCCAATGGCTCCCTGAGGGCGACCACGTCGATGCGGCCCAGGCGGCCGAAGCGCTGCAGCTGGGTTGGGGGGACGCCTGCGGGAGAGAGGGGGGGGGGCTCGTGTGGGGGCCCACGGGGAACCCCCACAGAGGTGACAGGGCCCAGTATGTCTCGGGGGGGAGCCACGGGTGGGGGCAGAGCCGCTGCGGCAGCTCTGCCCCCACCCGTGGCTCCCCCACCTCCAAGAAACGCAAATCCCCGGGGGTCTCACCTAGCGCCTGCGCGATTTGTGCCGGGGGAAAGAGGAGCTGGAGGCAGCGGTTGAGGTAAGGCAGCAGGTCGTCCAGGAAGGCCGTACAGAACTGGGCAAAGAGCTCCTGCTCCCGCCCGCTGAAAGCCGCCTCTTCCGCTCGGTGGAACGCCAGGATGGTTTTGGTCACCTGGGGTGAAAAGCAAGAAGTCATTAATTCCTCGGAAAGTTGTTAATTCTGAGTGTGAGCCGGCAGCGTGCCCAGGTGGCCAAGGTGGCCAACAGCACCCTGGCTTATATCAGAAATTGTGTGGCCAGCAGGACTAGAGCAGTGATCGTCCCCATGTACTTGGCACTGGTGAGGCCGCACCTCGAATACTGTGTTCAGTTTCGGGACAAGAAAGACACTGAGGTGCTGGAGCGCGTCTGGAAAAGGGCAACGAAGCTGGTGAAGGGCCTGGAGAACAAGGAGAAGGGTCTAGAGAACTTGAGGAGCGGCTGAGGGAGCTGGGGCTGTTCAGTCTGGAGAAAAGGAGGCTGAGGGGAGACCTCATTGCTCTCTACAACTACCTGAAAGGAGGTTGTAGTGAGGTGGGTTGGTCTCTTCTCCCAAGTGATAGGGCAAGAGGAAACGGCCTCAAGTTGCACCAGGGGAGGTTTAGATGGGTATTATGAAAAATTTCATCACCAAAAGGGTTATTAAGCACTGGAACAGGCTGCCCAGGGAAGTGGTTGAGTCACCATCCCTGGAGGTGTTTACAAGATGTGTAAATGTGGCGCTTAGGGACACGGTTTAGCGGTGGACTTGGCAGTGTTAGGTTTGTGGTTGGACTCGATGATCTTAAGGGTCTTTTCCAACCTCAACGACTCTATGACTCTATCCTATGAACGCTCGGGGCAGGGCGAGCGCGTCCCTGCGTTCTCCCAGGACAAGGCACAGCTCCGTCCCCCGGCACCTTACCTCACCGAGTGCGTCCTCCAGGCAGGCGGTGACGTCCTGGGCCAGGGCGACGGGGCAGCAGAGCCGCAGGTCGTTGAAGGCGACGAGGAGGCCGTTGAGGAAGCAGGCGAGGGGCGGGAAGTCCAGCAGCACCATGGGCGGCTGCAGCGTCCCCGGCTGTGCCGCGGGCACCGGCACACCGGCGCTGCCCCCGAGGACGGCCGGGGCGGAGATGAGCGTGTAGGAATTCATCTCCTCCCGGAATTTTTCCACCGCCTCCTCCACCGCCTTCTCGAAAGCGGCGGCGGCCACGCGCTGGAAGAGGGGGGCCAGCTGCCCGCGGAAATCGGCCCCCACCCTGCTGAAGGAGAGGCCGAAGTACATGCACTGCCCCAGCAGCGAGTCCAGGCGGCCGCCCACCCCGCGCCGGAGATCGCGCTCCAGCGTCCGCAGGAACTCGGAGACCTTCTGCAGCACCCAGCCGTGGAAGATGGCTCCCTCGTTGACGGCCTGCCCCTCAGGGGGCAGGAGCGGCTCCTCGTCGGAGAAGATGGCGCGATACTGGGTGACGATGTCGAAGAGGTGGACGCGGCAGGCCTCGATGGTCTTGGTGATGTGGAAGTAGGGGTCGTCGTCGGGGATGGAGGCCTGGATGGAGCGCAGCCAGGCGTCCCGCGCCTGCAGGAACTTGATGCGCAGCTCGGCCTCCGTGAAGACGTCCATGCGCCGCAGGTAGCCGATGACCCGCAGGCAGGCCGGCAGCTGGATGTTGGTGCGGAGCTGCTGGATGAGCTGGTTCAGCATCAGCTGGGCGGACTGGCGCACCTCGTCCACGATGCCCTGGGGCGGGAGAGAAGCCTCAGCCGCGGGGGCCGGGCGCGGGGCGGCCGTGGGGCAGGAGCAGAGCGGGGCCTACCTGGATCACAGGGATGCCGCTGTGCTTCCTCTCCAGCCGGCGCACGTAGGCGGCGAGCTCCAGCGCCTCCTCGTAGTAGCCGTTGCGGACGCAGGTGTCCATGAGCTGTGGGATCTCCAGGATCTCCAGGATCTCCGTGTGCCGGTTCAGCGTCAGGCTGTTCATGCGCCGGCTGCAGGCGATCTCCTCGGCATCGCGCATGAAATTCCTGCGGGATCGTGACGGGATCGGCACGAGGGTCCCTCCCGCCCACGCTGCCCTCTCCCCAGCGCCGTCCAGGGCCCCCTCCCAGTGCTGCCTGTACCCCCAGTCCCAGCCGGCCCCGATCCTTACTGGGCCCAGCACCAGGACCCCTCTCGCCACCCGCCAGCCCAGCTCTCACCGGTCTCCCCCGCCCCCGGGGCTGCTCCTGCGCCCTCAGACCCTGTCTCAGCCTCACCCCATCCCCGGTTCTTTCTGCTGTCCGCCCGGCTCCCTCCCGTGCCTTCCCCGCCCCGGCTAATCCCGGTCCCGGTCCCCGTCCCCGCACCGGCAGGCGTCCTGAAGGGCGGGCAGGCGGCCCAGCAGACTGCCGAGGCGGCTCTCGATGCCGCCGAAGCCGCGGCCGGCGCGGCCGGTGCACTCGGCGGAGCGGATAAAGGCCCGGTAGTGCTCGAAGGCCAGGCGGCGCGTCTCCGCCCCGACCCGCGCCCTCTCCGCCGCCAGCCGCGCCGGCTCCCGGCCCAGCTCCGCCAGCCCCAGCGCCGCCAGCTCGGCCACGTAGGCGGAGAGCTCGGGGCCTCCGGGCCCCGCCGCCGCCGGGCCGCGCAGCCAGGCCAGCAGCCGGGCCTCCTCCGCCGCCGCCGCCATGGCGCCGCTCTGGCCGCTCCCCTCTCGGTGGGCCGCCGCGCCGCTTCCGGTTCCGCCGCTTCCGGTTCCGCCGCTTCCGGTTCCCGGCGCGTCCCCGCGTGTGCGGCGCAGGGGCGATGCGGCCGCTGACGGAGGCGGAGACGCGGGCGGTCTTCGAGAAGCTGGGACGATAGTGAGGGAACGGGAACGGGGACGGGAGGGGATTGGGGACCGGGGACCGGGCGAGCCGCCGGAGGAGGGGACCGGGACCGGGCTCACGGGCTCTTGTCTCCGCAGCATCGGTGAGAACATCCAGCTGCTGGTGGACCGGCCCGATGGCACCTACTGCTTCCGCCTGCACCGCGACCGCGTCTACTATCTGAGGTGAGCGGGGCCGGGGGGGACACGGACAGGACAGCGGCGGGGCGGGGGGGGGTCCCGGTCCCAGTCCCGGTCCCGGTCCCGGTCCCGGGCCTTGGAGCCACTCCAGCTCTGCTCTCTTCTCAGTGAGAAGCTGCTGAAGGTGGCTGCGAGCATCCCCCGGGACAGCCTGGTGGCCCTGGGCACCTGCTTCGGAAAGTTCACCAAGACGCAAAAGTTCCGGCTCAGCGTCACGGCCCTGGACTTCCTCGCGCCCTACGCCAAGGTGGGACGTGGCCCCCCCCGCCCCGACCCCCAGCCGGCTCCCCCCTGCCCCGTGCCAGGCCCCCCTGCCAGCCCCTCACTTGCTCCGGGCTTCTTTTGCAGTACAAGGTGTGGGTGAAGCCCGGCTCGGAGCAGTCCTTCCTCTACGGCAACCACGTCCTGAAGTCGGGCCTGGGCCGAATCACGGAGAACACGGCCCAGTACCAGGGCGTGGTGGTGTTCTCCATGGCCGACGTCCCGCTGGTGAGTGGCCGGCACGGCCCCTGCGCTTTCCGGGGCTGGGGTATGGGTACAAGGTGGGGGGGAAACTCTCTCTCACCTCCTCCCCTTCATCCCCCCCCAGGGCTTTGGAGTGGCCGCCAAGTCCACCCAGGAGTGCCGGAAAGTGGACCCCATGGCCATCGTGGTGTTCCACCAGGCTGACGTCGGGGAGTACGTGCGGAACGAGGACACGCTGACCTAAGGGAACTCCAGCGCTCCAAAGATGTGAGCGTTCCTAGGCAGAACAGACTTTGTCCTGCGTTATTGGTGCAGTAGCGGCGCAGAGAGCCGTGAGGAACCCACTCCGAGTGGGGCGGAGGGGCTGGGAGCCACCAGCATGCAGCTCCGCAACCCCAGGGGGGGGCTGCTGCCAACACGAGGAGGAGGACCCCCCATGCCAGACCTGTCCCTGCTGTCACATAAAACCTGTTCCTTCTCCCAGAGTGCCTGTTGTCTAGTGCGGAGCCTTGGGGGGGTGGGCAGCTCTCACCCCTGCTGCGGGTCTCTGCCTCCCTGGGGCAGCGCGACACACTGGGGTGCGACTCCAGAGGGGAGAAGCGCCGCGTTCAGTTCAGTTTGGCAGACGAGGCCGGGGGGAGGCTCGCAGCCTGGGGCTGAGCTGTCAGAGGCTGACTGCCGAGCTTCAGGGAGGGAGGGAGGGAGCAGGCAGCTGCCTGCAAGGCAGGACTTGCTTTGCCCAGGCTTGCAGAGGATGGACAGCAGGCAGCAGGCTGCAGTCGCTCCCCAGAGCGTGTGCCAGGGGTTCCTTTATTGGGCGTCTGGTAGAAAAGGCACATTGGGACACTGTAATGGTGGGTTGGGGCGTAACAAACTGATGCAGCTCACGAAGCTGAGGCGATCGCGTTGTGCTTTTCTTCTGTCAGAGTGGTTTCAGCCGAGGCAGGGCTAGAGCCGGAGGCAGGAGCAGGGGGAGCTCTCCTTCCTCCTCCTCAAAGCAGGATCCGGCCTTCCCTCCCGCTCTGTGAAGGGGCAGAGTGGCAGCTCGGTTACTGAGCGCTGCAGGCAGCGGTCCTGCCCGCAGTTCTGGGTGCTGCTAGCACTTCTGCCTGCTGGAGGTTTGCACGTTGAAAAGGCGCTTCAAGAAGTAGAGCTGCAGCACCCCGGAGAGGACAATGACGCAGCTCTGAGCCATCGACCACCAGTTGACATAGTTGTAGTTGGACTCCAGGAGGAAGGAGTCGGCCCCTTTCCGCATCCGGGCGAAATTGTAGAACCGCCACATGTGGAAGATGCGGAGCTGTAGCTTCTGGATGCTGACCTGTGGGAGAGGTGGGTGCTTGGCAGCGGGGCCGCGGCAGAGCCTGGGGCTGGCAGAGCCGTTCTCAGAGCGGCCTGCTGGGCTCAGCATTAAATTAAGCTGCAGCTCAGGCAATGGCAGACACCCTTCTCGGTTTCCTTGGGAGAACGTGCCCATCCCCGCTGCATTGGAGCACCCTGTGGTTGCCTTGACACTCACCCCGATTGCCTCCAGGGTGTCGTTCAGTTCTTTCCTCTCTTGTGGCTGCTTGTTTTCTGTGTTGAAGCCTTCGTAGTAGACACCGAAGTTGAGATAGACCTGCATGAAGCCAAAGTGGTTGTGCTGGTTGTCCAGGCACAGCTGGTAGAAACCTGCAGAGAGAAATGGGGATTGTTGTTCCCGAGTAGAAGAGCTGCTGCCAGGCAGACCTGTCCCCAGCGCCTGACCCTCATCCTCCCCATTAGGGAGGGAGGTGTGATCAGACCGATCAACGCTCTGGGAAGCGCTGGCTGGCTGGGCAGGCTCGGAGTTGCCGTGCCTGCCTGCCTGCAGCTGGCAGGTGGGCTGGGCAGGGACTGGGGCAGTGGGGACCTGTCTCCTTCGTGAGGAAGTTGATCTGTCCTCGCACGTGCTGGGAAATGCCAAGCTGGAAGCCGTTGGGGTCGCTCGCCGTGGCCAGGATGTTCCTGTTGGTGGCAATCCCCGTCGCCCGCTGGACCTGGAGGCAGGAAAGACCCGAGGGGCATTCGTGGGCCTGACTCTGCACCCAGGAAACAGAGGGGAGCCCACAGGAGCACTCGTGCATGGCGCAAGGACCCAGTGGGGACCTGTGTCTATTGAGGGGTCCATGGGGAGCTGCCCTCCTTCGTCACTGCGAGCCGAGGCGAGGAACAGCCTCCAGCGAGCTGCCAGGTACATGTAAAAGAAAAACCCACAGCTCTGGGTAATGAACCCCACGGTTCCCAATGCCTGCTCACAGTGCTGCAGGTGCTCGCGCAAACCCCACGTCTCCCACCCCGGCTCCCTGCCGCCTGAATCGGATGCTGCTGGCACAGCCGCTGCTGCCGGCCGCTGGAGTGTTGGGAGATGGAGCTGTGCCGAGCCCCAGGGCCGTGCCGTGTTCCTGCGGGACCGCTCTGCCAAGCGCAGAGCTGGGGGAGAAGCTGTCAGTGCCGGGCACGGCCATGCCCTGGCTCTCCTTCAACCAGCCTAGTGTAAACAGGAGCTAAAAGGGCTCTAGTTTTCCCTGTGGGAAGAGGAGGGAGCACAGGGACAGGCAGATAGAGCTGTGCCCAAGACCTTCAGCGTGCCTTCCACCTGCAGCTCAGGGGAGAGCCGAGGGCTGTGCAACAGCCTCCAGCCAGCCCAGCGAAGGGCAGAGCTCCCTGCAGTGCCAGGACACCCCACAACTCTCTGCGAGCGAGCTCTGGGTGCTTGGGGACCATATCCGGAGCTCTCGGCACCACTTTATGGTTTTAAAACATGTATTTAAAAAAATAAATGGGATTGATGCTGGAAATTGCCTAAAAAAGCACGGTCCCTGAGATGAAGCATCCAAGCGACTGCAACTGTTCCCTGTCTTGACTGAGGACCTTCCCCACGCAAGGGAAACTGCCTCTGCCCTGGGGACAGCGGGTCTCCTTCTGCACCGAAGCCTGGTCGCAGGACTAAGGCAACAGAGGATTGCCCACCGCAGGACCTGCCGCACCCTTGGAGGTGGCAGCTGGCACCGGCCGCAGAGCCGCCGTGCAGGACTGATCCAGCACCGCCATTCCCCGACGCCCATCGGCAGCTGCATCGTGCCAACAGCTTCCCGGGACGCATCCCGCAACGCTCACCTCGTAGCTGAAGAAGAAGTTGCCGCTTTGGTACGCGAACTGCCAGAAGCACTCCACGGCGCCGGCGGGGATGACGATGGCAAAGTCGTAGCGATCCGCCCCACGGAAGAGGGGATCCTGGCTGGACCCGCTCAGGGGCTCTGACTCGGGGCAGCCGGCGGGGCCCAGCAGCACCAGGAACGCCAGCAGCAGCATCCTGCTTCCCAACCTCCAGCGCTTCCTCCGGCCAGGGCAGGGCAGGAGCAGGGACCCGAGGTGGCAGGGGTAATTATTAACTGCTCTGCAGCGGCACTCGGCAGAGCTGGGGCTGGTGTCTGGTGGAGCGTGGCACGGGCTCTGCTCCTGAAGGTGATCTCGGTGCAGAGCAGGAGCCGGTCTGGCTCGTCCACGTTAGAGCTCACCCAGCTGAACCCTTTTGCAGAGGCTGAAGCTGCTGCGAAGAAGCACCACAGTCGCCATCCAGCCCCGTTCCTCTCGCTGACCAGCGCTCTGCCAGTCTGTATCTTGTGAACAAGCAAATTAAGCAGGAAAAGCGTTTTACTCCAAGAAACTTCCAGAGTAAAGCTTTGGGCTGCAAAACCCTCTCCGCGCAGCCTGGGGCCGGACCCTGGCGCAGAGAAGGAGAGTGGGCTCGGACCCACGCAGCACGAATGCATCTCCCACCTGGGCACAGCACCGGCACGACCAACGGGCACTGCCTCACATTGGCAATTATTGGTCCAGCTTGCGGCTCACATCAAGTGTCTCTGCCCTGGAATGGGCCTCTGCAGGGGCAGGGGTGCTCCGACCCCATGGAGACAGTTTTACAGGCAGAAGGGGAGGGAAACGCACAGCCACAGCCAGATGAGAAGGAAGCTCATTGCAGCAGCTGCTGCTGAAGGACAGAGGGGAAAGCAGCTGTTCCCAAAGAGACTTCTCCCAGCCCTGGCTCTGCAGGAATGGAGCCAAGAGAGGCTGCTTTTAGAAAATGCCCCCATACCTCCCATGCCCTTCAACAGAAGTCTAGTCCAGAAGCTTCTGCTTCATGCCGACAGCGATGCAGCAGCACCTCATACCATCAGGGCATCACTGTTCCACCCCGAACAGCTGCTGACACAACACCCCCAGCCCCGGCCGGCAAACGGGGAGCCCCGCGATCCTGGGGTGGTGCCCCCAGCGGGGCAGCAAGCAGGCAGCACCCCAAACTGCCGCATTTCCGCCCCTGAGGTATTAATTCACACTTACAACTCCTGAAATACAACAAGAAAGGAACTTTATTTTACAGAAGACCACTCAGACATGGACTCCAGCTTTGGCACCTGAAAGGAGGAAACACACAGTGCCCTCGGAGCTCATATGCTTGCAGGGATTGCACACAGGAAGAGGACCTTACCATGAAGGAGAAGTGCCAGTAAAACATGACCAAAATCAGTAAGCACTTGAACTTTTAATGTGGGAACAACTGATGTTTAAGTACTGAAACAAAAAATAATGTTTTTAAAGCCTCAACGCTGGGAGGGAGAAATTCCCACTTGCAGACTAGCCATTTACAGAGCAGAAAGAAATGTGTGGGGGAAAAAAAAAAAAAAATCTAAGCAGATCACCTTGCCTAAATCTCTTCTTCTCCCCAGAAGCTCTGGGCCTATGTGCTGCTGCTCTCCCACAGGGGACTGAGTGCAAACAGATGAAACAAGCAATTCACAGTGTAGACAATTAACACACATAAAAATAGCCACTGATGGGATTATCCTGCCATTTGACAGCGTCTGAGCAGAGAAAACTGTCATTTCAGCAGCCCATCAGGTTGGGATTCATTCTACAAAGGCTGCAGTTGTCAGGTGGAAAAGGAAGTCCCCATCCAGGCTGTTTCTGAGCGTGTGCAATCAGGCTGCGCAGCTTCTGGCAAACTGCAGAAGACCTAAACAGCAGCTCCAGCTCGAGACACAAGGCTCCTCGGTTCTTGTCAGACATGGTTTCCATCTGCTGCAGAGGGGCTCACCACACCAGTCCCAACACACATCAGGGACAAGCACAGCAGCCTCCCTGCTGCCATTGCTCTGGTCCATCTTTCAAAAGAAAAGTAAGAAGGTTTGTGCACTGAAAGTCCTGTGGTCCAGGCTCCCAACCTTAGAGGATTCCCAGCTTTTTCATGGTCCGCCAGCGATCCTTGATCATCACTGCTGTGCGGTTCTGGAAGGGGTATTTCTGGCAAATGGCCTTCCATCTCCCTTCTCCGAACTTCTTCACACCCTCTTTGATCCACTCGCTCTCTTGTACTGTCCACTTCTACAAAAGAGCATGTAAGCAGTGTTCTGTGAGTACAGAGTGCAGTTTCAGGGAGGAGTTGCATTTGGCAGGGAACCGTGCTGGAACTCCTTCCTAGCACGTTAGCTTCCCTTTATCATCCATGCTAGTAACATGGAGGAAAGGCAGAGGTAGCACACACAACACTCAATAATTGCTTCACTGTAGATATGCTCTCCTAACTGTTACAAGTAAGAGAAGCGTCCAGCTCCAGCACAAGCTCAGGAGTAGTTCTGCTTCCCAAAGCACAATACTGATCACATCAAAGAGGAATTACCTTTTGATGGAAGAGCAAACATCGGAGATACAAAGTACTCACTGCCTAATAGCATACAAGTAGAGTGTTAAAAAGAAATAATCTGCAAGTTCAGGTCTGCTGGTCCCCTGAATTTTTGTACTGGAGGCCATATACGAAATAATTGAAGAAAGCAGTTACGGGAAAAAAAGTGCTACATGGTGTACAGCAGCACAAGAGCCAGCAGCTATCTTCCTACAAGCAAGGGTGAGACAGCTCCTAGTAGCACCAAACTTGGGACTTCTTCTCAGGTAATAGCTGCCGTATGCATGTCCCTCACTCGAACAAGATGCTGAACCTCTCCAGCATGTGGGGAACTCAGCAAACCTAGCTCTGAACCACATGCATCAAGGAAAAGGGACTTCACGCACATACCCAGTGCCTGGTGTGTGGGAGGCGTGCAGCTTTAGCCAGCTACCAAACTGGGCTGTTTTAACAGAGAAACTCCAGCCAGCTCTGTGAATGCAAAGACCTGCACAAATTGGATCAAGCCTGGGTATTGCAAGCACCGGCCTCAGGAAGCATCGCTTTCCAAGCCAGCCTCTGGTGCTTCATTTAAAGCACAGCAGCAGCTCACCCTGTTGTAGTGAACTGCAGGCTGCTGAGGAAGTGGTCTGAGCAGCAGTTCTCACCAATATACTTCAAATTGTCTGACAGTTTGCTCTTTTATACGGACATGTCCTGATTTCAGGCCTTACCAAAAGGACTTAAGGGCACCACATTACCTGTTTCTTGGAACCGAAGACTGTAGCATTGTGGCTGTTCGTCGCAAATGATGCTGAAAAACAAGGCAAGAGGATTACATTTCACCATAACTCAGGAGGTGCAGACCTCCTCGAGAAACTGCCTTGGGCTTAACTGCTGAACTATGCAGTCAGCCTACAATGAGAGCATCTCGTGACAGACAATAAAACCAAACTCCTTTATCCCTCCCTTTTCTGCAGCTATAGCATGCACAGCCTTTCTGTTTCAAGCCCAATTGCTTTATGTGAAAGCTTTCCAATAAGGTCTGTTTTGTTTTAAACTAGCCAGTATGTCAAGAACAGGGGCATTCATCCAGGATGTGGCTACGCTGTATGTTGAGGCTGGAATTAGACACCCATTGTCCACTCCTTTTCACCAGCTAAGCTGTGTATCTAGCTGCAAAGGGGACTGGACTGGAAAACGGATCTGGCTGAAAAGGTAAACTTAACCTTTATTTCACGGCACTAAAGTGGGAATGGGGAAAGAGCTGTATTTCCAATATTTACATCCTGTAAGCTAAGCATGATTAGTCTGAAACTTGAACAGGAATTTTTGGCATGCATTTCAGGTCAGAGGTACAAAGAACAAATGTGTCAGAGTTGGACAGCTACCCATTTTCTTGGGCTTTTAGGATTTCTGGTTTCAAAATTCAGTCACACAAAAGGTAGCAAGACAGCCGTGAATAAGCCTCAAAGCCAGGATTATCATCAATTAACACCTGCAACAGGGGCTCTGTTCTTACCCGCTTCTGAGAAGAGCTCATCCTCCTCACTCCAACTGTCTTTTTCTTCTTTGCCATACGAGCTGTTCCACCTTCCTTGGAAGGACCTGAAAGCAGGCAAGCATTTACTTTGGCTACTGGCTAGGGAGAATGTTTTAAGGGGAGAAGGTGTAGGGACACTGGGAGCCCAGCAGGCAAGCCTGTGATGGGCATACAGTGCAGAGAAATGTGCCCATAAAGCGATATATAAACACGCCGCCACCTCCTCCACTCCCCTCTGAGAGGGAATGAATCCTTAGGAGCCCCCATCTGAAAGTACTGTGTGCAATATATACTCAAATACAAGTGGAGTATTGTATTTTGTAGCCAGCATTTGCAAAAACAAGGGTATTAACTACACAATTAAGCACTTAAACAGACACACACAGCTGGACTTCCCAGGTCTTCGTGTGTGGCACAGACTGGCCAACAGCTCAGGGGAGAAGCCTTTAGTTTTCCCAAGAAGCATTTAATTATTACTGTTTCACTACTAACACTTCTGAGGTCAACCGAGCTAGAGAGGCCTCTCCGTGAGATCAAGTGCCTCAATGCTGTCACCTGCTTCCAATCCTCAAGCACAAACTTGTGAGATAAAATGAAGTCTGTTAAAAAAGAACTTCAAAAGGTTCACCCCTGGCTGTCACATCCAATATAACTGAAGCCATTTATGATTACAAGAAAATAACTGTTCTCTTATTCTTACTTGAAGTTGCCTCTTTCTTGCACCTAAAGATTTGAGAACCAGCTACTGGCAGAGATGCACACAATGAGATTTCCAGACAGATGTCGTTAGCACCACTGCTACCATAAGTCCTAACATGTAAAGGCTTCAAGACAAGACAACCACAGAAGCAGCACAGACAATAAATCACTTTCCAGGTGAACTGGTAACCAACTTGCACAATGGCAGGGCTAAAACTCAAGAACTGCTCAAGCCAGCGGCAGCTGCATGGCAGCAGCCTCACTCCGGGCTCCTTCCTGATCCGGCACCAACCCTCGCTTCAGGCACCCGGCACAGGACAGGAAGGCATCACACGCGTGTTCGGCCCCTTCCCAGGGCAGTCATCCACAGTATGCTGGTCTGGGAAAGTTCACAAAACATCATCCTATCCCCACGACGTTCCCCAGCACCCTCAAAATAGACTCAGACATATCCTTGGGACAGCAACGTCAGCTGCAATGTACTACCAGAAAAAAAAGAAAGAGATCAAGTGTCAGCACTCACAAGTCCTTGAAAGGGTAGGAAATTTATTAACTAAAATGACTCTAGGAGGTGGACAACAGTGGAGATAGAAATCCATCCTCGGCATCATCTCTGACAGTTAGTTTAACCCTGAGCAAGACACACCAGCAAGGCGTCTGAGAGATTTCATCACTGTTTGCATTGATGCACACCTCTACTTGCAGCCACTCTCCTGTGCTTCAGAGAAAGACAATCCATCTCCAGAGCAGCCAAGCTACACAGAGCACCGAGATCTTTACTGCACACCCTTCAAAACCAAACCTTTGCATTCTTGATTGTGTTCTAGTTATCTTTTCAAACACATCAAGCTTTCCTCAATCCTCCCAGTTTCAGTCCTGGGGATCCAAATCATCATTATTGCTGGCTGCTGTGCAACTTCACTAAGCAAAAGAAGAGCAACTCAGACAGCAGGAAGCTTTGTTACACCACCTCTTAGCTTAAGAGTCTCATATCAGTGTTAATTTTAAGACTTCTGCTGGTAAGCCTACTTTGCCATTTTCTGTGGGAAATCCTTATAAAAAGGAAAAAACCCTAACATACCCCACCTCTTATTGCAGTCGTTTCAGCTGCAAGTTAAGCAATAACTCATACTGAAGAAACAGTCAGATAGCTACTACTAGAGGTTTCTTAACCAACACAGGTTTCAGGAAGAAAGAGCTTAAGCGAGGTCAGTGTTGAATTACTCAAGAGTTGGAAAGGAGAGTTTAATCTGTTCCACAAGATGCACCTATGAATTCTTTCCAGCTTCAGCATCACTAATCAAAGTGCAGAGAAACACACATTACCTGCGATATGCATGCTGGAATCACCTACCAATACTAATTGCAGTACCTCTGATTCACTGCCAGTGGAAGCTGCATCATTTTCTCCTCATCATAAACCAAACAGTAAAGTGTAAGGACAACAGAGGCTAGTTCCACACATGCTAGCAGACAAGGAAGATCAATATACTCATCTTGAATTAAAGGGTTTTGTTGTTCATGCTACCGATGTCAGCTGCAAGTCAAAAGATTGGGTGCAGATTAGAATATACGACAAGAGATAGGCTTCATACTTGGCACTCTTAGTAGATACAGGCTGGTCATGCAATTTCTGAACAGGTCTGGAAGCAGAAGATACAACTGGTTCCTGGGAAGAGTCTGGGCTGTCACTTGACTCGCTGTACTGGCTGTCTTGCTCCATGACCAGTTTGCTTATGGTCAACAAGCGTTTGCCCTTATGGGATATTTCAGGAGGGTCTGAGATCTCAGAATCTTGATTCTCCTCTTCCTTCCGTCTCTTGGTTCTGTGGGATACAGAAGGAGACAGTT
This sequence comes from Harpia harpyja, assembly GCF_026419915.1. Lineage (NCBI taxonomy): Eukaryota > Metazoa > Chordata > Aves > Accipitriformes > Accipitridae > Harpia > Harpia harpyja. Next base: position 1,417,203 of record NC_068948.1, on the reverse strand, counting down.
GCTTGGGGAAAGAAAAGTCTGTTTCATCCAGTTTGGTGAAGAGTGCATCAGAATCCTGGGAGTCCGACAGGATCTTGAAAGCTTCTCTCAGAACAGAAATCCCATACGTGGTTACAGTTCCAGAGGGCTGCCTACAAAATAAACAGAACTGAGCAAGTTGTAAAGATATCACCAAGGTGGCTCCACTTCACTGAAATCAGGCTTTTCCCCTACGGTGTGACCCTCAACAATTGACCCTAGGGTGCAAATAAAACCTACTGAAGAGGGCATTCCCAACCCTTCAGTCCGCCCTCCTTCTAAATGGTGCGGCGTACTGGGGGAGCGGGTCTCGAGAGAACGTGCCCACGCTCCATGCGCCACTGGATGCCCTGCTATTCTTGACTAAGGGCGGAACCATACGGATACCAAATGCTGCTCCACGAGAGCAAACCTTCTGGCAGCCACTGCCCTCCCTCCCTAGTTTACAGAAGTACTACATATCTTCAGAACAAAAACCCAAACCACCTTAACATTTTTACTGTGATCCAGACAGAAGTTACACCGATAGCCTTTGGGGCTTGCTTGGGAAGACCTGCTTGGGCTGGCATTCAGGGAGATTAAGAGCTGCCTAGACAGAGCAAACTATCCCTCAGAAGAGAACTGCTGCCACACTTCATCCACAATGCAGCGCCGGATTCCTCTGCCCACCTTTCCGAGTCCCTGTAGGACACTCCTGGAAGTTCTGGAGCTGCTGCTGCTGGTTCTTTAGATACTTCCATAGGCTCTGAAGCATCTTCCAAGATATTATCTGCTGCTGTGAGGTGCTCAGGAGTTGCTGCTGGGTCAGTAGCTCCTTCCATAGGCTCGGGAGCTGCTGCAGAGTCACTAGTTCCTTCCATAGGCTCAGAAGCTGCTGCGGGGTCATCTGCTCTTTCTGCAGGGTTGGGAGCTCCCTCCAGGTGTTCTGCTGTTTCTGCAGGCTCTGGAGCTCCTGCTGGGCCCTCTGCCCTTCCTGAGGGCTTGGGAGCCGCTGCCTCACCCTTTGGCCCATTTGCAGACTCAGGAGTCACCGATGAGTGTTTTCGTACTTCGGCATGTTCTGAATTCAAAGTCTTTTTCATTATCTTGGACAGAGAAAAAGCACGTAACCATTATAAAGATGTTTCCTCGTACAGGGTTCACATCTATCAATTAAAACTTGTTACAGGGACGGAAAAATGCGTTCAACTGTATAAACTTTTTAGGAACAGATTCAATTTAAAGTATTTTGGATTCAACCCACCGTTAATTAGGTGCCTAAGCTCTAATTCATTACTGGCACAGAAGGCACATAGAAGCCAAATTACTGTATTTCATTGCCTTGTGGCAAAGTAAGTGTCCGTTCTCCCCCAATCTGCATCTTGTGCCGTTTTCCTGCTGTCCCTTGCTGGGGCAGAAGCAAGCACAGGACAGGCAGCTAGGTAAGCAGGGCAGACATGTACCGTTAGCAGCAGTGGCTCCGAATTGTCCACATAGGTCTTCAGGAACTGAAACACGCTCTGCTGGAAGTTCTTGTAAGAGAAGTTTTTGACCACTGGATGAGTGAAATTCTTCTCCCGGATGACAGTCAGCAACTCGTTCCTCTTTTTCTAGAGGAGAGATAAGGATGCTCTGAATAGGTATGAGGATATAAATGCCAACCACAGGAGCTAGGATCTGGGTGAGGATTGGGCCTTTCCCGTTTGACGTTTTCCAGGCGCAACTAATTTACACTGACATAAGGCTGGGAAAAGGGCAGAGGAACAGGAAAACCATCTTGTTTCAGCAATTCTGACTTTTTGCTTCCAGTGCCCAAGACATTACACTGCCTACAGAATAGAAATGGGGATTCTTTTTGCTTTTGGAACCAGCCCTTCTTAAGAACTCGTGCTCTACATGTGAGCTTGAGTTTGCCTCGAGACAAATGATGAATTTTAATGCCTGCAAGACCCATGACGATATGTGAGGAAACATGAGTAACAGAGGGAGCTCCAAAGTAACGACTGACATGCTTTACAAACGTGTAACACTGAGGGTCCGTCGTTCCAGGAGGACTCTTTCCATTTCAGCACGCTTACCCTTTCTTCTTGTTCAGGTTTTCCTAAGAGGCATGCTTCTCAGGGAAACATTTTATGCCTGCGATATGGGTCACAAGTGCCCCCCCCAATACCCTGTAAGACATATCAGACCACCCCCAAATATCCCCGCTCCCCAATACCCTGTAAGACATATCAGACCACCCCCAAATACCCCCGCTCCCCAATACCCTGTAAGACATATCAGACCACCCCCAAATATCCCTGCTCCCCAATACCCTGTAAGACATATCAGACCACCCCCAAATATCCCCGCTCCCCAATACCCTGTAAGACATATCGCACAGCCCTCACACAGCCATCTTTCATTCTGGTGCAGACTCACCTGGTTTCTGGGCTCCTTCCCCATATGCCTCTTGACAATTTTTGAAGCTTTATCAAACTCTCCATTTTTGATGCAGACAATAACAGCCTACAGAAGAAAACAAATACCAGTTTCTCTGTTGACATCGAATTGACCATACTCTCTAGATCAGCTTTGGAAAAGCATGTATCATAATCAAGTGTGGCACACAGGTAACAGCTTAGTACCAACTTACACAGAGAAACAACTTCTACATTAACTGATGAAGAAGCACATACACTGAAGATACGCGTTTGCAGCCAAGTCAGTACTAACGACGGTATTCTATATGTGAGGCAATTCCCGCTGTCATTTACACAAGACCTTTCTAAGAGAAAAGACGAGCAGAGTATTTATTGAAAAAGAAAAAGGTCTTACAGCTTCCTTCACCATCTTCTGAACAGTTTCCATCGTCTTTTCAGCCACAGAGAATTCTCTCTGAATGAGCTCCAGGATACTGATCGCCGATTCAAGAGGGGTGAGCTCCGCCTCTTTATCGAAGGTGCAATCTACAAGAATTCAGAGCCATTGGTTTGGGAGGCATTCACAGCGATGCCTTACAGACAGCTAGTTATGTATTTGCTCAGTTTGACTGCAAATTCTACAGCTACAGAGGATGAAGATGAGAAGGAATGGCAGGCTGACTGCCAAGTGTCTAAACTGCAAGATCCCCCCCCAGGCATGGAAAGCTACAGAAATACCGCTTGACTACAAAGAACTGATCCAGGGGAGCATTTCAGAAGCTACGAGGCTAAGCAGGAGTCACAAGGCTGCTACGTTCAGATAGCAGGACAGCCCTGGAGCTTGGGTTCAAGCACATTGCTCTTGGCTACAGCAGCACAACACAGACATGAACAGTCATGCTCTCCGGCCCCTCACCCTCCAGGGAGAGCTCCTACAGCTTAACAGCTTCAGCCCAGACCTCTGCTCTGTGCAGAGACACAGCTCCTGGGAGCTGCAGGGACACAGCCACAGAACGTGGCACACCCCGGCTGGGGGAGTGGGCTTCGAGCCAAGACTGGGGTTTCCCCAGGGCCTTGCTGGGAGCGTTGGGGACCCACCGAGGTTCTCGCCTTCCTCAATCCGTGACAAGAGTTGCATCATGCGCAGCATCTGGGCCACCATGGGCTCCTTCTCCAGGGGCCGCACAAGCAGCGCTGTGGGACAAGAGGCAGGTTACACCGGTACCGCAGGGCCCAGTCCCGGTACCGCTGGGCCCAGCCCCGGCCCCCCTGCCCCCCCCCGGCCCCGGCCCCGGCCCCCCTCACCCCCGACCGGGGCCTGCCCCTCCCCAACCGCCGCCCTGCTCGCCCTCCCGGGCTATCCCCGCTCCCGTTCCCGTTCCCCGGGAACCCGGCCAGCCCGACCCCTCCTCTCAGCCCGACCCGCCCCCCCCCCGGGCCCGGCCCGCGGGGCCCACCCTGCATGACGTCACGGAGCTGGCGGAAGTCGCGGTTCCGCCCGGAGCGGTAGGCCGCCATGGCCTGGTGGAAGTAGAACTGCAGGACCCAACCGTTCACCGTTTCCTCGGGGACACCCCCCGGCGCCGCCATCCTCTCCCGCCGGCCGGCCCGCACCCGCCTCCCTACCATCCCGCCGGGAACTGACGCCAATCCCCGGCGGAAGTGACGATCGAACAGAAACCGTCGCCACGCCCCCACCCCCGATGCGATAGCAGTATTACACGGCAGGAGCCTACAGCTCCCGGCGTGCACCGCGCCAGCCCCGCCGCGCCTACAGCCCCCAGCGTGCACCGCGCCGGGCTGGGCTGGCGCCCCCTGCCGGCCGGGCGGGCCGCTGCAGGGCCGGTCCCAGCAGGCAGGGGAATTGCAGGCAGGGGAATTGCAGGCAGGGGAATTGCAGGCAGGGTCCCTCGGGGCTGGGGACCCACCCGCCGCCCATCGTGGGCATCGAGACGGGCTCCTGCCGTGGGGAAGAGGCCCCGCCGGCCCGAGGCCCCCTCTCCGACCGGAGCCGAGGGACACACGGGCTCGCTCGTACAGGGTCCTACGAGTTTGGAGGTTGTTCTCCGCCTGCCAAAAGGTAAAGACGGAGCGAGGGGCTGAAGAAGGACGCCTTCTTCACGCTCTTCCAACCTCAGGCTTCATTCTCCAGCAAAACCAGCATTTTCGGGAGCGCCGGTTACCTTACTTCAGCTGGGAAACGTGGAAACCCCCATCGGTAAATCATGAGGGATCCCGAGCCCAGCGCTTCACCTCGGTCCGGAGGCGTCCCTTCAACCTGTTCTGGTACCTAAAACAGAGTCAGCGCCAGCTCTGCCAGCACAGGGGGATGCTCGGAACCGACGGGCGGAGCAGAGCCAGGCCGTGCTGCTCGGGGTTCACGACAGAAACGGCAATGGAAATCGCAACGCATACCTGCACGGCCTCGCCAGCTGCCGCGGTCGAGCAGGGGAGAGGGAGCACCGACACCTAACTCAGCTGGAGCACAACCGGCATTTGCGGATGTGACTGAACCCTTCAAGTATTAGACAGGAGTTGTTATTTTGTACTTTATTTGTTTTTTTCGTTTTTATTTTATGCTCTTTATTCTAGTCTTTTGAACAGCCAGGACATTTTCATATGCTGTTGACACCCGTTCCTTGTACTCCAGCCATCTGCAAATCCCATTCCCCTAACCTCTAACACCAAAACGAGGTCCCCGTTTCAGCGTCTTGGGGCAGAGGTTTTCCCACAGTTACTTGGGCTTTGTGTAATGAATCCAAAGCCCTGGCATCCCAGTGATCCCAGTGAACGAGGGCCAAGAAGAACTGGTGCCCTCAGGAGGCTGGTTTAGGCAAAGGCCAAGCAGATCCTCCAGATTACGGGCTGGTTCTCTGCCACTCCAGGATCTCTCTCACTCGGATGCAGTGTCGCTTTGGCTCGGGGAACATCACTGACTGTTCTGGAGACTATCTCACCTGAGGTGGAAAAGCATGTGAAAATTCCTCTCGTGTTAGGTTATCCGGGATACTCCCTTCCCTCCACCCCTGGCCAGAGGAGAAGGAAACACGCATGAGAAAAATCCATGTGTCAGATGGAAAACAGTAAAACTGGGAGGGATTTTTTATTGGCAAACAAAGGGAGATAAAAATAATCTGTGCAAGAAAGAAGGATGGCTGTTCACCCGGGGCAGTGTGACTGCCCTGGGGAGAGCAAGCGCAGAAAGGGAGCTGTGCAAGCGGGACACGGTACAACCGCATCATACCGCCAGCGAGTCACTGCCGTTAAATGTTGGGAAGGATGCGGAGAGAGATACCGGTGGTTGTTTCCTGGGCTGAGAGGAGATGACAGAGCGACATGCTTTGGTTAAAATACTTTTCTGTACGAAATATTCATGAGCAACACAGTTTTGCTCTTTTTCTGTTACAAGGTGCAACAGGTGACAGGGCTGGGACTCCTGAACTTAACCGTTCTCCCCTCGATTCAAGGAGAGGCCAATCAGCCCCAGCAACAGCGTAAGATGGTTGCCTTTACTGCCTTTCAAACATCGCCATTGCTCTCCTGACTAGAAAACTCCATGTTTTCTGAAAAGCTCAGTAGCTTCTGCACCTAAGGTACACACCGCTCCAACTAGAAGCGCCAGCCATTTTGGCAGGTCCCACCAGCCCAGTACAGGTTTTAGGATTTTGAGCCATTTCATTCATTTTTGCTCAAAGATCAGAAAAAAGAGTCCCTGGAGCCCTCTCCCAAAGGAAACAAAGCAAGCTTTCTCTCCGAGACGTCTGGACGAAGCCATTCGGGGTCCACCTGCCTGCTCCAAGCCAGGCTTTGCTCAGGAAAAGCAGCAGAGTTGCTGCTCACCAGGTCCACGTCCTCAGCCTCCTGCTTCTGCCTCCCATCCTTGCCCCTCCGGGGCTGCCATCACCCCCTCCTCGTGCCCACCAGCATCTCCCCAGTGAAGGTGTCATCCCTTCAGATCAAGCAGCGCTGCTCAGCAGACCACTTCCCACCCTGTTAGATTGGAACTGCTCCAGGTTAGACCAGACCGATGAGGTTTCTACAGTTCCTGGGACGGTTTGGAGAGCAGCAGCTGAAGGAGCTGTAACATGGTGACGCTGACAGATGTCAGAGAGCAGTAATCACCACGGCAGAGCCACGGGGCAGCTCAGAAGGTGCTAATCTCCCTACATGCTGCTGGAGCCAGGCGAGGGCATGTGACAGGGGCTGCAGCCTTGGCATCTCAATCAAGGCTTCCTTCCCACATGGTTTCATGGCCTGCATGGGCCAATTATGTGTTAACAGCACCCAGCACTGGAAAACAAGCCTGAAATTCTGATTCCCAGAGTAAATACAGAAATACAAACCATTGTTTTACTCTCTGAATCTTCTATGATGAATGAAAAGGAAGCAGGGATTATGGAAGCAGGCAGTGGACCTGGAATGCAAGTGGCCTCGCTGTCCAGTTGCACCGAATCCTTGCCCGGTGTCATCATCAATTTTTTCAGGAAAAGGTTTGGTGTTTCACGTGCCAAAAGAAACACTGGGCAGGAAGGCACAAATTACAGTCATGTTTGTGCTTTTTAGTCTTAACTAGTTGATTTATGGATTTTGATGAAGTGATTACAGATGAAAGAAAACATTCCAGGGAACAAGATCTGCACGTTGCTGCGGTCTCGTGTCTGTCTTTCTGTATGAGTTACAGTGGAAAAGAAAACAGGAAAATCACCAGGGGCACCTGGTCACCATGCTCTCCTTTTTCTTCTCGATCACAGAGCACTGGCTGCATGCACAGTGCTGCACCAAACAGAAGACAACAGCACCTGCCCTAAAGGGCTTGCTCTCTAGACGGACACGCGACAGGTTTCTGACTTCTGTTTGGGCTAGATAATGGTAAGGAAGAGCAGTGATTGAATGCTGTTGCTCAATAAATAAATATAGAGCTCATTTGTTACCATGATCATTATTTGTACTGCTAATGTGCCTAGAAAGCCTGATGCCGCTATGTTACGGAAAAGTGCAAAACAGATACCATGCCTAGTAGTCTCAGAAAGGCAGTGGACAGCAATAGAAAAACAGGCAGCAACAAAATAGTGGAAAAGGGAAACGTTGAGGAGGATAACGAGATCGCTTTGCAAAATATACGGAGAAACCCTCCACATGAGAGCTGCAGAAAAGAAAGCACAAAGGCACTTAAAAATATTTATCAAGTAGGTTATAGAAACTGATGCTGTGAACCAATTCGAGGCAAAGGTCAGTACTTCACATTGAAATCAAGACAGGCAGGAACGTGCTGGGAAGGATCTAGAAAAAGAGACATAGTTTTTGATGCAACCAAGGGATGGGGCCAGCAGAAATGTGCCGAGATGGGTAGCCTGGTCAAAGCGAGAGGGCAGAGTGATCTTTACAGCATCTCTCTGTGTGAAATGATACATGACTGCACTTGTCAAGGCCGGGCAGAAGGACGTTGTGGCGAGAGGGGTGCATGGTGATGAAATCCCATGGTAGTTTACAGTACATAGCCTGGCTGGGGGGAGCCTCCCTCTTAGTAACGTTACATAGTAAGGGAACTGCAAGGTTGTATGTCACATCAGTGCAAGGAGCTAGAAATTCTTCCATGTCAGAGAGGATACTTGGGTTACACAAAGAATCAGGGAACCATCCCTAATGACTGGAAAAAGATACACAGAAAGGATCAAAAGAAGAAGAATAAGCTCAATATTTAAGCTATGTTGAGACCGAGCTATTGATTGGGTAACTGAAGAAGTTTCAGAACAACAGGCTAAGACTAACAATATACCAATATTTGGTTAACTAAATGTATGGACTTGCCCAGATAGAGCAGATACCTGAATTTGCATTTACAGATGAAGTATCTCTATTGCTATGAAATAGCTGGAGGGGAAGCCGCAAGGTCTGCGCCCTCCAGCCTGTAACAAAGAGAGGAAAAGGAGGCCAAGGACTTCAAGAACAGTGTGACTTTAGCAGCTGCTTTGCATAGCCCAAGCACGTACAGACAGAGTACTGGTTCTGACGCTTGGCTCAGAAGAGTCACTGCAGACTTCACTGGGTAACAGTGGGGAATAAGTATATATTTAAAGGAGGCCGTCAAGTGTGCATGCATTGGCTCAGTTAAAAAAAAAAAAAAAAAAAAAAGTAGCTAGCATAGATGAAAGCACCGAGAGACAGAGAAATATTCTAGCTTTACGGCTGTCTCAATAAATGTCGTAAAGTAACATAGAGTTTAATTTAGAAGGTGGCCACACAAAAGCTAACAATTCACCAGAGCAATATAGCAAAGGCAGTGTGTGCAACCAGGCGCTGCACTACCTACCAGGCTTTTGGAGAAGCAGAAACCCCAGTTTGCTGTGCCAGCAGAGTATGAGTAGAGAATTCTGATGAACGACTACAAGCTCGCTGGGAAGCACAAGGCAGTAAATGCACTTACAAAGACAAACAAACACTCTTTGCTACAGCTACGAGAACCGAGGCTCTTAGGGAACAAGAGGAAAAGTCACCAGCGCACCAGGTACCAAAGGATGTGAAACATTCAGTAAAATTCAACTATTGCTGTGGTATATCCAGATTTTTAGCTTACTTCCTAAGACAGAGAACACATTGACAGCAGGATGGATTTGAATCCTACACAAATTAGACTGATCTGACTTGAATGCCTTCTCTCCCCGCACTTTATTCTTTACCTAGTACAGTGGCATTATTTTCTTACTACTTCTTTGATTGCACCTCTATCCCCATTTCCTTGTAGAAAACCAGTAGAACAAGGCCAGAATAAGCCAGTGTATGAAAAACAGATGCCATGCCAGGTCTCAGCCCAGAATTTCAGCCATTTGCAAAGGCCGTGCATTACAACAGTAATTGGATTAGAGACTGCGTTTGGCAGGCACCACTGGAGCGACTTCTTTCTCTCCAGTAATAAAAGATACCCTTCTTTCTTACCAGAGAGTGACCTAGAAGATTTGTTTGACATACAATCTGGGATCTTCAGAGAGCTAACCTGTCTTTGGACTGAAGTCAATGTGGACAGACAGCATGGTTAGGATAACATCTTTGAGCTGACAAATCTCCCAGACTGTACCATTAGGTATGTCTCATTTCCACAGAGACCCCAGCTTAGTGGCAGGCCAGGTACGGGTACTTGCTTCACTTGAGCTCCTTTTAAAACTCTAACTGCAGCAAACTGCACAAACGTTAGCCTGCTCAAATTCTCTTTGCATGTACCTTTAATCTTTAGCCAGTGTTGGTAATAGTATTAGCACTTCTTACAACATAGGGTATTTCTGCCTCCTCAGCAGTTACGTTAAAACAAACGGTTCGCTGTCCGTCGTCATACCTGCACTGCAAGTGTAAGAAAATAAATTCCACAGCCACGAATGCGAGTTCATAAATTAAAACCATCAGGTTTACAAATTACTCAGGTTCCTGAGCCTCCAAACAGTCTCTCTGTCCCTAAACCTGCTCAGTGTGGCTGGCAGGGAAGAGAGAACTTACCAAGTGACTCACATCAGATCTGCACATGAACACTTTCCTGTAGAAACTGATGAAAACGCAGCACTTGGAGGTGTGCTGCACCTCCCCTGGCTCCGTTTAACGACCTGTGACATGGCCATCTATTTTATATACACAGAGAAAGAATCGAAACAAAAAGGGTGGCAAAAAAGCTGTTCCGATTGGCACTGGAATCGAAAGCCTACCAAAGGAGCGCTGCAGCTCAGCTGAGGGACCCTGAAAAATGCTTCTTGCCAGCACACATCCCGCGCACTTTCCTGACGAAAACAGCCGCCGCCTGTGGCTCCCTGTTCCCGCACCCACTGCGGATGGCTTGCACCGCCTTCCAACCGCGTTTGCTACCGGAGACAACCCCGAGGCGGCCTGTCGCAGACATCTGCGGCTGGGCTCTGGGAAGGGTGCTGCAGCTCCGACCGCAGGCGGTCAGGCGAGCTCGGACGGTCCCTGACAGGAACAGGTACTTCCTAGGCGATCCCGGTTTCCCTTCACCCGCCCAAAAGGCCGGACGGGGAGAGTTACCGGAGGCCGGGGATGGACACCAGGCTCCGCTGCGGGCAGGCTGCTGACAGAAACCTCGCTCTACCGGCGGCCCGGGTGGGGTGGCGGGGTGGCAGAGCGGCCGAGGCCCCAGCTGCCCGCCAGCCGCGCTCCCCCCGGGGGAAGCGGAGGCCGGGGACGGACCGGAGCGCACCGCCTGAGGCGACGCGAGGCGAGGCCCAGCGCCTTCCCGCCCTGTCGCCCTATTGGCCCACGCCCGGCGCCGCGCCCTCCCATTGGCTGCAGCCGGCGCCAGCTGTCGCCCCACCGCCGGTGCCCCTCGTTCCTCATTGGCCGGCGGACTCGGCCGGGCGCCGCCGCGGGCCGTTAGTTATCGGGGGCGGGGGGGGGCGTCCGCCATCGCTACGGTGGCCGCCGTGGGCCAAGCCTGTCATTCCGCGAAGCTGCCGGCAGCCAGCATGGAGCCCGGGGAGCGCACGGAGACCGGGGGCTGCGCGGCGGAGGCCGGGCCCGTCTTCACGCTGGAGGAGGTGGGGAAGAGGAACTCCAGCCGTGAGGCCTGGCTGGTTATCCACGGCCGCGTCTACGATGTCACCCGCTTCCTGGAGGAGGTGAGGCCGGGCGGGGCGGGGGTCCCGGCCCGTCCCCTCAGGGGCCGGCGGGGGGGAAGGACAGGCCCGGGGGCGGGGGGGCTGAGGGAAGGAGGAGAGCGGGGAGGGCCAGGGGACGGCGTTTGGGGCTGAGAGGGAAGGGGAGGGTCTGGGGGGGGTGAGGGAGGGGGACTGGGGGGGCGGGAGGGGTGCGCTGGGGGGCTGAGATCCCGGGGCGGGGGCTGCAAGGGGAAGGGGAGGTGAGTAGGCCCTGGGGCGGGGGGGCTGCTGTGTCCCTGAGGCAGCTCCCTGGCCCCAGGCTGTGGGGTCTCGGCGGCCCGGCAGTGCCCGAAGGAGGGGTCCGCAGGCCTTGAGGAGGGGCCCCGGGGGAGCCGCTGGTCTGTTGGCCGGTTTATACGCTCAGGAGAACTCCTGCCCCCGTTCAGAGACGCCCGTAAGAAGCGGGAGAGCGGTGGCAAAGGCCAGCCGAGTGCAGGGGTTGTGCTTCTACTCGTTGGAGTCAACTTCTGTTTTCTTCGGAAATCTGTTCAGGCATGCCTTACATGGGAGGTGCAGCTCTCCTTAAGCCACGTTACTTCACTTCTGGTCATGTAGGGTAAACTTCATCGGGCTAGATCAGTAGTTTAAAGTTGATGTCTCCAGGGACACCCCAGAACTTAAAGGAGAATAGTAATGGTGATTCGGTAGGCGAGCATCTGCCACATTACTGCCTTCCCAGAGGTGACCGTGCACAAGTGATTGGGAAGCGATGCAGTCTCTGCTGCGTAATCTCCAGTTCTCTTGGATGCGGGGACAGAAATTGCTTCTAGACTCGATGCTTTTGACTTCTGTTCTTGAGAAGGTTGAGAGCGGTATCCCTAGTGTTTGGAGCTGAAGATAGAGTGGGAAGAAATGGTAACAAAATTTCAAAGGGCTTTTATCCCAGCTTAAAATAACACCAAACCCTTTGCAGCAGCTACAGGTTAATAATGTACAAAAGTTAGTCTGAATCAGCTTTAAAAGAAGAGCACTTCGTTGAAAGTGCACATGTTGCTGCTTGTCGGTTTTGCTTGTCTAAATTAAACGCTGATTTTTCCTCCAGGCATATACGATTAAAGCATGTCTGCTATGTAGTCATAACATATAATGACACAGCTACCTTGGTGAGGTTTAGAGGCTTATCAGATAGGAGGAGAGAATGATAACCTGGCAGCTTTTTTACGGTGGCCTGACAGCTGGATGTAGAGCCTTTCTGTGTAGCTTTCAGTATTTATTTATAAAGTTGGACATGATCTACTTTGTTCGTTGGATGCAGCATCGTAATGCCCCCTTCTGAATCTGACTTGCACTTTGACTTTTCCCCCCCAACATTTATTTTGAGAGAGCCCCTAAGGTATTTCAGTGAACAAGTTAAGGAGTGTCTTTTACTACAGCGGCGTGAGCTAGCCTTTGCCTTAGCCAGTTCTGCACCTTTTATAGCTTTTATAATGAAAAATCTTGCTTTCACAGGACCATGAATGGATCCTGGCTGCTCGCTCCTTTGCTCACCAGTGTCTACTGTTGGTACTCAGGCACTGTTCACAGATGCCTCTGTGTGAGGTGCAGGAACTGAAGAGCTGCTCGCTGAGCAGCTGCTGTTCTTGGGTCTTTGATACTTGAGAGAGACTCTAGGCACCCAGTACGCTGGAAAGAAAAGTATGTGGGACAGTGGGATGGTGCCTGGTAGAAGCATGGCAGTTTGGTGCCATAGGGCAGCAGTGGCATGAAGAATTATCAGCTGATGCTCAGCTGTTTGTTTTACAGGAGAGCCTGCAGGTCTGGCTGAGGTGAGGAACCGGTTGCACAGTTAGTCACATGCATCTACAACAAGATGCAAACTGTACTGTAGAGACCTTATCATTGGGGTGGGAAGAAGACAATTGTATTGAGTGTGACTCTAACTCAGGAAGCTCTTAAATGGTGGAGCTATGAGCAGAGTTAAGGTACTCAGATTCCTGTTCCAGGGTCAGTTCACAAGACCAGGAGTTTTACAGCTGGTATGCAAGGATTTTTTGAGCAGCTGACTGCCTCCTTCTACATGCACGCCTCCTCCAATGTTTGGGTTCTCCGGCACTAGGCCAAACCTGTCATCTGGCATCTGTCAAATTCCTGAGAGAGTGCAGTGGAGTACAAAGCTGTGGGCCCAGCTACCTCTGCTGATCAAATGAAATGGGCAGGGTGGCGGGTGTATTTTGAAGAACATTTGTTATTCCACTAGTTTCTGAAATCTTTCAGGTTTGCCTGCATCTAAAAGTCTAGTACAAGAATCAGGGGACATCAAAGAAGCTGGCTGGAGCCAGATTCAAAACAAACAAATGGTGTTCCTTCACGCAACACAGAGCAGACCAGTGGAACTCCTTGCCAAAGGTTGTTGTGCATGCAAGAAGATTAAGTAGATTCAGGAGAAGACTGGGCAAAAACATGGAAAAGCAATTCACTGCTGGTTTCTAAATAACAAAATGCTGTGGGTTTAGGATGAGCCAAAACCAGCTGGAGGTTGGAACAATACTTGCAGAAACTGCGTGCCTTGTCTTACATTTGCCTTGGTCTTCCAATTATGGTTACTGCTTATCACTTTTCAAACTTAAGAATTAGAAAAATGTTTTCAAGATACTTACTCCAGTGTGAATGACGCTGTGTTTCAGAGCATGGATGCTGCGTGGTGGTCACAGTCTTCATCTCGGCATTCTCTGTGGAAGAAAGCATCTGGGCTGTGTTCCCTGGGACACCTTCAGTGTTATAAATGCACCCAGAAAAATGCTTCACTCCCCCCCAGCAAGCCAGGTTTAGCAGTGCCCTGAATGTCACCTTGAGGTGATATTTCACATTGCCCTTTCCAAGCCCTTTATCCCATTTGTGTTTTTCTGACATGAAAAAGATCTACTTGGACTAGGGAAAGGAAGAAGAATAAGGCCACTGTTTTAACTGTGCCAGCATGGCTGACACACCATTCTGCTATGTACACCCATTGCTGACATAGTGAAACTTGTAAACATAGATCAAGGCCTAATTCATTGGCAAAAATACACTTTATATCTGTTACCCCACTGTAGTCAGTCAAATGACGGGGAACAATGTGTAGCTGATCGGAACCAGGAGTGTTTGTCTTGTTTAAAAGTTACAGTTGTCTGATAAACTGTTCTGCTTTAGAGCTCTGAGTTGCTGTAACTGCAGCTATCAAGGTTTCAGTGGGTAATATTTCCCCTTGATCCTGTGTAGTCACTGAAGCAGTGTCTAATTGTTGCCTCTTCTGGCCTTTGGTCACAGATTATTTGAACAGGATTGCTGAATTCCAGTGGAGCGTTACCTTGGAGTGATTGTGTAATCTCAAAGAAGCCTCACTGCTAAAAGATTGTCAAATTTTGCTTCATGATTCCTGCAAACTAGGTACAGCAGGTCAGCCATGAGCTAGCCAACTCAAAATCTGTTTGAAGCATGGATCGATTTAAACTTCCAATTTACTTTGTTATTTACTGTGTAACAGGAGTAACAAGACATTTATCACATAGCAAAATTCTACTGAATTATAAGAATGTGAACAAAATGCAGGAGATGTGCAAAGACAACAACCGAAATTTCATAGATGTTTCTGAAAGACTGCAATCTCTTGTGTTTCAGAGAGCCTGTAAGTGCCTGAAATGAAGTTGATTATTTGAAATCTGAGATAGCCTTATGGTGATAGTATAATTTTCCCCCAAATCCAGGTAACTGGACCACCAGAATACATGTTATTACTCCTGGTTGCAGTAGTCTAGAAAAGCAAGTGTAGGCTATGGCTAGAACAAAAAGGGCTGGCTGCTCAGGTAGGTGTGAATGATGAGTGAGGAAGCAGAGGAAGGCAGATGTACCTCCCTGACAGGCTCTCTGAGGTCTGGTACTACTCACACTTATGCCCTCGCCACACTGGTATTAAAATCTGTGGCTTTTAACCAGTGCACAATCTGTAATAGACTTATTTTCACAAGCATTCTTACGATAGAGGGACATGGTTTATCTCTGTTTTTACACATGACTAGAAGAGTTTGGAGATGCATGTTTCTTCAGTATACCCTTTTGTCTGTTATCTGAGTCCACAGGACACAGCAGCCACCACAGCTTTGTGTCTTGGCATGCGCTGCTGCTTCCGATACCCGTGGTAAGCGTGACTAGAATGTATTTGAACCGGTTTCCAAGTGGAGTGAGCATGGGTTGTGACAACTCTAACTCAAATTGGTCAGTTGGTTTCAAGTATAATGTTCTTCAAACTATGTTTCAAAAGAAGGAGATATTCTACTACTGACAGCTTCTCTGTAAAATTTATGTGGTTCTAACAGAAGTTACATTCTTTCCAGGCAAGTATATAGCTGAGGTAGGGTCTGTGCTCGGAAGAGCTGGTAGTTAAGAGCATTGTAATTGAGATGAAAGTAAAGAGGAGGGAAGTATCAGGTGGTTGCTTATACCAAAAAGGCAGCAAGTTTTTAGATTCTTACCTCCTTACTGCACCAGCAGTAAGAAAACAATATTGAATACCCTTCTTTGTCTTTCTGCATTTAATTCCTGCGTACTCTGGTGTGTCTGAAACCAGAACTCTGTGAGGGAGAAGGAGGAATGTCAGAGATCTGGTTTTGCTCATGCTGACTTGCTCCAGCTTTGCAGAGATGTTTTTGGGGAAACCTGTTCCATGTCTTAAAACAAACTTTGAAGGATGTGTGGTCGATGAACACCATTTGTCTAGGTGACTGCTTGTCCTTGTTTTCTGGCTTGTAGGTACTGGCACATTATTACTGCACAGTAATACTCTTCCATTTCCTGGCTTATTTCTCTAATACTGGGGGCTAGGAATGAAAGCTTTTGCATCCCTCCTCAACCTGATGATCTTGTGTCTTACCTGATCCAGCAATCTCATTAGTTGTAGAGCTTAGTATTGCTTCTGAGCTCATTTGTAGTTTACAGCGGGTCTGTAACAGCAGTTGCCCGCCAGACATATGCAGACAGGCACTTGGAGTTTGTGAAAAGGTGACCCTAGGCTCTCGCGTTCTGCACTGAGTTTCTGTGGTGCACTCTCAGAAGCCTTCACTGCGTACCTACAGTTCTGACTTGCTGCTGCTTTTTGCCCGCTCCATATCCCTTCTAAAGGCTACACAGATAGAGCATCTTCTGAGGTCTCATGAATAAATACAACCCTGCTGGCTGAACACAGAAGATGGACTGTATGAGCTGCTAATTAGGGAGTGAGTCATCAAGGGCAAACTTTCTTTGCTTGCCACCTTAGAGCATCAATGACATTTAAAGTGAGCTTGGACTGAATATGGGGTTGTACAACGCCCTACTTTGCTCTTCTCTGGACCCAGTTTGCAATTTGGAGAACTTCATTCAAAGATCACACTGAAACGATGCTTGTGAGAGCACCTGCTGTAGCTGTGAGTATTGCAGAGCATGAGGAAGCCTTGGGTTTTCTCTCCCCCCTAAATCTCCTGACTGTGGCACGAGCAACCTGGCCTCCCTTCTGCACTGCCCAGGCCAGTGACTCTGGAGGGTGCCTTATACTGGTGATGGCTGTTGTGCTTTCACTTCCAAATGACAGGGTTCTCCCTGTAAAACTGTTTGCTCAGTGGCGTTGGTCATATCCTTCCAGAACTGGTGCTTCGAGACTATTAACGTTGCTGTCAACATGTACTTTTATTTATTCTGTATGCTGAAGGCTCCAGTGACAAGGAGGTTCCTGTTCTATTACTGCTGTTGAGCAAAACTTCTGAGGACTGGCACTTTGGCCCACCTCTCTTGTTGTTGTTCGCTTTTGTCTGTTTCTTTTCAGAAACAGACATTTTTCAGTCATTGTTTCCTCTGGAAGTACTTTTTTTCTTTGTTGCAAAGTGTTTGCAACACTTTCAGTTTTCACATCTTCCTGCAGGAGCTGTAGCTTTGAGAAGTTTTGTGGCAGCGTAAATGACTTCCTGTATAAATAGTCTGGTTTTACATTTGCTTGGGTATGACAAGGTAAGAATTGTCTGGCTGCAGTTGTGGTTGTCTAGACTAGGGAGTCCTTTCAGAAATATGATATGCCAAAATGTTTTCAAGTTTTTTCTTTTGGCTTGGTGATTACAGCAAAGGACAGATGTGCATGAATAAATAATTATTTTTCTTACTTGTGGATTTAGCAAGTGCATAGAAAGGCTTCAGACCCAAAGATGTAAAGAGGAGTAAATTTACTGTTCTTCTTGTCTCTTGTATATGCAAAGACTGGATGCCACTGAAAACCAATATCCACTGCATGTTCCCTGTTACTGCAGGTTTTTGTCTGCCCTTTTAGCGTGGATGATTAGGAAAGCAAAGTTGTCTTCTTAAAATTCAGTTCTGATATTTTTCCATCTGAAATGAGATTTCTGGTGAGACATCCCTAAGGAGTTCTTCTAGAAGGCTTAAAGTAAATGGCCAGCTTTTCATCCCCTAGTTTCTGTGGATCTTTGCAAGTATGCTTATAAAATAGCTGAAAATGGGACAGTTGTTCCAAGTAATGTGCATAGGCAATAGACAGCATCCTACCACTGCAGCCAAGTCTGAAAGTGTGATCTAAGGGGCGCAGAAACAACCTAAAGGGTGGTCTTGCTGTTCTGTCTTGTGGCCTGTGTTCCCGTTAACTGCCTTGTGTAAAGAGGGACATGCATCCAACTCTGTAGTGAGCTCATTCATGGCTACCCCAGCGGATAATTGATTCCTTTTCTTTTTTTTGTAGGGTGGGTTTTCTGCTAGGGTACTCCCTGATCTGACTCCCTCTGAGACCAAGTGAGCCTAAGGGTTGGTGTGGGGGAAATGGCAGCAAGACCTGTAGCCAGGCACGGAGGGAACGAGCGGAGTGGAGCCTCATTAGATTGCCTTAGCTGTAAAACCGAGTAACTGACTGCTAACTAAACTGTGTCCTAGGACTACAGACTTTGCCCTTCATGACTGCTGGGAAAGCTCCACGTTGATTTTGTCACATACCTGGACAATAAAAGGATTTATTCAGAATAAAGAGCTCTGATATGAGGATTGCAGAATTGGCTGCAGGAACTCACTGGAGTAAACAACTGGACTGTTTTTGTGTCCATACCGAGTATGTTTGGTATGAGGTGTGATAGCCAAGTGGGAATATTTAGACTTTTGGCAGCAAAAACAGACAAGCTGAAGGAAGAGGGGCAATGACAACTGTTCTGTGTCTGTGGGAAGGAAAAGGATATTACAGAGAAAAACAGGTGTGTTAGTCCTTTGATCTGAAATTTAGCCCAACATCTCTTCTCCAGTTCCAGGCATGTAGCTGTTAGAGGCATTTCAGGCAGCAGTGAACAAGTCTCATCTTCTCAACTAGCATGTTCAGTGCTTGTTGCCTGATGCTCTAGAAAACTGGGTTAGGCCCTGTGTGTACACTCAGAAGCCTGACCACTTTATTAGTTTAACTGGATTAGCTGATAGTTTAAACTGAACTATTTGTTCACACTCACACTGTAAAGAGATTGTACTTTGCTGGCTTTGTGGTTAGCACTTTCCATTGCCATCTGTTCCTGGAATTATGGTATTGACAGTGCTAGAGAAGAGCCCAACCCATCAAGGGAAACAGAATTGCACCAGGGTTTTTCTTGTCAGTTCATACCGCTTGGTCTGACAGTTGTCTGTGACCGTCTGCCACCAACAGAAATGCCAGTGTCATTGTGGAGCATCCTGTGGATTTGATACTTTTGTTGTTGTAATTTCTGAATCTCTGAAATCAGTATACAATGTCAAACAGTATAACTTTTCGTGACACTTTTTTTTTTTCCTCTCCCCTGGTCGTTGAGTGGTTGTACACTGGATCAAGTTCAGTATTGTTGGGGCTACAATAGAGTCGTAGTTTCTTATGCCTCTAGAAAACAGGATGCATTTCTCCTCTGTCCTTCTCCATTCCTCATTGCACAGCTATGTGCAGAGAGAGACTGTCAGCCAAATACTATTATTTTTTGTAGTATCTGAAGAAGTAGAATATCCTTTCCTCCACTGGTGTCTGTAAAGGCAGCGTTGTCTTGTGCATCACTAGCAGTTGAGTTGCCTCAGGAAAGTTCTTGAGAAAATTGTGCAGGAGAGGCTCCTCTGCAAGCAAGGGAGTCTGATTTATGTAGTGAAGCCCATGAAAAGCTATACGAGGATATCCTTTCTTTTGTATTATTTTCTTGCCCAAATCTGTTACAGAATCACAGAAGGGATAGCTTGGCTGTGGGGGACAAAGCAGTGCTTCCCTGTGTACGTTGGGGATTTGCATCTTTGGAAGGATTTTTATTATGCAAGGTATTTTCCAGGCTGTGCAGCACACATCATTCTCTGTGAATTCCTGAAGGAGCGGTTGGACAATTGAATCTTTGGAAGATTTTATTGATGGTGTTGATTTGAGGCATCCGTGATGAATGGAAGCAGTTGGAAGGAAGGCTGCTGGCACTCTTTGTACAGTTTTTGCATCTAGCCCTTTGCTCACCTGAAGTATTCTCTTCCAGCATCCAGGTGGAGAAGAGGTTTTGCTCGAACAAGCTGGTAGAGATGCCACAGAGAGCTTTGAAGACGTTGGGCATTCCACAGATGCCAGGGAAATGCTCAAGCAGTACTACATAGGGGAGATCCACCCGGTAAGGACCAGTTGGCTGTGACAGCCTCTTTCAGACACAGGATGGGACTGTGTAAAAGTGTGACTCTCCTTTGTGTAACCCACTAAACACATACACCAAGATGTGTCTTGCGAAATAAGTAAGTAGTTAAGGATTTTAGGCAGCCTCTGTGTTGTCCAGGATTTCTGTTGAGGAAAGGGAATTTCTGTTGAGGAAACAAAACTAAATTGGTCTTCTCTTTCCACCATTCAGAACGGGTTTCTCACTACAATTAAATCAGGGGCACTTAAAGAAGTTAATCTAAGCGGTTTCCTCCTTAACTGGTGGTACCATAACTTCCCCTTGCCTTGTAATTTAGAGTTCAGGAGGGTGAGAGATCACAGGGGCACAGCACAAACACCAGCTTCCTGCCTGCTACAAAGACAGTGCCTTTGGGTGTTGAAGGAACGACTCCTTTGAAAACCAAGTCCAGGCAATTACCCCTATGATGAGGACTGTGTACAGAACAATTCCCTCATAAAGACTGCAGGTTTCTCTTGAAGTCAGTGCTTATCTTTTTTCTTCTTCTTTTTTTCCCCTTGACAGCACGATCGTAAAGAAGAAGGTTCTAAGGTAAGCTGTTAGTGTTTTACTTTTCTGTTTTAATTTAATGTTGTGGAAACGATATTATTCTCACAAAATGAACAAAGAAGTTGTCATATGCCTTTTTTTTTTTTCTTTTTTTTTTTTTCCCTGTGGAGCTTGTGGCTTTATGTTTACACAAACTGCAGTAATGAATAAATCTTCCAAGCAAGTTATACCTTTGTTTTTGTTCTGAAGCTCAGTAGTCACCTCAGTGTGAAATTGGAAGTGGGTTTTTGTGCCCTCTCTCCCCTGACATCAGCAATGTTATTTCCGCACCTTGAGCCACAGACCATTTTTTTGCATTACTCGCTATGTCCTGACCACTGAACTGTTAGTGTTGTTACATTCAAGCCAGGAGACAGGCACAGCCACAGCAGTGTTGGCCGTAAAACAAGAATTCTCTGTTAACTGAGAGTAATCATTGGTGTTGCTAAAACTCAGGTACTCCTGGATTAGAACAGGGCACAGTGTTGCAAAAATGCCTTTGAAATGGATGGGGAGAGGGAAACGGTAATAAATAGAATCCCATCTGAGAGGTAAACATGTGCTTTTCGGCTGGCTTCTCTTCTTGCTTGTCCTGAAGGCTTGGACCAGGTGCGGCTCTACCTTCAACAAAGCTTTCATTAAATGTTGTTCAAAGCAGGGCCACTTGCAAAGTAGCGGGAATCAAGAAGGAAACTGTCAACAGAGAGAGTGGCCACTGAAGCCCTTGGGAGCGTTTGCTTGCTGCAGTCAGCCATAGAAAGAGTAACTCAGGCTGGGTAAAGCCTATGCTTAGTTATAACACGGGACTGCATGATTATGCATATATTCACCTTAAAATCTATTGTTTGGTTCAACTCCGCTTCATAAACAGAATCACATGCCTAAAATGTGCATAGACATGAGTAGTAATCTGTGTAGCTCCCTTGGATATGAGTTAAATATTTTTTTCAAATAGTTTTCTCTTCTGAGGAGAAAGTCCAGTGAGTTATGTACAGCTAAGGTCTTTTTCCAGTGTACAACAGCTGTTTTAAAAGCAGGCCCAAGTATAATTAAAAAATAGCAGCGAGAAATAGAAGTCAGTAATGTAAAAATAAATAGGGGGGAACTGCAAAAAAAAAAGTTGTGCATGTATACTCTTGTGATGCAGCTCAGACTTAGTTTCCCACATGTAAGTGTCAAAGTTTAGCGTCCACTGAATGTATTACGGCAGAAAAGCAAACGCTAAGGCTCTCAAGAAATGGAGATAATTATGTTTAGGATGGGCAGGAAGGGTGATTTTTGGCTGGCAAGTATTATTAAACAGGAGAGCAGCAACAGCCATCGAGGAAGAGGCTGTAGAGTTGATGAAAGCCTAAATGAGAATTTCAGCTGACTGGAAAAAATATTTAAATTCTTGGAGTTTTATGAAAGGAGAAGTATAAAAGTTTGGAAACAGGTTGCATGCAAGGGAAGAGTTGAAGAGAACATTGTGGTCATATGCTTCAGTGGTTGGGCGGCAGGAGAGCAAACGGGGAGGTGGGCAGGGGTTTGGAGAGCAGATCACAGTGAAAAGACTATCTGTATCAGAGTGCCAGTTAGTGTCCATAGCATACAAAACGAACAGACTGGTTTGTGAGGTAATGAGCAAGCCCTTTTTTTGAGAGGGGTGCAAGTTCCAGTGTGAAGTTGATGACTGGGTGGGAGGGATTGGATTGATGGAAAGAATGTGGAGGTGAGGGCAAGGGCAAACATCTCCAGAAACATCCGTGCTTCTGATGGAGGGTGTTTGGGAGAGGAGGGGAGGGTTATTTTTCCTGCGTGTTCGGTCTTGTAGTCTTATTAGCACATGTTTAATGTTTCTTTTTTCCACTGCTAACTCCCTCTTTCCTCCTTCAGAATCCAAGTATGACATCCTCAGGCCAAGCAAGGTATAGTATCTTCTTAAAATAAGAGTAAGAAATTGGGGGGTTAAGACTCTCCATTTGTAGAACGGTGTATTAACTCTAATGGGCAGGAAAAAAAACCTGGGGATATTACTGCACTGTCCTTCCAGCAAGCAGATGGTCCAAAATCAGTTGCCAAACTGCAGCGCACCAAGTTAGCTGCCAGGACGTGCACCTCCCTTGTTGGATGTGGAGGCAGAGCTGGTGGCACCAAGTCCCCTGCTCCATGCTGGGCAGAACAGGCATCCTGGTGTTTTGCAGCTTGAATTCTCTGGCCCGTGTGTTCATGTTACACAACTGTGGCCGCAGCCCCTTTGCACTACAGTGATTATTTGGGTGGCTGCTGCAGGCCATGGGGTGATGCAACACAGTGATGTGCATTTTTTTGGAGGATCTTTACCATGACCAGCCCCAGTTAGTTGAAAATCCTTACAACCAGAACAGGGCCCTAGTCTTTCGTAGCTGCTGCAGAACTTTTTTGCTAAGGAGGCTGCTGAAGGTGAGCCTGTGGCCTCTGGTTTATAAGTGAGGAAGACTTATTGTGGGATAGCTGTAGCAATTTCCATCCTTGAGTCAACTCAGCTGTTTGTATAGCACAAATTACAGTCTGACTTATTTAAGGAAAAAAAAAACCCAACAACCAACAACAAAAAACCCAAATTGGTTTCTGTATGTGCCAGGCTGGAAACTTCAGCAATTCAGCTGCTATTTTATAAGCCACCAAGCCACCCTTGCAGGCGTAGGGGCCTCTTGCAGGGGCCAGGCAGAACACTGAGCACGGGGACTGCTATCGCTGCCCAGCCCTGTGAGCCAAGGCCCATATGGCTGGTCTGTTAGCTGATGGGAGACAGGTCCCGAGAGTTCCCTACATGAAAAGAGGCATGTAATAAGTGATGAACATCTTGAATGAATTATTAACTTGATACTTTCTTCTGTTTTATGTTGTGTGTATTTTTTTGTTTGTTGTTTGTTTTGTCTGTTTGGTTTTTTTTTCTCCCTGTAGTTTCTGGTCAACATGGCTAATCCCCATCTTCGGAGCACTGGTCATAGGTTTAATGTATCGCTATTACATGTTGGATGGGAGAACCTCTTGAACTGACCTTGCTGGGACCTCAGAAAGCCTGAAAGAGAGGGTGTGAGAGAGTGCATGCATGCAACATGTGGAGTTCTCCTTCCCTTAACCCTTTTCTGCCTTGCTTTTAGCTTTGAGTCTGTCAAGTGATGTTGATATCCATGGGACCAAGCTAATACCAAGCTCTCTCTATCCTAACTCTGGGACCCACGGACCTGTCGTACTTTCCTCTTGTGGTGGCAGGGCAAGTGCAACTTCCTGGTATTCTCTTAGTTTGTGTGTGGTCTCCCTCGCATGTGCGCGCTCGTTCTCTCTCTCTCTCTCTGAGGTAAACCACAGACAACCTTTTTCTTTCAATGCCTTTTCGTTAAGCCAGACAACGTGAAACAGCTGCTAGTGAGCCTGTGGATTTGCCTCAGTCCTTCACATAGCATTGTCAGAAATAAACTGCAAGTTGTCTACAGTCCTTTCCAGAAAAGATGTCCGGAGATTCGGTTTCGCAGCAACTTTCCCAGTGCATGCAGGCAACACTAATTGGAGCAGCAGGAAATTGTTAGCTTTGCTACCTCTTTCTGTACGTGTCTGTTTTTAACGGTTAAACAAATATAAGTATTTTAAAAGTGATTCTGTTCATTTTGTAATATTTGTACTTGTCCCTTTTAAAATGTATATTCTGTGAAACAATTTATACCTTGAATCCTGGTTTGTTTGGGTGTTTTTGTGCTGTGTGCAGCAATGCCAGAAATGGGAACTGACATGTGGCTCCTCGAAATACAGATTTTCCTTTCTCCCTGAGGTCTTGATCTGACATATGTATTGGAAACAAAACTCATTCTTACTTACTGTGAATGTGCACCAGATGGGGGGGGGGGGACCCAAATAAATCCACTCTTTTCTCCCTAAATGAAAAGAGAAAAGAAAACTATTTGGGATTTGTGCATAATGCTGTTTTTGTCTTGGAATAGAAGAGGATATTTCTCTCTCCTGTTTTTGTGTATCATGTAGTCGGCCTCCAACAGCACAGAGACAATGTAAGGTATGCTTCATGCATTGAGGCATGAATCCTTCCAGCTCTTCCAGCAAGTTGGACTGTGGCTTTGGGATCTGCTAAATAAAGGGAACTCGTGTTGCGGTGTCCGGTGTCCTTCAGCAGTGCTGTACAACGCTGCTCTGACACTGGCTCCTAATTCAAATGTTACAGCAAAGCTGATCATCTTTTCGAATTGCAGCAAAAAGGGAAGTGATATACAGGGGTCCTGTTTGTGAAAACCTCCTGTCGGTTGTGGTTTTTCTTCTGTCTTCCATGAAACAACTATGTTCCCCAGAAGGTCATGTAGAGAAGTTCCTTGGATGTGGAATTACACTCTGCCTTTTTAAAAACAAAGGCCAAGGAATGGCGTAGTCACTGGGAATGGAGAGCACTGCCCGGGCTGCATTACTGCCTCTACTCCTCCAGTGGGCTCAGGCCGGTTGCTGGCAGCAGCAGCATCTCACGTTTCAGCACGCACTGGTTTGGCAGAGGTGCAACAGAAGTCCCCATAGAGGTCTGTCTTCCCACAGGACTTTTTTCACTGCTATCGATTGTTTTGTCTCTTACGGTGAATTATCTGGCCAGGGAAACCTGGAGTTCACCATTGCTGAAGTGGCTCTTGGATATCCTATTGCAAGCTGCATTTGTCCCTTTTTCTGCCCTGGCTGCTTTGGTGGCCTCGTTTCTGTTTATTCTGTCCTAACAAGAGCCTAGCAGAAGAGTAGAAATCTGAGCCAAGGAAAATCCAGTAGGAAAGACCTGGGAAATTCTACTTAGCTACATTTTAAACGATAAAGGTGACAGGCCACATAGTCATATATTAATATAGGTCTTAAACTCAGCAATGGGTCAGTCAATGTAAGTTTATGGAAAATAGATCTTATCAGTCCAACATGACATTTTAATATTCCAGATTTGCTGGTAATACACTGATGTGCTGCTTAGGCTTCTGCAAGGCATTTGAACTGATGCTGCAAGGTATATTGCCTGATCTAACAAAACCAATATAACAGTCCACAAGGACAAATTGAAAACTGAAAGTTTGGATTTAATAGTGGAAGGGCAATAGTCAGTCAGTGCACGTGTTTCAAATTCACCCCAAAGAGCAATCCATGCTTGTTTAAGACTCAGCAGTGACCTGGAAGGAGACAGATGCTCCCTGGAAAACCAGCAAGCTTGGCAATGGCTGCCTCACATGGAGGGTGAGCCACCACCGTGGAGCAGGCTGGGTTGCTGGTAAGATGGATGCAAGGTTGTGTATGGGAAAGCAAACCGGGCACGAACACTGGATGTTGGGCTGCAGCATCACACCAGGGAAGTGGCAGAATGCGACACTGCAGGGTAAAGGTCCAGCGCGTTCCTCTCGGGCATTAGTGGGAAGGCTTGTCTGTGTTTGGCACTGTCGCTGCAGTGGATGAATGCTATGACTGTGCCTTTCGCTTTTAAAAATCCAGAGAAATGCCATGTAAATGATTAAAAGCTTGGAAAACATTATTTACGGTGAGAGACTTGAGCCCAATCTAGCTTATCAAAGGGAAGGTTACAGAATTGTAGCATGGAGGTGCTTGCATGTGGAATAGAAACTTTATCAAAGGCCTTTTTGATCTAGAGGATGGTGGTCTAAAAAAGGCCACTAGTTAAAGCTAGAGAAGTTCAAACTGGAAATAGGTACTTTTTCACATTTATCCCTAAGTCATTAACCATGAAAACACTTTAGTGAGGCTTCTAGTGGATTCTCTATCAATGGAAAGTTTTAAAGCTGGAAGGCATGTGTTGGCTAAAGCATCATATTCCTGAGTCGGGCTAGTTCAGGGAAGGGTAGGGTCTGCTACCAAGGTCAGCTGGTTTGATTCCAGGAGTGTTGGGTTAGCCTGAGGAACGGGGCTGGTGTGTCAATACCCGGTGTGATGGTGGAAATGTGTCTATTTTCTCCATAGGCTTCACTTTCACCTGGATTTTGACATACTTTCTTTTTTTTTTAAATACCATTTTCCTGGCGCTCTCTACATTCAGTTGCATTTTGGCTGCTCTAAATAACTTTTTGCCATCATCAGACCTTGTCCCTTTGCTGTTTACCGTTGGGAAAACTGCCCATCAATCTCCATTTGTTACAGAGCCTTGTTGTTGTTGCTGCTGTTTCCTTTTAACCGATTAACTGCCCGGAGGAGACCTTCAGTCTTGTTCCAGGGCTTCTGAGAGCTGTTAAGAGCCTTGTGCAATGCCTTGTGGAAACCCAAGTAGCCTCTGCCAAACAGCTGTCCCTTTTCTGCGTGCGTGCTGGCTCCCTCAAAGATCTCAAGGTGCTTGAGATGCATTTACAGAAGCCACAGCGAAGTCTTCCCACTTCTCCATTAATTACAAGCTTAGAACAGTGCCAGTGTGCCCAGCACAGGTATCGGTTTTACTGGTCTGTCGTCCTGCAGATCATTCCTGCAGCTCTCTGTCCACCAGAGCCGGGGCTGGTTTGAAGGACAGCATGTATGTGATGGAGGCAGGCTGGCGTGAGCCCGGTGCCCTCCCGGCGCTCTCCCGGCGCTGAGCTCCCCTGCCTGGGGCTTCCTCCAGCGAGGTGGTGGGGGCCAGTCCGCCTCTTCTCATTCCTTCTTTTCTTCTTCTTCTGGCTCGCTGAATGATGGGTCCTGCAGGTGTGAAACTGCTCAGTCAACAAAGGAGGCATTAACAAAGCTTGTTTACCCATTTTATTTGAGGATTAAAAAAGACAATTCCAAATCTTTGTCCTTACGCTGAACTTCGTGCACAGCAAATGTTTGTTGCCAGGTCCCCTGCACAGTGCAGGCGCCGTCTCAGCTTTCGCCCTGTGAGAAAGCTCTCTCGGTGAAATTAAAGCTGGGCATGTGTGCTTTGCTTCCTTCAGGTGCCTTGGAGAAGGAGTTGAGTGAAGAACTGTAAACACGAGCACGGAGGCAGCTGCCACAGTTAATGTAACTGTATTACGGCTGCCTTGGGAATGCCAGCAGAACTGTGCTGGTCTCTTCTGCCTCTCCACGAACCCAAATTCCTTGGCAAAGCAGAATGTAACTGTTAATTGGGTTGATGGTTTGCAGAGGATGTGTAGGAGGTCTGAGTGTGTTCCTGGTTTTGCTGAAATTAGCTGATAAAGGGAAGGAATAGAGAGGGAACGAGATGCAGAGCTCTCTGTGCCGCCAAGGTCGGAGCTGGGAGCCGTGGCTGCTGCCCTGGCGAGGACGCGGGCTGGGGGTGGTTGGGCCGTGCTCTGTTCTGAGGCAGGAGTACCCATGAAATACCGTTTCTTGTACCCGGAGACTGCCCAGCGAGATGTGCTGGGTTGTGTATTTGTTGTTTTCAGTAAAGGTGTACAACAAGCAATTGCACGATTCTGTCTTCCAACAGGCGCAAAATGTTTAGTTTCTCTGTCCCTGTGTAAGGGCGCTGCTCGACTGCCAGCTTGGGTGGCCGCCTGTTTTACGGGGCTTGAAAGTCCAGTGTTTGTTACATTTTACAACCCTGACAAGCTCCCATCACCTGTATTTCAGGCACAGGATCTCTACTGCACCTCAATGGGAATTATAATCAGACAAAATGATCTGAGGGGGTAGTATTCAGCATCTGCTTGCTGTTTCCCAGAGCAATCCTCCCACTCCGCTGAAGTCTATGTGGGGAAAACTGGTATTAACAGTGCTGCGTCGGTGTAAGGTAACTGAAGCGGTAAATTGAATTCTTGAAAATTGCTCTGTAGTACAGTTTGAGCAGGAAAATGTTGGTGATGACAATTGTTCTGCTTAAAACTAATCAATAGTTAAAGCTAAGAAAATGGTGAGCTATGGCAGATGCAGGATTTGTCTTCCTGTCAGTAGAGGAAAAATCTTTTAGTTGACATCAGTTAAAGCTCAGCATGTGCCAAAGACGATCTCCAGAGCGTTGTAACCAAGCAATACCATTGTTCTTGCAACGTGTCGGGAAAGCAGCAGTTTGTGGCTAAGTGCTGCGCAAGCGCAGCCACTCAGATTTTTGGGGGGTGAGTGGGGTTTTCTACAGAATTCAGTCCATGGTGATCTAAACATGGATCGTTATTAAGCTTGCAGTTATTCAGCATTATGCAATCATTCTCCTTCTGTTCTACAACTGCTTATTTGTAATGAAGATCTCTGTGACTGGCTGATGTATTTACATCCCTAAGTGCTGCCTTGCTTTTCCAGTTTCGAGAATGTCTGCTCTCGGATCAGCGGTTGCTGATTCTGTACAATATTTCGCACTGTAATTATAATGGGACTTTTAGTAACTGCAGCAGGGGAGCTGTGAGGACTCCCTACATAATACTGATAAATTCCAGTTACCTCTTAGGAATTGCGATGAGCAAGTGGCAAAGAAACTATGGAAGCGAGTTTTGTCAGATAAGAAGCCGTAAGGCGTGTGACGGTGACAGCAGTGCCGTCTCTTGCCTTCTGTGTCAGCTTGGGCAGCAGAGCATCGCCTTGTCTCACCAGGAGCTCAGCTGCACTCCGGCAGCGCACAGGAGCACAGACTCTTCGCTGCAAGGAGGGTGTGTAGGAGGGTTGTGTTCAATGGAAAGATGAAATGGAGACCGCGAAATACATCCCTTATTTACATGTATACTTATAAAAGAATATAATGTCCCACTCCCACAGCCGTCAGCAGAATCTGGCTCTTAAAAATTTGCCTAATTGTGGCTCTCATGGTAGTTGCAGCAGCCTCAGGGAAGCGGTACCTGGTCACATCATCCCAGGAGGGAGCAAAGGACCAGCAAGGCAGCTACTCAGCACCTGCTGACTTAATAAAAGGGCAAGGAGAAGACAGTGGCTACTGTCTGCTTTGATCATGGATTTTAGCTGAAATAACATAGGGAAAAAAAGCCATTAACTGAGTTGGAAGTGGAGGTTTTGGGCGAGGCGGGGGGGGGCACTTTGTAACCGGTGCTTGATGATGCATGAAACCCACTGTGCGTCCTTTGCGAGGGTCTGGGGTATTCAGGCCATTCTTGGTCTGGGAAGCAGATACTGCGGTCACAGGACAGGACATCCTCGGTGTGCTTGTAGGAAAGGAAAAACTGATTCACAATATGAAGGAAGGTTGTGAATTATTTTCTTGGCAAGCACTATTTCACTGTAAACTTTATTTATCTTTGATCAAGAGGAATTGGATCCAAAATCCACAGAAATAAAGAGAAGACTCCTGAACTACTTTTAAATCTGCTTCCAAGTACTGTGGGGTCAATACCGAGCACAGTCTCCCTTCTCCAAGCATCAAGGAGAATTTGCAGGGTGTCCGAGATAGAGATGAGAAAAAAATTAGGGGGGTCCAAATGCTCCAGTGCCTCTCGTTAGTGCCACGTCTCAGCCTTGGCTCTGTATGCAGTTGTACATTGCCTTTTGCTGGTGAAGGGAACGCTGAGCTAGTTCAGGGAGAGGGAGGAAAGTCACCCCAGCGCCTGTGACAAAGAAGGAGGTGACACAACAATCAGCCTGTTGGTCTGTCTGCACCGTCCTGGCTTGACTTTGAGTGAAGGTAGCTATTGTTTACATTTTAATTGCTCCCAATCAGTGAATCTCCAATTAGTGCTGTACTTCTTTGCTCCTTCAAAGACTATTTTTACATTAAAAAGTATTTTTTGATACTTTCTCAAAAGAAGCATCAGCTGGAGAAGCAAGTACTTTAAAACACCCTGAAAACCACGCTTGGTCCATCTCTGTCTTCCCAACCCCATCCTCAGCAGCTGCTGCAGCACCGGGCGTCTGGGCCAAAGCCACCGCTGCCGTTACATTGTGCCATCTTCATGTGCCATTCACCCGTATCTCTGTATAATCATTGGCAGTATCTTGTTCCCCTTCTCTACTGATTTGAAGCATATTTAGCATAAATATCATCCTGCTCTGGCTTCCAAGCCATACCCGGAGCTCCAGAGAGGAAACCAGAAAACATGAGTGCAATTTGTGTTCTTGGAGGGGGACAGGATCGCTGTTGCTGCCCAAAACCCTGCTCCTTTTCCACGAACGTTTCATGCTGGTCGCAGGGAGATACATGCTTGGGAATGCGAGCAGCCCTCCTGCTAGATGATCTGGTTGAGCTGTGGTACTCCCAGTAAAGCAATTCAGAAAACGTGCCCAACTCCGGAGCGTTCCTGCTGGGATGCACCACCCCGCGCAGCATCGCCAGCCAGGCACTGCTGCTGTGGAGGGGAAACAGCTCTGGGTGCAGAAGACGCTGGTACAGGGAGGAGGCTGCCGCTCTCCGCGCCTCCGGATGGGTCTTGGCCACCGGGTCCGCAGCATCTGCACGGCTTCTTGCAGGAACAGGATTGTTATCTTGGGGCCAAATTCCCCGCGTGGGTGCAGCAGCACAGGAGCCGGCGGGACGTGTCCCGGCCGGGCTCCGCAGCGCCCGGGCTGAAGTCCAGCTTTGTGGGGATGCTCAGACGCCGCAGAGCCAGCAACACCTGAGAAAAGCCGTGCAATTTCTGATGGTTCCCCTCCGCCATGGAGGCCATGGCAAGGGCTGAAATGGGGCTGCTGCCTCTGGGGAAGGAGGAAAATCTGCAGGTCCTGTCCCCGGGAGGACAGTACGGTCGCTCACCTTTGAGCACAGCCAGCCTCCGGTACCTGGCCCCGCTCGCCCAGGAGAGGCAGGATTTCGGCGCTGCTGCTTTTGCAGGCCTGCTGGGCTCTTCTCCAGCTGCTGGCTGGTGACACAAAGGTTTTCTTGGCAATGATACCATTCTGTAGGGAGTTAATTTTTAGTGAGGACAACAGACAGAAGGGCCAAAATATTTAACTTGGACAAGCAGTACCGAGGAGTCACCAATCCGGTTCGTGCAGCTGAGCGCAACAGAAATCTCCCGCATTCTCCGTGGGGGCTGTGACCCGGCGGGATCGCAGACGCCCGCCAGGTTCGGAGAAGAGGGTGGTGGCAGGGACCTGCCACCCTGCCAGGGGACAAGCAGGGAATCTCTGGAACCCCAGAGAAATGTCTCTGCACGAAGTGCTCTGGACAAGCTGCAGCGCAGGCAGGCGGGGACCTGGCTGCCTCCGCTCCCTGCAGCAGGACCAGGCGGTGCGGGGGGAACCGGGGTGGCCCTTTCGGAGGGACAAAAAGGGCCTTGGAGCAATGCCACGGTCCTCCCCGTCCCGGAGCACAATTACCTTTATTGCAAGTGGGACCCATGCATCTGCTGTTGTTTCAGGCGGTAAGTCACTCACTAACATCTGCGTCCCTGCTAGCGCAGCCTGGGGAAGCTGAATGTCAGAGCATGATGCTGCAGTAAGTGGAAGATCATTAGAAACTTATGTTGGGGTGTTATTAATTAGTAACTTGGTGGCTAGAAGTCAAGCAAGCTTGTCCCAGCTTTGTTCCCTCCATGATGAGCTCTGTGTCGTTATAGTTGAAGGATGGGGAGCCTCAGTAACCCGGGTGATGTGTCTGTGCCGCTGTGTTAGAGGTGACAGCACTGTGCAAACTGAGAGCTTATTCCTTTTACAAATAACCCACTGTATAATGCCAGCATTAAATATATCACTGTGCCTTTTGGCTCGCTCCCACCGGACAGAGTCCCACCGTCTGTCCTATGACGATTAGAAACTCTCTTAATTCCCAGACTGGTTCCTGGGACCAGTTCATACATACAGGTCTCGTGTCGTTATTGTCCTTTCATTTATACCCGTTCTCTTCCTCCCAGGTGTTCATGGAGAGGAACCTCAGCATTCACTGTGATAAAGAAAAAAAAGAGTATTTGTCTTCCACTTACGGACTGGGCTCTGATTTCCCTTGTAGTCACCTCCTGCAGCTGCTCCAGCTGGAATTAATCCTTTGTGACCAGAACCACACACAAAAAATCCCAGACAAAGGTTTCCCAGAGCCTTAGACTCTGAAATACCTAATTCTCCATCAGTGTGGGAGTTACATTGCCCGCCACGTCCTACCCAGGCTGTCTAACAAAACCCCCGCACCGACAGCTACAGCCACCTTGTGAGTGCCAGTTGTGTTTCCTCCTTTGCTGTTTCCAACTATCAGGGCAATAATTTACCATAGAAAATCTCACCAGTTTTTAAGCTTGTGATGTTTTGCCATGGTGTTGTACGTTACTTCCAATGCACAGGGATCATACCGTTACCAGTGAATGGCATTCTGATCCTGTCCTGTACAGACAACGTTTTGTGTTGCTGTTCATTAACACTAACCTTCCTTTTGTGTTATCCTCTTCTATTACCCTACTGACCACAGCCTTTGAAAAGTCCTTTGAGAAATATTTCATGAAACACAAGGGAAAAGCCCAATACATTGAGTATTCTTCTGGTGGTAAAAATACATCATATGCGGTGTTAATCTGACCTAAATATAGAATAGTTACATTTTTAAAGAGGGAAAAAGTTACTGAGTTACGTTGTGGAAATCAATACAGATACTTCCTACAATTAACTATAAACACAAAAGGGTAAACACTGCAGCTTTAAAAATACCCTCTAATAGCACCGACAACACGGCTGCCTTAGTATTATTACAACTTGAATACTGGGTTTTGCCTAATGATCTCAGTACTTGCGGGATGGGGAAAATAAGGGACAGAGAGCTACAGGGAACAAACTCCTGCCCTGGGATGTGCTCAGACAGTAGCGAAGCCAGAGCAGAGGCCGGGCTGGACGCTTGCCCTGCTGCCAGCGGTCCACAGAAGACTAGGTGCCTCCTGATGCAGCCCACTTGTGTTTACACATCACGGCTGCCGGAGGCAAGGATGGGGATGCTGCTGTGACTTTATTCCTGGGATTGAATGGGAAGACCCATTTCTTTAATGGGTTTTAAGTGGCCTCTCTCTTTTCTCTTTCTAAACCCCTTACGAACCAGCCAAATATTCAGGAAACCAGCAGATCATGCATGCCAGCTTCTAGTCCTTAAAATCGAACCTTGCCCAGCCGTCAGCCACGCAGCCTGGGATCCCCAGTCATCCTGTCCCCCACTCCAGCACAGGGATATAGAGGTGCTGATGGCTCATGCCAGCAGTAACTGCCGTGCGGCAATCCTGACGGCTCCCAGCCGCCCCATGCCTCCATCACGAGGATGAAGTTAACTCCGGTGTCACATGCTCGGTGTTGTCTCTTCTCCAGGGACACCGCTAACAGAAATTACTATAAAACAAGTTTCCTGCCAACCTCAGCAGCTCTAATGAGTCAGGAAGCAGTAATCTGAGAACAGGGGAACTGTTGACAGAGCCTAATTATTTTCTGACAGTCTTTCTAACACAGTTAGAAAATAAAACACCTACATAGGCTTCAAAATTGCAGATGGGGTTAGCAGTATTACGCATGCACCTGCTAATTTATCCCCATGATCCTGGTATAGGCTCCTTCCCCCTCACACCTGCTGCTATCCAACTGCTTATGCAGGGAGAGGAACTTCATTATAAAAAGAGAAAATACCTTAATTACACAGAACACAACTTTTAATGGGAAGTCTCCTGTTTCAGTGTCTGGCAGTTAATTGGTTAGGATTTTTGTGTATTTTAGTTACATTTATTCCATATACTATAACTGCAAAATCAAGACGTGCGCAGAAGGCGTTGCCACATTACACAAACGTGTGAGTGAGAACGGACTCATTGAGGTGTCGTCTCGGCTGCGTCCCCGGCCACACGATGCTGCTCCTCAGTTCATTCAGATCTCTGACCGGAGCCGGACGAGGCTTACCCTCTGCCTGCCGAGCAGCAGCCGCCAGCGCACGTCCCAGGGAAGAACGCGTGAAAAAGAGCAGACGCAGACAGGGATCCTGCCCCAGGAGCCCGTCCCAGGCTTTAGGGATCAGCAGTTCCCCAAGCCCGGACTCCAAAGGCAGAATCCCAAGTGGAGCCCATCTTCTAAATCTCTGCTGCGGTGACTGGAAAAACCCACGTTAGCTGTGTACCACCCCCAGCTGCAATCCCTCCTGCTCCTAAATGGGGCGCAGGTTTCCTCTACCATGTTATTTCAACTTCCACTGTTTGTGCAACTTCCACAGTTCAGATCCTGCTCACTGTTTCCACCACGAGCACCGCTGGGAGTTCACCCTTTCGGGACATTAAAGGTTTTGCCCATCAGCTAAACTGACATTTGAAAAGCATCTACAGAGCTTGTTTAATGAATCCCCCTGCAAACCCGCCTAGACCTGGCACTGAAACTGGATGTTTATCCAAAGCGAAAGGCACAAAATGGTCAAAAATCATAAAAGTAAAGAAAAAATGCACAACAAGCTCAGTGGTCATTCATCTACAACCTCCTTTAGCATACAAGCCTCTCCAGCTTCCAGTTTTATTTGTGATCACGACCTAGAGCCCAGCACCAGCCATGGGGCTGGAGGACTCAGTCCCGCGCTGACTTCTGGGGTTTGGTGCCAAACAGCTGGGCTGTGCCAGACACCGGCTGATCTTCAGCCACCCTTACGAGCCACTGGTAGGAATCCCTCCTACACTGTCCCCTAATTTTCCCAGACAGGGAACACAAGCTGGGTTTCGTTTGCTGTCAACACAGCACAGCAATACAGCGTGATGTGAAGTGCATGACCTGGGGCTGCTGAGAACACTCGGGAGAAAAGATTTGATTAAACATTGTAGTTGCTCTTGTAGCTTAAACCTCACCCAGATGTTGGGCAAGTCAAGGGAGGTTGGAGGTTAAGGTCCTGATGAGATTCATTGGTAAAGGTAAACCTCTCTCTTGCCTCGCTTTATCAGGTTCATCCTGTTCATGTGAAAATTTTCTCTGTCTTGGGAAGTGTAAGCAGCTCTGCTTTCCCTGGGTAATAGGTACCAGACCTATCATCACCAGCAACTCTGGTGCTGGGCTTCTCCAGACAGCCTAAAAAGCCCCCTGTGATTCAGGGAAAGGGCATGTCCACAAGAAGTAAAAACATAAGTAGAAAAAATCCTGTAAGTCCTCCCCACTGCTATCCACTGGCAACCTGAGACACGGCACAATTAATGTGCTTCTTCACAGCATCCCCTGGCCAGCACCATCAGTGTCGTATGTGCCGCAGGGTCCCCTGCCATGTGCTCCAGCCACTGCCTGCTGCAGCTGCAAGACCTTTCACTGGTGCACCTGGGGTAGGAGCCGCTGGAATTTCGTTTTTCATGTATTCCCATCATTCACCACCCAGAATAACCATTTGTCTTAAGGTTTGTCAAAGGTGTGGGAGTGGCGTCACTCGGTAGGCTGGATGGGTGGTTGCTCAGCAGCTCTGCTTAACATGACAGCTTTTATTGCCTTCACGTAAATCTGTACCCCAGGTCAGTGTGTCAATATTGGGTATGTGCAACATCCTGAACATCCTCCTGCACTCTGGCTTGTGAAGTCTTCCCATTCACCTGCCTGTGCCTCATCTTTTTACTTCTCTGCCCCTTTCAACATATCTTGTAACTCGAGCTGGATTTCAAAACTGTAAGGCAAGGAGGTAGAGTCCCACCTTCCCTGGCAGCACTTCTGCTGCACGCTCCACATGGCTTTTTCACATGCTGGGGTCCACAGGAGGAGTTTATGGCTCCAGATGGACTCCAATAAATCTTGTACTTGTGTTTTGCTGACCTGCCTCAGTGCAGTTACTTCCCCGAGTCCCACTGCTAGGCACTGCTCCACGCTGCACCCTGGACTAATCGTATTCAGTCATTAAAAAGTCTAATTGCACGGGACCGCCCTCTCCTCCCAAAAAGCAGATTATCTATTCTTTCTTCAAATTTGGCCTTTGCCCATTGCCTCCCCCTCTCTGGCGATAGCACGCGGCTCTCGGAGTGCCCGGGAGCGCCAGGGACCTGTCTCCGAGCATGTCATCCCCGGCCTCTCTCCCTTCCAGCTGTTATCATGACCTTGCTTTAGAAGTTTACTGCAGGGATTGAACAGCCAGGCTGATCCTGCCTCACTCCTCAGAGGATCAGGACTCCTTTTTTTTCTACTTTTACCCTCACTCTGTGTTGTCATTCGTGCTCTACCAACTCTGCCCTTCCCAGGACTCTGCAAAGAAAGCTCTTCACAGCCAAAAGCCCTCCATAAGCCAACACGGCCGGATGGGAACAGCTGCAAGAGGCGGTCGTGGCTTGCTGTTTGCTCTTGTGACTTTAGCCAGTTCCAGAGACATTTGCCCTGGTTTTGGGTGTGTAGTCAGTCCTGGGGTCGTGTCGTCACTCGCGAGCTCTGCCTGGCACTGGAATTCCCACCGCTCCGTGTCCTGCTCTGGCACGCCGGCCTCGGGAAGCCCAGGATAACACCTCGGTGGCTGCAGGACCACTGGGCAGCAGAAGCTGCCTCCGGACATGAACGCAGCTTGCCTTGGTCAGGCAGAGGCATTTAGCTTGGGTCTCGACCGTAAGGAGAATGCTCTCGTGCCACCTGTGACTGTACGGGCAATTAAAACAGTCGTTGGCTGGGGGTGACCTGTCCCTGCTGCAGTGTGAGTCCTTCACAGACATGTAGCTGCTGCTGCTGCTGTGCCGGTAGCATCTGGGATTTCAGCACTGTCCACTCTTGCCGGCCAGCGATGAATTCCTTTGCCCCCCAAAGGCAGGGGAGCTACCTCCTCCATCCCTGATTGCTCTGTCTCTCATCGCTCCCCTTTCAGGAGTAAGATCTGTTTTTCTTCTCTGCCACAGCCTACCTGTTACTAGCACCTTCTCAGAAAGCCTTTGTTTCCCTCGTTACTTAGACAGGAGGTGATTATAGCACAGTCTTACGTTTTTTTTCCCTGGATGCTTCCCAAATGGTTTGATTTTGTAGTGCCAGCGTAGGAGCAGCTCTCCCTCCTCTCGAGGGAAAGGCATTCCTCCCTCGCCGGGCAAGGCAGGGCAACCCTCACTTGGCACAGATGAATTCACCTTCCCTCCCAGGGCTGGCAGGTACGCGATTGCCAAAGCGGGGGGACTTTTCCCTTCAGCTCTTCTGAATACGACTGCTCCACAGCTTTTTTTTCCCTCTCTAAACTTCTCACCATAAAAATAATTGCCAGTTGTTCAGTAAATTTATCAGCTAATCCTTTTAATTCCACGGTCGTATAATCTGAGCCTGCCAATTTGCACAGTGCTGTGTGTATTCAGCTCTCCTCTTTTCTCCCACATGCTCTGACAGCTATACAAGGCCCCTGTGCAGTTCAGCTAAATAATGCCTTTAGACTCGCGCTTTGAAATTCTTTCTTTCTTGGATTTATAGCTGGTGTTTTACCTTATTTCAATCCCTTAGCTTTGCTATGTTTGGCAAATTGCTTTGTTGATTTTCGTGTTCTTAGGCAGGCTAACAGTTCAGGCGGGCTGTGGTCCTGCAGTCGCGGCGCTGAGCTGAGCTGGGTGTGGGTGGGCTGCCCTGGGCAAGTCTCACATCTCCACGGCACAACCTGCCCCGTGCTGGCACGAGTGCTGAGCAGAATGGACTCCAGCTGGGAAACCGATCCCACCGCAAAATAACCTCACCAAAAAAAAGTATTCGCTTTAGACAGACTACTTTATCGACACCGCTCACCATGGGACTGAGGGAGCTCTAGTGCCGGGCATGGGAGGGGGTGAAGTATGTGGTTCAGGGCACAACTACCTCTTTCCACGGCAGCTTCCAGTCACGTCGGGTTATGGTGACAGTCTCCCAGTCACCGCTGCAGTGATGTGGTGACGCAGCTGTGGCTGTCACTGGGCTGCCTCTGCCCCACCACCAGCCTCTACACCCACTGCATCGGCTTCGGCATCCACCTGGATGTTTTGCTGAGCGGCTTCTGTGCACGAGCTTGTTGGAAAACCAGCGGAGCCAGCGCAAATGGCATGAGGACGTGGCCAGGGCAGGACAGGGCTGCGGGGTTCGGCAGGAGAAGCATTTTGTGCTGCAGCGGCGGGTGGTGGGAGCAGCAGTACTCCTCCCTTATAGCTGTAGTAACCATGAAATCGGCTCAGCCGCAGCACCCGGCACACTGAACTCGGTCAGTGCTGCTCTGTGGTTCACGAGGGGGGGTGGTGGCACAGCTGTTCAGCTGCTAGGAGCTAAATTTGTCAGGTCACACAAGGAGATGTGCTGGAAAACACATCAGAGCACCTTGCAGCCCAGCCTCCACCTCTGCAATACAAAGTATGCCTCGTTGGCACAGAAGAATACACAGGGACAGCAACTGGGGTTTCATTTTTAACTTTAATTGGTCATATAAAGAAAAAGCCCAAGATTTGGCACAGGCGGGACAGAGTGCCTTTTCCAAACCATGCAGAAGAGCGGTGCTGGTGTCTCCTGGCAGAGCTCGTTCACATGCTGCTGTTTCAACAGATCCTTGCAGCTTTGCTGCCTGCAGTTCACAGCTATTTCCTATTCCTTGTGCGCAGGGACGAACCCATGTCTTTTCAGGACAACAAACAAGTGGTGGCAACTGTTGACAGTTAAAGGCAGCGTGTGAGTGCCCTGGGTGATACACAAAGCTTACTGTGCCGGTGATCTTCCATTAAGGACTCCCAAAGGACCCTCAACTTACCCACATCTGTCCCTCCCCCTTTCCAAAGCAGTGTGCTGCCCACCCCAGCTTCCCGCTGCCGCCAGTTGGGAGCTGCGCTGGTTCTCAAGGTGTCAGCCGCTTTCAGAGAATACATGTACCATCTCTTCACCCCTATGGACAGTTCAAATCACATACAGCTTCTCAGCAGCTAGTAGGCCACGAAAACTGTCCGTGAAACGCCTTCAGCTGTAATTCCAGGTCTGCCTCACGTTGCTTCCCTTTGCTCCATTAGCAAGAGGGTTTTTTTTGCTCTGGTAACATTTCCAGAATCAGGTCTCCAAAGGACTGTTATCTGGGTGCTCCTCTACTCCATTCAGTGAGGGATTTTTTTGCCAAAGTAGGGCACATGGAACTTGGCAGCAGCACACCGCCTTCTGAAACTTGGTAACCCCTCCTTGCCATTGCCATGACTTAAGAAACTGCAAAGCAAACAGCCAGGCTGCCACAAAGAAATGTTACCTGCTGGCTGAATGTTAGTGTAGTGATTACAGCAAAACCCTTTGGAAGATTTTTAACCTGGGAGGATACTCGTGCCTGGCTTGAAGCAAATGAACAATGTCCTCACATGATGCTCTCCGCCTGCTCCACTTGGCACAGGAGCTACGAGAACGAAGGCAAAGGCCTGCGCAAGCTCCGGGCACAGGCGGCGGAGAAACTTGCCTGGCACTTCTGAAAGGCAGAAGCACAGCTCTGCTGGCAGCAGCAAACAGCCGGGGATGTGTCCCGGAGGCCTCGACAGCCTATTCTGAGCAAAACACAAGTACCACTCTCGTTCTGCATGGCAGCATGCAAGCCGCCAGAACTGTTCCCAGGGATGATCGTACTTACTGTGAAGGAAGAAAAACACCTTGCTTTAGCTGTGGTTCAGCCTCAGAAATGCTCTCCTCTGTAGACATGATAAAAA
This sequence comes from Harpia harpyja, assembly GCF_026419915.1. Lineage (NCBI taxonomy): Eukaryota > Metazoa > Chordata > Aves > Accipitriformes > Accipitridae > Harpia > Harpia harpyja. Next base: position 1,377,598 of record NC_068948.1, on the reverse strand, counting down.
TAACACATTTAATAAAAATTGTATGGTATTTTTTGTCACTCTATTGGTGAACGCTTCTGAGCACCCTGAAACAGCACCAGAATTACGCTGTGCCATAACGAGTGCTCCCCGGGGAACAGGGCGGCCGCATCCAGGCTGTGACTGCCCAGGGAAGGGCCCTGCAGACCCCCGCGCTTGAGGGAGGCATACCTCGGGCAGGGGGCTGGTCACCGGCACGGCCCCGGTGTGATGGCCTCTGCACGGCGGGACTCATTTCCCCGCTCCGCAGGGCACACAGGGGCTGCCTTCGCAGGCGACAAGGCGACTCCTTAAGGCAAAGGCAGAGAGCCTTGCTGGGCAAAGCCTTACACACCCGAACAAGTGCAGAAAAGGATGTCAGAGGCTAGATACAAATGAGCTCTTGGACAGTGCTGAAATCTGTAGGCGTACTCCACAGCTCGAGCACCGTGCTCTCTCAAAACGCCGCAAATGACAATGAAGTCGGGCAGAGGAGAGGAAAAGCCAGCACAGCTCCGGGGGATTAAAGCAGTACATCTGGGATGAAAGAGATACCCGACTTCAAATAAAACCGAACGCGTACTGCGCAGTTGCCATCATTCTTCCGCAGGGCTGTGAAACGGGGATGCCGTGTGCGTGCCATGCCACACCGACTCCACAGGCACCGTCTCGGCGCCCTGCCTGTGTGGGTTACACAGCGGAATGAAACCCTGGCGCTCGAAGCACCGAAGCAACAGTGCCGCGAGCCCAGGAGTGTGGTGGGACATCTGGTGAAGACACCGGGGAGGCTGCCCCACGGTGACCGACCGGCGGGCAGCCAGCAGTGGACGGTGTTGAAGGCATCTCCAGAAACCCTCCCGTGCACCGCTGTCCTGGCTGGTGGGGTGCGGCGAGTTTCTGGAAGGGGCCAAGTGTTTTTGGGGAGCGATTTCACCGGGATCTGAGAGCGGACTGGCATGGGAGCCAGCTGCGGGAGGGACCGGAGCCAACCTTGTGGTGACACAGTCCCCGCAGGGAAACCGGACCCTCTGCCGAGCCGAAGGCATGCGTCAGCTGTTCACAGCTCCTTCCTCCCCCATTTTTCACAGCTTAAGCATTTGGCCTGCACCTCCATCCACTCACACGGCAAGCCCTCTCGCCTTCCGATCCCTTCCCCATTTCCAAAGCAGATTTTTATCACCTTGGAAAAGGGGTTTTAAATCTGTGCGGCTGACCTTGCCTTACCTCCTCCCCTTTCTTAGTCAGGGAAAGGCGCTCCCAGAGTCCCGCACCTCCTGTTCTCCCAATTACCCAGATCTGGGGTGCCTGTTTTCTTAAGGTGTATGCCGCCTTTCGTTTCACTTAATTAAAAAGCACTGTTGACACTCTTTCCACACTTCCGTTTTGTCCGCTTAGAAACACCTGCTGCTTTATTTGGGACAACATAAACCGGAGTTCGTTTGCAGGACAGGCTCCCCGCATCGTCAGTTTCGACGGCAGGGCGGCCAGCCCCCGGCCGGCTGCAGCCGATGGAGGTGCGATGGCTGCCGCCCCAGAACCACAGCCGGCCCCCGACGCGGGGCGTACCCCCTCGCCCCTTCCCACACCAAGGCGAGGAAGGCAGCCCGGGGGCTGTTGCCGCAGCCCGGCTGGGACGTGGCCGGTTTACACACACACTCCCGCTCCCGCCGCCGCGCTCCCCTCAGCGCCGCGGGCTCCCTGAGGGGCCGGCTCCCCCCCCCCGCCCCGTTCTAGACGCTTCCGCGCCCCCCGCCACCGCGGCGGCTCTTCCCGCCGGCGGCCCCCCCGCCCTCCGCCTCCCCCCCGCGCTCCTCCTTCTCCCGCATGCGCGGTGCGGTTCTGGCGGCGCCGGCCGGGGGAGCGCGGCCGCCGATCCCTTCGCGCAGGCGCGTAGCGTCCCGCCGGTGGGCTGTTCCGTCGCCGCGCCTCTCCCCCCCTCCCCGCCGGGGCGCATGCGCGGGCCGGCGGCGCTGGGGTTCCTTGTGTGCGCCCCCCCCTTCCCCGGCGCCCGCGCAGGCGCAGAGCGGTAACGGAGGGGGCGGTCGGCCGCGTTCCGTTGGCAGCAGCCGGTTCCTGTCAGCGGCGGCGGGTGGCGGCGCCCGGTCCTCGACGGCGAGCGGAGCCCCCCGGCCTGGCCCGACCCGGTCCGATTCGCGGCCCCGACGTGCGGAGCGCCGCGCTCTCGCCTGCCGGTGTCTCCCCTCCCCACCCCGGGGCGGCGGAGGTAGCAGCCCCCCCCTCCCGGCCCGGCCCCCCCCTCCTCCCGCCGCTCCCCTCGCCCCTGCCGGGCCGCGGAGCTGCGATGCCCTCGGACTTCATCTCTCTGCTCAGCGCCGACCTCGACCTCGAGTCCCCCAAGTCCCTCTACTCCAAGGGTGAGTGTGGCACCGGGCCGGGGAGGCGGGGCCGCGGGGCGGGGGGGGGCCGCGCCGCCGCCGCCGAGCCCCGCGCCGTTAACCGTTGCTAACGGCCGCGCCGACCCCCCCCCCCCCCCCCCTTCCCCGCCTCCTCCTGGGGCCGGCGGGGAGCTTCGCCCGCCCCGAAGTCCGTCGTCTCGTCGTTTTTGTGTCCCGTCCCCCCCCCCCCCCGCGTCGTCGTCGTCCCCCACCGTGCCGGCGGCGGCGGCCTGCGGGCCGCACCTGGATGCTCGGCCGCCGGTACCCCCGCCGCGAGGGGCCCCCGCGGTCGGCGCTGGGGTTGAGCCCGGGCTCCCCCGGCCGCATTCCTGGCCCGGCCGCGGCGGCCTCAAGAATGTGTCCCGACAGGTTCCTGCGCTCGGGGCCCGGCGGCGGCCCCCGCGGGAGCGGCGTCGCGGCGGGGGGCTGCGCGCCCGCCCCGCGGGGCTCCCTCCCTCCCTGCCGGTGCCAGTACCGGTACCGGGAATGCGGCCCTGTTTACCTCACCGTTCGGCGGCGCATCCGCGGGGATGCGGGCCGAGCCCCGCTGGAGCCCGGAGCAGCCCGGGGCGGGGGGACGGACGACGGATGCCTGGGCCTGGAGTTGGGAACGAGAAGTAATGGGGCACGGGGAATACGGGCAGCTGGAGGTATCCCAAAATCTGCTCGTTAAAGTTTCTCGGAAAAGGGTTTCCGTGGAAGAAGAGGCCTCGGAGAGGACGTGAACGTTCTGATTTGGGTTAGAAACTGGCAAAAAGCCCGAGCAGCGGAGGGCTGGTTTTCAGCACGGCGGTGGGTTGCGGTACCGGTACCGGACAGTTCAGACCATCTCCCGGCGTTTACCCCGTCGGTGGGGGTCTTGGGGGGGGGGGGTTAAGCTGGCGTCATCGGCCCGTGGGAAGTGAGGCCAAGAGAGAATGCAGGGAATGCTGAAAGTAAACGAACGGAACGCCTGTTTTCATAATAACAGAATTTTAGTTTTGACAAGTGGACGGTAATAAGGAGATGTGTGTTAGGGCAAATCTTGCCTACTACACGAGTTCTTAGCTCCTTTTCTCTTATTTAAAAGACTTGAAAGTCACTACCAGTAGTTCGTTGAACACCTCTGCCCACAGTACAACTGGCGTGGGGAGCACTGTTGGGGGTGTATGACAAAAGAAATTTTAATGTCTTTTATTACCCTGAAGTGAAGGTAGCTAATCAGAGTCTAATATTGTTACAGGAAAGATTAAACTTTTTTAGAATTTTTGGAACTAATTGTAATATGCTCATTAACTCTCAGTTGTGTGTCCTTAGTGATGAAGCTAAAAGAAAAAGACTTTAATGAGTCAAAGCACATCTTTAAAGCTCTCCAACTGCTCTAAGTCATTGTCTCGCTGTTCTGTAGAGATCTTAAAGTTATCACCAGTGTATAACAGTTTGTAAAATTTTTTAAAGATGTTACTACAAGGGTTTAAGGCTCTCCTGTTATCTAACAGGTAGGTATTCCAATTGGTTTCAGCCCTAGTGAGGGCAATAAAAGGGAAAGACTATTTTGAAACAGGGCAGTTCTAATTAAAAAAAAAAAAATACAGGTGATAAAACCCCATCAAAATTATCATTTCTCATACTGGATATTTGAAAAGTGCGCACTGTTAAAGTAATTGGTAAAACATTTAAAATAAAAAAGGTTCCATGTAAGTTGTGAAATCTCTTCAAGGGCTCATACTTAACTGAGCAGAACTTGTGAACTCGCCAATCTTACTGTGAATTCTCAAAATTTTTTATATTTAATGGAATGGTTGAGTGTCTGTTTCATGTAGGAAAAGGATCTTCCACTGATTAATCAAGAGTGTATTTTTTCTTCCGGTGGCGTTGATGTGGGTTCAGAGCTAGAAAGTGTCCAGAGAAGGTTGTTTGATGCTTAGGAGTGGCCATATGAGCTTCGTGATCCAAACAAGATGGCATATGATAGAGGTGTATAAAGCAGTGAATGGTTGTAAAGAGGTTAAAGCAAGGTTTGCTTTTCATATTTTGTCATAATAAAAGATCAAGGAGATGCTGAAATGCAGTTTAATTTAAATTAAAATTTAGAACAAATGAATATACTTTTACAGAATGAATAATTAAGTGTTCCTCTTTGCCGTGAGGTATATTAGTACAATTTTTAGCTGGATTTAGGGAAAGGTATTAGTGGTTATCTGATTAATCAGAACACAGTTCAGTGTGCTTTTTTTTTTTTCCTAGATAGATAACAGGTAAACTTATCCTGTGGACAAATGCTCTGGATCAGAGTATGAATACAACTGATGAGATAAAGGGAAAGGTCTGAACACAGTGAGAAAGCCACAAATATGCATTTGTGATGAGGGTGTGTTAGGAGCATGTAGTTTCTCGTAACTGGTCTCCTTTTAGAAATGCAGCTACCCTGCAGTTTGGAATCCGACTCCCAAATTGACTTGGGGCCAGTAACTTTTCCTCTGAATTGCATTCCTGTGTGCGCGTTGGGATGGCTGCGGTTTAATGATACCGGTCTTGTAAGTTTGTCATTGATGATCACTGTGATGTTTTGGAAATACAGAGATTATGAAGGTGAGAGAAGCTGTAAGATTGGGGTGGTCTTGGGAGTAACTGAGGTTTTCTAACATACAAACTTTAGTTTATTGAAATTAAAGTAGAAGATTATTAGTGTGCTGATTAAAATGTATTTGCCTGCTCTTCAAAGTGAAGTTATATTTGAAAACCCAGTGAATCAAGACGTAGCTTACGCTACTGCAATTTTTTTATGGTAGATTTTGTCCTGTTCCCTGGACAGACCGAGTTATGTCATCGATCTGTCCCCGCGCTATGTGTTAAAGTTTTGGCTTGCATGGCCATTTCATTTAAGGTTTTTGTTGTTCATATTCCTTTAAAAATGTTAAGCAGAACTTCTAAAAGCACACAGACCTAAGGTGAAATGGCAACACAGACAAAGGGAGAGTTGTTAATTTAAAATTTGATCTGATAATTTGAGTTATTTCTTTTCATTTATGCGTAGCTTGGGAAAGAAAATATTTTTCTTTGAGTACCTCAATACTTTATCTTCCAGTTTTTACTCTTGTAGGTGTGGTTTCATGAGCAGTTCCAGCCAGTATGAATTCCCACTTGCTGAGTTAAAGCAGTCTTGTCCCCTATCTTTTCTTTGCTGCTCTGCTCATGCCAACGCTTACGTGGCCATGCAGTGAACTGGATTGGGGAACTGATCATGTTAAAATTAACTCAGCTTTTCCCTTATTCCTTCTCAACCCTGCCCCCCAACAACAAAAAGGAAAAGGGGAAGAGAAATGTTGATTTTTAACTAGGTGAGTATCCTGGTCATGTTTGCTGTAGGTCTTTGTGAATGGCTTGTGCTGACTCAAGGAAAGGACATGTGAAAACTAGCAGTGGGGAAGGGTGGGACTATTTCTTTCAGCAGCAGTGCCAGCTTATATTGGCTTAAAATGATAGTGAAACTGTACTTAAGTTGCAGGCCTCTGGAATATGACTGGTTATAGCTGTTAAAAACAAGAGGAAAGCAAAGTGTTGATTCCAAGGCCTGTTGCTGAAGCTCATCCCTGTAGATCCTGAGGAACTGACCTATGCTACAGACTAAACCCCATCTTTTTGTGTATAATCAATATTGAAAAAGGTATATGCTTTGTAACCATTGCAGATGGATGGTATCTCCTAATAAGAAGATAATAAAGATATACAGAAATGCATGCATTTTTGAATGCTGAAAATGTTTAGAATGTAATAGGTTTAATTCCCATCTTTACATAACATACTGTCCTTTTTGAAATAAAACAACCCAAATGTGCATACAAATTAGTAATGTAGTAGAAGAATCACTGGAGCATAAAACCTGAAACCTTGAGGCTAGTTGTTCTGTGGTTGAATATCGTATGCAATATTCAAATATAGTAAAGTTAGCTATTCATTGTAAACAGGAAGAGGAGAAAAACTGTGATTAAAGCAGTTCATCAAATGTCAAGTACTAAATCTGAACTGATTAAATGTGTGATTAAGTTAGCTAATACATGCCTTTTGAACAATTACAAAGTAACGTGTGTGTACTAATAAAGTTGCATTTTTGCAGTGCAGCAAGTGTCATCAGAACTTTAGAACTTTTTATTCATATCCCCCGCGCCGATTTTGCTTTATGCAGCTCGGTAACTGTAAAACTGTGAGACTTTCTGGAACTTGGAAGCAACAAGAAAAGTGTTAGTAGTCTCTTAAATAGCTCTTTTGCCCTAAAAATGTCATATAGTCAAAACTCAGTTTTCCTCCATGCTTAAATGTTAAATGATGGTAATCTACTTGTGTTTACTGATAGTTGTTGATACAACACGTGGTTTTTGGTGAATTTTTTTTTTCCTACCAAAACTTTTTTCTTTCCATGATCCAAGGGATAACCCCAATAAGACAGTGACTGAATTATCAAAGAGGGATGGAACAGATGCTTTATAAAAATAGTAAGAGCCTGCTCTTAGTTTTGAACTTTAGAACTAGTACTAGCAGTTTTTAGGAATAGAAATAATACTTAGCTTCTTTTTGTAATAATACTTAACTTCTTTTTGTAGCTCACAGAAGGTGCCATGCTGGACAAGCAGTGCTGGGTGTTATGTGAGGGACGGACTGCATACATCCGCCTGTTGCAGCTCTTCCAGCTGCCCCTAGGACATTCTGACTTAAGTCAACTGAATGGGATTCTACCAAAGTTCCTTAAATTCTGTGTCAGACTTGTAAATGTCCATTTCTACTTTGAATCTTACCAGTTTATTGGCTTTAAAAAACAAAACTATGGAATGTGTTGCTGCAAGATGATTATGTGTGGTGCTGGGGGTAGTGGGGAGGATTTTGAATTCTCAGCTTTTCACACCGTAATTTGAATATTCCAGTGACAGAGCTGTTCAAACAGACCTTTTTCCCCTGCTGTCTGTTCTCACCCATGTACTGTTCTCCGAATTGTGCCAGCACAGTTGTTTTTTGTGGCTGCAAGATGAATAGGATTGGGAAACCAATCTAGAATGAGTATATTGTACTTTTGATAGGATTTTCTAACGCTGTTCTGCTCCCTAGTCTAGTTTACTCTGCAGCTGCACAAGTAGTGGTGTCAAGACAAGAAAGGGGGTATCGAGGACTGGGATTAAATGGTAGAGGAGGTAGCAGATGAGGTAGGACTGCTAAACTGGCTCAGCCACGGAAAGAAATGCCCCTCACGTCATGCCTTCTGTTGCATTTACTGTGCCTGTGCTCTTGTGCCAAGACCAGGAAAGCCAGGCTTCCTGCCTGGGCTGGTTTCTTGGGGATCGGTGAGGGAATCCATTTCTGGAGCTCGGGAAGCCGGGCAGGACGCTGCAGCACCTCTCCTGCTGCAGGTGTGGATGGAAGAGTGTGAGGCTGTGTTCCTGCCTTAGGTTCTCCTTTGCTGCCTGTTTGTATCTGAGTGTAAACGTGTGGTGTGGATCAAGAAGTAGGGGAAATGAAGATGGATTAAGTAAGCTTTTTCTTTAGACTAGTTCTAAAGACTAGTTGGATTTTTTTCATTGTCAGTTTTACTCGTTTTGGATACTTTATGTAGTTCCATGAAAGTTGTAGATTTTTTTCTATTGGAGAATCTCCATACATTGCCCAATTCTCTTGTCCATTTAAATTTGGATATTCAAAGAAACCGTAATTGGAGAGAATATATTTCAGTCCCGTGGAAGGATTTGAGTATTGCAATAAGGAGCTTGGATTGGACTTGATTTAGTGAGACCTCGGCATGAGCATGGCAAGTGTTGCACTGATCCGTTTCACAAGGCAATGGGCTCTGCTGCTTCGTCAGCTGGGCTTGCTCCTGAAGGAGGGGTGCTGTTGAAGCCTGCAGGCCATGAACGTGTGGTTACCTGCGATCAGATGTGTTGGGTTCAGACTTCTTCCACTTGCAAAGTCAAATGGGTACATTTTATTACGTTGTCTTTTAATCCAGCAATGTTGGGGGGTTCTCAGGGACTTAGAGGTTGGAATACTGTCTTGAGTTATTGTGCAGATAATTTCTCATTGCGGGTATGCTTTAGAGGAAGACACTCTTCCCCAATACTTTCTTTCCTCCCACCTTAGTCTTTCTTTTTTTGATTCATCGTATTCTTCGTTGACGAAAGGTTATGCCACTCGGCATCTCTTCTACTTTGTTCTGGAAAGTTCTTTCTGCAGTTTTGACACTTGCTTTAATAGAGATCTGAAAATTTTTAGAATATGAAAATATTAGGAGTTAAGAGTACTTGTGCTTCAATTAGTTCAGGACCTGCATATTTGAAATAACTTTGTAGCTGCTCATAAGTGGAATCTATAGCATACTGTTGTTTAGTATAGTCAAGAAGCAAATTTTTTATCATGTGTTTCCTAGATTGCAGATTAACATTTTTCAATTCTTGTAAAGCATCTGGTCTTTGTAAGTTTTCACCAGCATAGTTACCTTTTAGGGTCTGCTGACTAAAAATCATTGTCAGCCTGGAGCCTTGATCTGATTTTTGCACCGGGACAGAGATTACTTAGTTTTACGTGGAAATGTACTTCTTTTGAGTTGGAGAAAATGGAGGAGAAGTAATGCTTTCTTTCATACAAAAAGGCAATGGCCTGAACTCATTCTGAAGTTTAGACACGCTGCTAAACCCTAGCAGGAATTGATGAGGGGCCAAAGTGCAGGTGAAGTAAGGTATGTGGTCATGTCTTTGCAGTTTATCACGTTTGTTATCTTCTCTGTGTTTATGTAAAGAGTAAACTGATGAGATTGAATGAATATTCAGACAGGTTTTGGCTTTCTCATCAGCAAGTACAGCAATTATTTTAGGAGCTGACTGAAACAAACTCTCAGATCTAACTTTGAACAGTGGTGTAACAGCGGATTCTAATGGGTGCATAGTAAAATCTTAAGTAACTGCTATTTCCAAAAGCATGCAGTGCTTTAGCAGTGTTTGAAATGTGAATGCTCAACATCAGTTATGTTATTAACTCATGTAGTTGTTAGTGATCTGTATAGTGAATATCACTGCACCAGACTAAGAGGAATGTTTGCACTATTTACATAAATACGGTTTGAAGAATCGTTCTCCAATTCCCCTTGATTACTTGTCCCTCCAGCAGTTGGAAAGGTTTTACAGTTGCTTTGTAAATAATAAGAAAGAATTTCAGGTCACTTTACAAAGTTTATAAAACTAATGCAATATGCCAAAGTAATGCAAAGTTTTGATACTAAAAGCAGATTTGAGTTGTGGTGAAGTTCAGGCTGTTTGGCGAACAAAAGGAAGTTGGATAGCAGTTCCTATTAATGCCCAGACAAGATGAAGCATATAGGAATGAAAGAGATTTAAAGACAGTAATAAAAAGTTTTCAAATGTTGGAGTTCCACTTCTGTTCAGAAAACCTGATACTACAAGCCAGTTGTTTCAGTCTCTCATTGTCTAGAAGCCTGATTTTTTTTTTTTTTTTTATGGATTCACTCAGCAGCAGAATCTGTAAGTTTTGATAGTAGCACTACAGAGTGATTGGAAAATAATAAGCTGCAGAGTTCAGTAGCTTCTGTTCCCTATGACAGTTTCTGTTTTCTTGTGCATAGGGGAACGTGACCTACTAATGTGACTATTAACTGATAGTGGTCATGCAAGCTGCTTTGTAAAGTGGGGCAGGAAGATGCGAGTTGTAAGTGACGATCTGCCTCCATTAAAATTACATTCCGCTTCCCTCACTCAGTGCTTGTCCTCAGAGTGTTGATGGCAGCAGCGGCTCCTTCTGCAGGCCGTAGCAGAGCTTGTGCCAAGCAGCACTGCATATCTATACGTTTGAGTAACACGAGTCCCACTAACAACACGTTTCACAATTTGGGTATATCTCCCTTTGCTGTGAGGTTCCTTTGTATGTATGTGTGTATATGCTTAACTGTTTGGGGTATAACCGGAGTATGTAGAATCTTTTTCAGTTTTTTTGACTCTTGGTTGGTTTTTGGATTCAGCAAGAAATTCCACGGTCCGATCGTATACTTGGTGAAGAAATATTTCTTGTCTTCCACTTCAAGTTTATTCTCTCTTCAGTTTAGTGTTAGGAGGTCTCCTGGTTTAAAATATTTGAGTATGTTTTTGTTTCTTAGGGGGGAAAAAAGGTGGCTTAGCTTGGAATATGTATTCCTATTAAAGCAGACTTACTGAGGAACTTATAATTACAGTTCCTGGTAGTCTTCCTTATATCTCGTAAGTAAATGCTGCAGACCCCAGGAATCTGATTTAGGTTAAACTTCTGAAAAGAATCAGATGTCCCAGTTGTGCAGGGGGTAGGAGAGGACCAGGGTGAGTACTTCTGGAGGCAGCGCCAGCTCTCAGTCACACCATCACTGAGGTTGACAGGGATGTCTTGAGATCATCTAATCCAAACCCCCTGCTCAAGCTGCGCCAGCTAGAGCAGTTTGCCTGGGACCATGTCCAGTTGGGTTTTGACTGTCTTCGTGGATGGAGACTCTACAACCTCTCTGGGCAACCTGTGCCAGTGTTTGGCTTCCTTTGTGGTTAAGATAATTAAGATGGAATTTAATGTGCTTTAATTGGTGCCTGTTGCCTTTTGTCCTGTCACTGGGCACTGCTGAGAAGAGCCTCTCATTCCCTCCCATCAGGTATTTCTACACATGGATAAGACCCCCCTGAGCATTCTCTTCCCAGGCTGAACAGTCCCAGCTCTCTCAGCTTCTCCTTGGGGGAAAGATGCTCCAGGCCTTTTATCTTCATGGCCCTAAATGCCTGTCAGTTTGTGAGTTCTGAACAGCTTTTACTATTGTTGGGACGTTTGTGAGTTCCCACATCAGAAATTCTCATGTCTAGTGCCGTGTCGCAGTCATTTTCTTATTGGGGCACTAAGTCAGGTTTTTCCTTTTGAATATAGCAGTTTATTTTCCTGTACACTGAGATTTTGTATCCTATTATCAGTTTTGCTGAGGATATCTACCAGGTTTAAAACCTACTGGGAGGTGTGACAGCCATGTTACTCCCTTAAGAAAGGGGGTGACACTTGTTTATCAAGAGCATGTTCCTTTGAAAGTGACTTTCTGGACATTCCTGGAGTTCTGTGCTCCAGGCACACTCAGCACGTTAGCAGTTTTAAACTCCTCTCTGCATTTGTTAGTGATAGAGAAAGGACTTCCATCATTTCTTGTAAGTATATTTGTGTGAGTGTGATCAGTGCCCGCCCTTAGCCTGTCTGCAGATTTCATTTGGGAGTAATCTTACTTTGTTTTTCTTTTAGGGCATCTGAATTCTAGACAGGGCCATCTGCCTCGCCTTGAAACTTGAACCACACCTGGAATGGAGTTGCTCTTTAATCAGATGGGGAAATAATTTGGTTTCTTATTTTGTGACCTGAAAGGATTCAGCTTAAGCTTCAGTAATTCAGTTATTTGCTGCCACTTAAGCAAAAAAGGTGCTTTTGGAGGTGTGGTAGCAAGGAAGGGATTAGATTGTTTAGAGTAAATTTAAGTACTCCTTGCCGTGCAGGTATTTCAATCCATTAATACAATAGCAAAAGAATTCATTTAGGAAGATTACTGCCTTTCTGCACCTGAGCCAAGGAGTCTACAGGCTTTATTTTTACTGAATTCAGCTTTTAGACATAGAGGAAAGACAGCCGAAGTACTCTCAGCATTTAAAACAAACACTTTCTATAGTGGGATACTAGTTATCTGTTGAAGAAACTCTGAGTACAAGGGTTTTTTCCCCCCTTTAGAAGTCCAGTAAGGAAAGACAACTTAATCGAGCTGAAGAGATCTTTAAGTATAACAGCATATGTGTCATGGTTTAACCCCAGCCAGCAACTAAGCACCACGCAGCTGCTCACTTACTTCCCTCCCACCCAGTAGGATGGGGGAGAGAATTAGGGCAGGAAAAAAAAAAAGTAAAACTCATGGGTTGAGGTAAGAACAGGTTAATAGAACAGAAAGGAAGAAACTAGTAATGATAATAATAACAATAGTAAAATGACAATAATAATAAAAGGATTGGAACATACAAAACAAGTGATGCACAATGCAATTGCTCACCCCTTGCTGACTGATGCCCAGTTAGTTCCTGAGCAGTGATCTGACCCCCCCCCCAGGCCAACTCCCCCCAGTTTATATACTGGACATGATGTCACCTGGTATGGAATACCCCTGTGGCCAGTTTGGGTCAGCTGTCCTGGCTGTGTCCCCTCCCAACTTCTTGTGCCCCGCCGGCCTTCTTGCTGGCTGGGCACAAGAAGCTGAAAAATCCTTGACTTGGTATAAACACTACTTAGCAACAAGTGAAAACATCAGTGTGTTATCAACATTCTTCTGGTACTGAACCCAAAACATAACACTATACCAGCTATTGGAAACAAAATTAACTCTATCTCAGCCGAAACCAAGACAATATGACTTTTGAGAAACTGGTCGTAGCAGACTATAATGACTCAGTTTATTGGGGAGTGGGGCGGGATAGTCCTAGACAAGGGATGTTGGAATCCTCAAAAGCTTTTGACAGGTACGCTTTATCCATCCAGATACAGTCTTTATCTACATGCTTGCCAATTATCCCCATGAACTCTAACCCTCAGTGAACTTATCTTCCGTTATATTGTCTTTCCTTGAATCAATGTCAAGCTTTAGCATATACAAGGTGTTGCACAGTTTAACTGTAGGTACAAAACTGAAGAAGATTTGAATGAAGGGGAGAGGAGTGCAAAAGCCATGAATGGTATAGCATAGATAAACAGGCTGTGCTTATTTATTATTTTCATTACTTCAGAGATAAGAGACACCTAATGCAATGTCCAGGCAGCAATTTAAAACAAAAGACAGATTTTTTTTTTTTGGTTCTTTTTCTTTTTTCTGTACACCATTTAATTACAGAAACAATTGACAGATGTTTTGGGTGGTGAAAAGATAAATGGTTCGAGAAGCTGTTAGATTTGTAGATGGTATATCTATTTAGGGAAGCCCATAAACTAGGGAGTTAGTCTGTAGCCGATTGTCAGAGTTTGGAAGGTGGTATAATAGAAATACTCTTTTAAACTTACTGGTTCTTGTAAACCTTTCCCTATAGTTTGCTGCTATCAGAGAAAAGATGTGGGCTAATCAATACTTGGTTTGATTTGTTATGACCATCCTTAAGTTTTACATAACTTGGCAGTTCCAGAGCAGTTACACCACTGATTCTTTCATTGCTGTCTCCCTCCGATTCCATTGGGGTTTTAGCTCTGTAGTACAGAAAGGAATCTTTTATCCACATTTTTGCGGTGAAATGGTTGGCTTAGGTTCCCGCTTGTCTCCCGAGAGTCATGTGTGAACATATTTGGAGAAGAACTTGCTTAATAGTTTGAAAACCTGTTTTTACAAACAACTTGCATCTTTATTTCCTTGAGGAATTCCTTCCAGGTGCAGTGTTTATCACACAGGTTTGCCTGTGGTTGAGGATGCACCTCATTAGTTGCATCTATCTTTATCTGCAGTCTAAGGGAGCCTTGGTGTGTATCAGCAGCACCGCTTGTTAGAAAGAACAAAGGGCTTGTAGATGTAGAGCCTGGGATGGGACTGTAGCACCTTGTGCTTGATGAAAGCTTGCTTTGAACAAAAGCTGTCCATAACACATGCTTCTGCTATGTCATTCAGGCTCACTAAAAGGATTTTATTTATAATCTTCTTTTTCCCTTTCCTCTTTTTTTCCAATTTCCGGCACGAGTGTGTTCAGAGTAGCTGCTGTTGGTGCTAAATGTGACAAAAAGCTGAGCAGGCAATCTGGGACTTGTGTGCCGTGCTCCGAGATGCCTTGTGACTGTAGGAAATGTGAGTGAAGCATCCAGGCTGTCTCTCATTACTTTCAGTGTTTTTTAACATTGATGCAGTTTTACCTCCTAAGCTGGTATCTTGCAATACCAGAGAGAGAAGTTGTGAGATACAAGAGTCTTGGGCTCCATTGCCTCTCACACAAGTCTCTTTCACCTGATTAGTCAGTTTATTACAAGTTGTGTTACAGACGTCAGGCTTTCAGCAGAGCTTTCTTTTAGCTGTGCCAAGGAGTATTGTTTGTTAAACATTACTTCATGTTTGTTTTTAAAAATTATGTTTATTATCAAACATAGTACTTGAATTATAACTAGAAACCAAAATGATGGTAGGAAGCATAAATATTTCTTAGTTTTGGGGGTGACAAAACAAAAATGCCTTTTATTGTCAGTATCAATAAAATGAGTAAAGGGAGGGAGGCATGAAGGTAGTTTGTGGGCTCAAGGTGCTAGACATCATTCTAGGAGTTAGTAGGACATGTCAAATCTCCTGAACATAGCCTCTACACCCAGGTTTACAATAAAATACTGAATCTGAGAGATGGTTGCAATGTATTGAAAGTGTCTGAATACCTGTATGCTTTTATTCTTCAAAGTCAAATCCTGTGGTATAGCCTCAAAAGAAAAAAAGCACATATGTTTTTCATTGCTGGTGTTGCATTTCTTGTTCTACAGCAAATGTAAGAGATGGCAAAAATAACCCCATCAGAAAGAACTGCAAACCTGAAAAGGCTGAGAAACATTGTTCTGAGACAATAGTAAATTGAGGGTCAGGTGGACTTCTGTGTGTCTCTGAATTCAGGTGGTGCATTGCACCTACGGAACTAGCATAACTGGCTGGAGCACTTGATTACCTCTGTGTTTCTGGTGAACTTTGATTTTGAAACAATAGCAGTGTTTTAAAGCGATTGATAAATAGCTATTCTTTGGTCATACTGTACTTGGGTTTCTTTGAGCATTTGAGAAATTAAGTCTTTGTAGTGACAGAATGTGAAGATGGGGAGAAAACCCAACTATCCTTAAAATTCAGTTTAGTATAGAATCACAAAGAAATGCCATTGTTTTAACAACTGTATATAACAGTGTTATATGGCAAAATGAGGTTGTTTGAATTCCTTAATTGAATTTTCATACCTATCGTGTTCGGATTCTTTCCAAACATAAGCTTAGCTTGGTTTCCTGCACACTGGAAGACATGGCAACATTGGATTTATTTCTTTTTTAATTCTTAAGGTATTGTGAACAGATTGATTTGGGGCTTTTTTAATTTCTTTTTTTTTTTCCCCTCCCCTTTTGGGATGTTTATGTGAAAAATGTGCATCTTGAAATACTACTCCTCCTATGTGGTAAAGCCTTTGAAATATGTTGCTGAAGGATTTAACTGTTTAGCGGAGTGGTACCTTGTTGTGTTCATGTACGTGCAGTTCTGTCAGTCCTTAGCTGCTCTGCCTTGTCCACTGTGGTATTCTAGCAGTATCTTGAGTTCTTGGGTTTTTGTCTGGAGTTTACAACTGCATAGGATAGACTTTTCAGTAAGTCATTACTGGTCCATTTCTTGAAGTGACAATTACTAAATAATGTTGTTCTCTCTTTCTGAGATGTGTAAAATTGGATGCAAACAAGACACAGGATTTATACTGCCTGTCTACATTTATAAAAGTACTCTTTGAGCTGTGAATGGGAGTGACTGAAACACAGCCAGGAAAGCTTTATTTGATATTTGGATGAATGCCATAAATAGAATTCAGCTAACACATGCCTTTGTCAGTTGTTGAAATTCAACTTTAAAAGGATTAATTTCTCAACCCTACCCTGCTGTGCAGAATCCCGAATATTGAGTTTAACAGCTTTTCTGAAGGTTAGTGGAATACTGCAGTAACTGATTTTTGTTCAGTTATGAATTGCTTGCAAAATTACCTTTTTATTGCTAGCATTTTTGGTACGAACACTTGTCCTTCAAAAAAAAAATGCAAGAAGCAACTTTTAGCTTTCATTTTTATTTTTAAGTACAAGAAATAATGATATTACAGTTGTGATAAAATTTTAATGACTTTGGTGTCTAATATATTACTGATCATCTGCCCTTAAAATACAGGTGGCTGTCTTTCCAGCAAACTCTTCTCCACTAACATACTATAATGTGCATTTCAGTGTTGGAGTAGCCGCATTTGCAGACAAGATTTGGATTTTACAGTGTCCAGTGCTACATCATCAACATGGAGTGCTCAGATCCTCTGCTGATTCTTCAGAGCTGAGCTGCACCACCACAAACTCTTTAATCACAAAGTTTTCTAGTGCAGGCAGAACCGTGGCATCTGCCTTTCCCTATGTGCTCATGAATCGTGTTGATTTAGGGTTTGCTTCTTTTGTCTGAAGCCAGAGGGGACTGGAAGGAAGATTTTCTGTTTGGCTGTGTAAAACATCCTTGTATACACTGCAGTTCCTTTGAAAACCTGCCACTGTTGCTGTAGCAGCAATATCGTTCTGCCAGTATTGACAATAACAGGAGCACTGGCGGGAAGACTTGCTTCCAGTCTTTTACTGCTTTGCCATCTACAGATATGCTGAATACAGTGTGGTAGATAAAGAGGGAGGGAATAGTACCCTATGGTTTGTTTCACTGTGCTCTACTTCAGAGGTGCTACTGAAATGAAAGCACCAGTACAATTTGTGTCAGGAAGTGTACCAAGTGTCTTGCTGACATACCTTCATTTGAGAGCCGTGTGAAAATTAGTGGTCCAATATGTTAACGTGTACAGGAACAGAATGAAGTAGTCTTTACGTATTTTAGGTTACGCTGTCAATTTCAACCAAGTCCTATGTTTAATCACATTTATTCTGAGACGTACTCGAAGACATGAAATAAAAGCATTGTTTTAGTAAATGTTACCTAGCGGATTGAGCACTGGACTGCAGCCTGGGTACATGAAATTCGATTGTGTCCTGTTGCTGGCTGGCTGGGGGGCCTTGCAAGTTACGTTCTTCCTACGGCTCAGTTTCTGCACTTGCAAAAATAGGAGTAATCAGACTGACAACTTTGTAAACTGTTTTAAGGTGTCTGCATCAAGACTATTAGTAATGTAGTGTGTCCTTTTGCTCAGCATCACTAAGTATAGGCTTTTTCTTGCTCTTTGGCTTTTGCCACACAGCTATGCAACAAGCACTTTGCATTCTTTGAACAGCTGCTGCATTTTATCTATTCTTATGTATGCTCAAGTAGGGTCTTCCCTTGCTCCGTATGAAACTTAAACCTGTCTTCAGGACTGTTTGCCTCATTTTTCACTACTGCTAAGCAAGCCTACGTTAAGTCTACTGAAGTTGCAAAGATTTTAAGAAATATGAAGATATGATAGTCTGTAGTATATCAAATCCTCTTTTGACAGATACAGAACAAAAGCTGATTTATTCTTTGTTGTCTATTCTTTCCATCTTCCAAATCTTTTTTGTAACTTTATCATATAAAATCTCTGCTGTACCTTAAGCAGAGCTGCCGTTGTGTGCAGTTGTTGTGGGCGATTCTCACTTCGGCGAGTGAGAGTTTGGATCTTCCGTGGAGTACTCAAAAAAGCCAACCAACTAAAGAAAAAAAGAAAGGAAAAAAAACCCCAACCCCAAAACCCCAACGACAACAAAACCACCACAGTGGAGTATAAAGTACTTTAGCGGTCACAGATTCTTCTGGCTTGTGCCTACCTCAGTCTGTTTCTCTTCTGTTTTTATGCACTAGGCGCTCTGTCTGTCTTCTAGTTGCCTTTCTCAGACTCTCAAAGCTTCCTCTGTTGAGCTTCTTACTGAGTCCTCGTTATCCTGCGTTGGCTTCCCGTCTGTGCAGTCCCTGTTCCTATGCACTGTGCCAGCCCCCTTATCAGCATGCCATCTCCTAGAGCAACAATTCTTAAAATACACCACTGGCTACGTGCAAACTCTGTTTCATTTGCATGAAGGTATATGTGTGTATTCTCAGTGTAGCTGTAGTAATGTTTCATCTTGCTAGCTTGGAGACAAAAAAGGAATAGACTGTCTATGTTTTCACTTCAGAATTTACTCCAATGGGTCCTGATGTTACTTCTCCCAGTTTAGCCTAGATGAAGCGAGAGCAGTCACTGCGTCGTGGAATGCGGAGTTTCTGTATTGGTTCCAATACCTGTTATACTTGAGGGTGGGCTAAGGTTTCTGAAACGTATCCTCTGTTCTCTGTGCTGTAATAACCAAACTTGTTCAGTAAATTCTTCTCCTGAGATCTGCAGGAGAACCTGTTTGTCTTTGGTGGATGTATGGAGGGAGCTGTGCGGAGGGCTGAGAACTGGAGGGCTCATCAGCTGGCTCTTACAGGTTCTTCCTGGCAGGTAAAATAGTTCGCTTCAAAGTATTCCCACACCCAAGCTTTTGTATACAGAAAAATCCATGACAGTCACGTGACACTAACATTTTGCAACAAAGCAAGGCTTTGATTACATGTTGAGTATTTAGAGCTGATGTAACACTCCATTACCCCCATCATTCTTTAAAAACTCTTTGTGAACTAAAGTATTGTGATAGAATCGGTGGCATACAACAAACTCAAGCACTAAACTATATTGTTTATCGTAGACACTGGACTTCCGAGTAGAACAGAACTTCAAGGTAAACAAACAAACCACAGGGTCTTCTGGCAGATTCAGAGGCCTAGATTTTTCAGGTGTAGAACAGATTTTGGTTTTAGCATCTCTTACCCACAAAAGTTTCTGGACGATACTCAGTTGCATATATAGTTTTATTAAAATGCAGCCACTTTTGGAGTGAGGAGTGACAGTCAGGGCCTTGCTTGACATTTGGAACCTTGGTAATACAGGTTTAGCCCAAAACTGTCTTAACATGAACTGATCAGCATCATAGAATCTTTATACATGTGTGTATGGGTACTCTGAACCTGAATTTGTATGCTTTGCTGGGTATGTGGTGGAATATGGACACCATTTATTTTTTCCTTTATAGAGTTTCTTTAATTTGCTGAGCATGTGTGCTCCACTTTAGTTTTCTCGCCTGCCTCCCGTGTGTGAGTATTTGCAGATTCATGTATTTCTAATTGTTTTTTAATCTTAGTTCCATGCAAACAACTCTCTTTGCCTGTTTGCTTGCTTGTTTTTTTGATCAGCTTAGAGTACATCATTAGAAGAGATTTCTGCTTCGATGCTGCCAGCTGATTAGAAGAGTACACCAAGGTTTTGTCTAATCTCTGGTGTGACTGTCATGTGCTGCAGCAAGGAAATGGCTTTGGAAGAAGCAGCCAAATCTGTACGGGTATTAAAACATGTTGAGGAGACTGGTATCAGTGGGGATCAAATGGGCAGCCGTTCAGTGCAGGGAGCTTATTAAAAGACAAGGATTAACTTTGCTGTTGTTCATGAGGTCATAGAAGTGGTAAGGGATTTCCAGGATGTACCTACCCTTAAAGGCAAAAAATGCCAGCCGCAAGTGGAAAATGCCCTGTCTTTGCCTCCACTGCAAACAATTTGGCTGGTTCACATCATCACCCATTTACTGATTGTGCTCTCCTGCATGACTGCCTTTTGAGCGGGAAGGCTGTCATTACCTTTTAGTCTAGGGGTGGGGATAAAAGGGATGCTGCTGAAGAAGCCCTCAGCATTAGAGGGGGTAAAGTCACAGGAGCAGATCACTGAGGTGGAAGAGGCAGACGGGTGGGCTGGGGGAGAGCCGGGGCTGTATTTCAGTGACCTCCTCAAGGCTAGGCTTGGGGAACAACCTGGAGAAGTGGCATTGAAGTAGGAGTTGGAGCTGCAGCCAGATTAAGTGATGTCTGACATCTTTGTTGTTAAGCGGAAAACTGTAGCAAAAAGAGGGATTTTCCACATCATGATCAGACATTGATTTAGAGGCTGTTATGTGCAGTGGAAGAATGGCTTCAGCTAAAGGCAGAAGCAATACTTCTTTCCTGGGTTCCTCTTTTGTGTTCTTAACTATGTGTTGTCACAAATAACCTGCCAACATTTCCCCACTATTACAAGTTTTACTGGTTATTCTACTGAATTTACATTGATTACTTAAAAAAAAAAAAAAAAAGGGGGTGGGGGCTGAGGGGCAATTACATGCCTAGAAAGCAGAAATGGCTATTTTACTGCATATTGCTTTCTTAGTTCTGTAGCAGGATTCTGTGGACCTGTAGCAGTCTGGAGTAGATGACCTTTTCAGATGATGATATCCATCTCCGTCTACGTTAGTTATGGCCTCATTTGCTAGTAGGTCAGGGCAAAGTTCTCCATCAAGTTTGTAACTTGGCTTCCATGCATGGAAGTTGTGGGTGGCATGGCTTTGCTTCTGGTACAGCATAGCAAAGCGTAAGAAAATCACTGCTATATCTAGAGAGCATTCCATAACATTTAAGTGTTTGGTGGTACTGGCAAAATGAGGATGCCTGCATTCATCATGGATGAGCCTGCTGTTGCTCTTAAACATTGGAAACGTGTATTCTCTGCTGTTTCTGTATCTTCTGTTCTCCCAGTGTCACCAAGTGCTGAGTTTCAAGAAGCAGCTTTTTGGTCAACCAGCCAGAAGGATCTCAATTAAATTTGCTGGTAGGCTAAGAAAGCCTCACAAAAGTTTGAGGACAGACAAGATCTTTTATAACATCATGAACCAGTCCTAGTACAGTGCGAGTTAACAAGGCACTAAATTACTAGAAATTGCAGTTCTTAATCTGTATAGCTGAAATTCCTACGTAGATGCAACCAAAAAGTCATTCAAGATTCATTAAAGGTTGGTAGCTGCAGAAAAGTCTTGCAAGTGCTGCATGTGATGAACTACTGGATCCATGTGTATCTGGTTTGCTGCATTACAGCTGAACTGATGATTTGCAACTACTTTCATTAGCTATTTTGGGGAAACTACTTCTCTTTCCTCTTCTGCCTGCCGTCGTCTTGAAGTGACAGCATCTCTCTCTGTTTCAGAGTTAAACTTGTGTTATTTAACAAGTGACCTTTTACTTGAAAGCGGCTTCTGTTCTGACTGTAGGAGGTTATCTGAAATGAGAATTCTCCTTTTTTGTTACAAGGGAGAGCACTCTCCATGGTGAGAATATACACGCTTTGGAAAAGGTGGGGCTTTCTTTGGGACATGTCCAAAGCTGCAGTGACTTCTCACAGAACCTTACAGTTGTCTTAGCACTCCCAAACAGGAATCAGTTGTGTTGTGTTCCCTTTGTTTCCATAAGCTTAACTGCTATGTTCCTAAGAATAAAGTTTAAATACAATCACAGTTTCCTAGTTAGTAAGGAGGAATCTAATGTGGCTGGTCACAAGGCGTGGTGTGTTTCTGAAAGCTCCTTTGATACTGTGTTGTTGAGAATGGTTTACAAATTTCAGTATAGTATTTTCTGTTGGTGGTGATGGGGGAAGGCTGGAGTACTTAGATTTTGCTGTAAGCCCAGATGCCTGTAATTTAGCTTGGTTAGTCTGTGTGTAGAAATCTAAAAACATGCCTAAGGGGCAACTGTGTGTGTGTGTGTGTGCCCTAAGGTGAAGTGAGTAAAATACGAAAAGGAGCAGCACTTAGAAATTTCAGTTTGCCATCACGAGCCACCAGCCTTTTGTACTTCCACTGTAATATCATCAGATCAGCTTCACCCACCGTTTCCTACCTTCTCTGAGTTATTTTGCCTAAATCTTTCTGAGGCCTTTCCTCTCCTTCAAAGAGAGAGCTCCTGTCACCAGCAGCTGGAACTGATACAGATACATGTTGACCCAAGGATATGTTTTTGTGTAGACTGATCATAATGCATCCAGCCCTTTCACAGATGGCTTTTGTTCAGTTCTTTTTAATTTAAAATGAACTGATTTTGGTTGTGTGTAGCAGTTTATACTAGGTGAGCATCCCTTCTAGCAGTGTTGTATATCCTTTTGTGTACCTTCAGGATTTGTTGCTGCTTTTGCAGTTTTTTTTCAGAAAAGTGGTGGTGAATACCTTTCACCTGAGACTGGATGCTGGCTCAGTTTGCGCTGATAGCCAAGCGTACTGGAATGCCTATTGTTTGGCTCGGGTGCACTGTTTTTGATGTGCTGCAATAACAAGCAAGTCCGGTATCATGTTACTTGATTATTTTTCATTAACATTTCAATTCTGAATGTTTTGTGCAGTGTCAAGCAGTACACTAACAAAATCTTGTCCTCCCCAGATGTAGGATTTTGTGGTGTTGGATATTGACCTAATGTTTGGTGCTGTTCTGGTCAGTATAGCCATGTGAAATATAATTTTCTGAACTGTCAGTATAACTGGCAGGAAGATCAAAGTTACAAGCAGCTGATCTCAGATGAGAGATTATAGGGGTAGGATAATCGGATAAAGAGCAGTTGAAGAAATTTGACACTTAAAATACTTTTTGCAAATCTGCCGTTCCCCATGTGTCCTTCACTTCAGCAGTAGAATTTGCAAAGCTTGAGCTCATCTAGTTAGTCTAGTTGAGGTATTTTGAGGGAAGATACAAGATTCAGAAGTTTATTATAAATAAGATACCTAATAACTGATTACATGAGTGCATGTGACAGAAAGCAGGTGAAGGTTTGTATGTGGAAATGAGTGTGTGTGACTCTTGGCTGATCATTAGTATTTTGTTTGTGTGTCAGTCTTCCTTATATTTCATAATAACAGTAATCCTGAAATGCACATTCCTCTCTTCCTATATGGACAAAGAATATGTGTTTAGGGGAGATGTTGGGTATAAATGGAGCTACTTCTTGCAAAAAACCCCCTAGAAACTTGAGATCAACTAATATATTCATCAAGGGGATTTGAAATCAGCAATAAGTTACAGGACACTTTGTGCTGTCAGCTGGCTGAAACTTGACTCCTTGATTCAACACAGTGGCTGCTGAAACCAGGAATTCTGTCTACATACTTATTCTTGCTAATTAGGCAGAAATACATAATGATGCTGAATTTTTATTTTTGCCTTCAAATGCAATACTGCATTTATATAACAGCCTTTTCTTTTTGTGGGTGTTTTCCACATGAATAAATGTAAAATCGTAGCAGAAAACTTCATATACTCAGTGTTTGTGTGTGTATGCACACATGTAAAACATGGTGATGGAGGTGAGCTGATCAATAGGGGAGGGAGCTTTAGCTATTTAAATATGCTATCAGGCATGGAGCAAAACTGTATCCTCTGGGGAAGAATTAGTTTCCTTGCAACAACTCTAATCTTTCTGGAATTTGTCAGTTTTTGCTTTAATGCTATTTATAGTGCAGCATATATAAACATTGGCCTGTGTTTAGGTGAAAACACAAAGTTTCATTTGAAGTCTGATTTGTGAAGAGCAGGCTTGTTGCAGCAAGCTTTCTTAAAGGTACCCCAACAATTTTGGATTCCTCAGAGAAGTGTTGAAATGATAGCTCCTAGTAATCCAGTTCACTAAAGACGTGTTTTAGACTATGAAGCTACATCTGTTCTGAAGAAAAGCCAGGAGTTGTTTTTTTCTTAAAGTTTGGATTTGACCTTAAACTTGTGCCATGTGTTCATAGAATCACAGAGTGGTTTGGCTTGGGCGGGACCTTCAAAGATCACCTAATTCCAAACCCCCTGCCATGGGCAGGGACACCTTCCACTAGACCAGGTTGCTCAAAGTCCCGTCCAACCTGGTCTTGAACACTTCCAGGGATGGGGCACCCACAACCTCTCTGGGCAACCTGTTCTAGTGCCTCACCACCCTCACAGTGAAGATCATCTTCCTTACACCCAATCTAAATCTACCCTCTTTCAGTTTAAAACCGTTACCCCTTGTCCTATCGCTACACTCCCTGATAAGGAGTCCATCCCCATCTTTCCTGTAGGCCCCCTTTAAGTACTGGAAAGCCGCTCTAAGGTCTCCCTTCTCTTCTCCAGGCTGAACAACCCCAACTCTCTCAGCCTGTCTTCGCAGGAGAGGTGCTCCAGCCCTCTGATCATCTTCGTGGCTCTCCTCTGGACCCATTCCAACAGGTCCATGTCTTTCCTGTATTGTGTTAATGCCATGGTTTTGATGGTTTGATGGTATTTCTCATGCTGCTGGGAGGGGAGGGAAGTTACGGGGAGCCATGAGAGCAGAGGGGGAGATAGGCCTGGAAGAACTGGGGAGGCAGAGGAGGCATTGATGATGGCCTGGCCTGTGCTGTCTGTTTTGAACCTTCATAGTGCTGTTTGTTCTCCTCTTCCACCACATCTGTGTTCTCTTGGCTGCACCTCACTGTGACTTCTTCAGCAGTGTTCTCTTCCCTCCTAATAGCTTGCTCTGTCTTCTCATATTTACAGCTGTCAAGGCTAATGCCAGCTTCTTTTCCTAGTGTAGGGTGCATCTTCAATTTTAGGTAGCCAAGCATATTGGGATAAAAAATGGGTGTCATGTTTTAGACCATGTTTCAGGTAGTTTGGTATTTTATCAATGAAGCATGAAATTAAAGATTTGCTCTTCATGGTCTTGTGATCTTTGGGAATGTGCTTCAATTCTAATTCTAGCTTTTCCCTCCCTCCCTCTCTTTATCGTATTGTTAGAATTATTCACAAAGATTATAATTGTGCTTGTTAGGATTACTGCTAAAATTATGTGTTCCCTGAGAAAAAAATATGCTGTAGGAGTTTTGGATCTGAGCATCCCTTTTGAAGCAGCAAATTTGACAGAACCTTCGTCATGTTTGAGAGTTAAAAATAAATTTGTTGAACAAAAAACCCCCAAACCAACTACCAACCCAAAGGGAAAAGCTCACTCTTACCTAATAACTTGGCTTTTGGAAATGAGGCTTTGTAATCAGCACCAAATATCTTCTGAATCATGACAGAATTATGATGATGAGCAGGTCTCTCCTCAAAGAGGATTTCTTGAGAGACAACAGAAAGAAATGAAAGTGTATGTATATATATATATGCAACATAAACCTAAAAATATAAAGTTTTCTCCACTTAGATGCACACACACATGCTGTGTTATGATCCCTCATTTTGGGGCTCATCACTAAACATTTTGCATAACAGAAATACTTGGTGAGTTGCTTCCAGTGTCTTAGGTGTAAAAGAATATTCAGCATAAGCAGAGCTGCCTGTCAAGTGACTGCAGCAGCTTTAAATACTGCTACTACTCCTCTAGGGGCAGCAGCCTTCCCAGCTCTGGCACAGTGGAGTGTGCAAGTTTCTTAGGTGGCTCAGCAGGATGAATTTGTTGCAGGGTGCACTTTGAACTAAAATCACTTTTTGTCAACAAAGCTGAATGGGCATAATTTTCCATACGACAGGTTGCGATGAATACCTTGGCTGGTGATTACAGTGCAGCAGCTGCTTCAGTGCTCAACATCTGCCTATGGCTGGTTTTTTGACAGAAGTGAGCTTGGATTTTACTAACCTCCTGCAGGTAGTAGTATCAGTGCCAGCCAGAGTAAAGGCTGGTGCTCATTTATGAGGGATTGCTGTCTGGAGCTGTTGTACAAACTGCTGGCTGCAGGGGTAATAATACTTAGAGGCACAGGGATGTCAAGCAGGGAAGTACTTTCTCACATCGTAATTGTATTTTTCTTCAGCTGGTATTTGTGCTTTTCATTGTTGGGACAAAATCTGAACCTTTCATTCTTCAGTCTCTTGAATTGAGATACTCATCTTGAAGAAAACTTGTAGTTCAGCAGAAAATACACCCACACATATCTCGTGGTTTCCAAACGCCACATTTTATTTGGAGAATTTTTTGATGTATTGATAGCTATGCCAGCATCCGAGCTTATAGGAGCCATTCAACATGGAAATAAGTAAACATTTTCTCTGAAAACTGCTTGGGATTTTGTGGTTCACGGAAGCTTTCTCAGAATGCAGCATGACAAATAACAAATGTCTGCAAAATAGGCAGCGCTGGCTGTGTTTCTGTGCTGGTAGAATGTGAAGTGGCTTGGGAGCATGAGTTACACTGGCTTGTTTTTAGAAAGGTGCAAACACACAGGTTTCGTTCTTTCATATAACTTCCCTGGGCTTTGTACATGAGGACTGAATTCACAGCTTAGGAAAGAAAGAGGAGAACTGAGACTGAAAGTCCCCAATAGCAGTCAGTGTAAGTACATTAATAGGGTTCTTGCTCTAATGCTTCCATGTATTAAAGCAGATCTGAATTTACAATGACACCTGTTGATAAATTGTATTGTCCTTATGATGCCAGTGCAGAAACTGCCTGACAGTGGCAATATGAAGTAGTAGCTGAGCTTTTTGGTTTCCCAGTTCTGGATCTTCCACTGTCTTCCCTGTTGTTAAAGCTGTGAACACAACTGCATAGGGTCTTAAATTCTGTTAGGTCAAATGTGCTCCTTTTTGCAAGCCAGATAATGTACAACCTCTCTACTCTTCTTCAGTGGATCGTCCAGCTAGAACTTGGCTGGTAGATTTTTAAATTTTTTTACCCAAGGCAGAGTAGGTTACAGTTGATCTTCTAGTGCCCTGTTTGTTCCTGCTGTTCTAAGAGTGAATACCTATTGCATCTCTTTCCCATGAATTTAGCACTCGTGATTCACCGGCAGAAGTATATTCAATGCGATTATGAAAAAAAAAAAAATTCTCTACTTCCTTTACCTTCCTCAGATGATTTGTCCCCCCCGCCCCCGTACTTCCTGCTCTCTCTTGGCATCTTAAGAAGAACTGTGCCTTGATAGCCCCCTTTCTTCCCCCTTACTGGCACAGCAGGCATAAGGAGATGGTATTTGGCTAGTAACAATTTTAAATGCAATTTAGTTTGGTTTTTAATTTTTGAATTGGATTCAAGTCTGTATGCACCTGTAACTTAAGTAAAAATTGTAAGATAAAAAATAAAGGCATGATTCGCCTTTTTTAATAAAAGCTAAAATTTAGAGTATGATTAAGCCATGTAAGTGCTCATACACACAAAAAGTACACAATAGTCCTGCTTAATAAAGTGTAATACGTTATCATTTGTCATGGTTTAACCCCAGCCAGCAACTAAGCACCACGCAGCTGCTCACTTACTTCCCTCCCACCCAGTAGGATGGGGGAGAGAATTAGGGCAGAAAAAAAAAAAAGTAAAACTCATGGGTTGAGGTAAGAACAGGTTAACAGGACAGAAAGGAAGAAACTAGTAATGATAATAATAATAGTAAAATGACAATAATAATAAAAGGATTGGAACATACAAAACAAGTGATGCACAATGCAATTGCTCACCCCTTGCTGACTGATGCCCAGTTAGTTCCTGAGCAGTGATCTGACCCCCCCCCAGGCCAACTCCCCCCAGTTTCTATACTGGACATGATGTCACCTGGTATGGAATACCCCTGTGGCCAGTTTGGGTCAGCTGTCCTGGCTGTGTCCCCTCCCAACTTCTTGTGCCCCGCCGGCCTTCTTGCTGGCTGGGCACAAGAAGCTGAAAAATCCTTGACTTGGTATAAACACTACTTAGCAACAAGTGAAAACATCAGTGTGTTATCAATTCTCATACTGAACCCAAAACATAACACTATATCAACTACTGGAAACAAAATTAACTCTATCCCAGCTGAAACCAGGACATCACTAAAAAAAAACTAACCTTTTTTGGGGGAAAGAAAATGAGAAGCATCTCTGTAATCATATCTTTACATAACCAATTTTAAACTGCTCTAATTTATTTTGCTTTGAAAGCCAATTTTATGGTGTTGAAAATCACTAGTTCAGAAGAGTGAGAAATCAGACCATAATAGCTGAGGAAAAAGTTAATTTTAAAAAGGGAACTCATCTTTGAGGGAAATGCTAATGCAGCTGTTCCTCCTAGTAAAACAGGAGCAAAAGTATGAACAAATATCTATACCTTTTCCCTTTCCCTTTTGTACCTTTTAAGATCTTCAGTAAGGATAAGTAAATTTTTTTTCCCTGCCGATTATTCCAAAGAATAAAACTATGAGTTTATGGTTAGTTAACTTGAGCTGTCTCAAAATATTTTACTTGTACATTGTCTGAGCATTATGGGTAACTCTTATAGAAAACCCTTGCAGAGATTTCTGCTTGGGATTTGGATTGCAGCCTCTGGTTGCCAATATTTTGATTATCAGCTTAAATGAAAAAAAAAAAAAAAAAGTTTTGTTTATTTGTCACAGTACTGAAAAGTTAGTTCTCCAAAAAGTGGGTGTAACTGAAAAAAATTTAAAAAATCTTGCAGCAGATGGGAAGTTTGATGGGCTGCGGAGCTAACTCCCATTACAGCTCACCACCAGTTCACAGCCGTTGTTCGTAGTTGCTTGTGATTTTGTGCATAACAGACAAGTAGTATCCTGTAAACAGCATTAAAGTTTTCTTGGGCTCTTTTTATGCCAGTTACTGGTGGGAGTATTTGCCCTGTTACCCAGTATGGTAACTGTTCTGGTTTGTGGCATAGCCAGCATTTGCTATGTGTTATATTTTAAATACAATTATATGTTGCTGGGTGTTGTATACCTGTAGATGTCTTGAGTATGCTTCATTTTTTATAGGGCCTAATGCAGTTAAAACTTTTTAGTTAATAACTCTGGGTTTCCTAATTTTTACAGAATTGTTGCACAAAGATATTTTACTTTAGGATCAATTGAGTATAAATGTTGCTTCATGGGGGAAAAAGCTTTAAAAATGCACATTGAGTTTTCCATATCTGTCTCAGGCACCTAAATAATACATATAAAGGAATTTTGTAAAGTTTTGTGGTGTAGAATTGTTGATTCAGCTTATAGCTCTTCACCTAGGTTCCTTATATCTCCAGATCAGATGTTTGAAATGATGCAGCTTTGGTGTATCTCCTGGAAGAGGTGCATATACAGCTGTGTGCTCATGCCTGAGTAGAGTTGTTATCTCAGAGTAACTCAGTGATACATTCTCA
Source organism: Harpia harpyja (assembly GCF_026419915.1). Lineage (NCBI taxonomy): Eukaryota > Metazoa > Chordata > Aves > Accipitriformes > Accipitridae > Harpia > Harpia harpyja. The sequence continues at coordinate 1,348,554 of NC_068948.1, read as the reverse complement.
GTCGTTGGGTGCAGTGGGAGCTCTTGCTAATTGAACTCCGAGGTAGCCATCTGACTGTAGGCAGTGACTGCTGGGAACTGTCAGCAAGCATGGAGAAGCAGGTTGAATGTGAGGATGTTGACTTCACTTCTTGTGTCTTGGCTGCTGAAGCCGTCAGGTGAGCTGTGTATGGTGGCCACAGCTGTTTCACAGTAGAGAAGTCACAAAAAATTATTTTAGATGTTCTACTACTGTACAGGATCTGCCACAGTTACATTAAAGAGCTTTATGTGTAAAATGGACTGGCACTGGCCATTCTGTTAGCGGAGACTGCTTTATCTGGAGCGTCTGCTTGAGTTTACAGGAGAGTTCGAGGCAAAAAGAAATGTTGCAGATAAATGGAAGTAAAGGATCTTGCATAACAAGAATTGGCACTTAGTACATGGGAAGACTTTATAGGATGTTCTGTGGATGACGGTACTAAATTAGGCTCTTTTGGAAGTCAGTTGCACAGTTTGAATTCTGAGAACAGGTTTGTCTTTGTTTCTCACGTGATTTGTTGTACATGTCAGCCCCTTCATTCTAAACGAGTACAGTTTCTGTGGAAGTTCATGAATTATTTCTTTGTTTGGATAAGTTTGTGTCCTTTTGTTTCGGTCTTGAGAATGTGTATCTTAATGTTTTCATGGTTGGTTTGTTTTCTGAAATAACTTTATTCCATGATGTTAAGATCTCCAAGCACTTAATGTAACTTTTTCAAAAGGTTCTGAAAAGGTTGGATTATCATTTGTATCTTTTAGGCAAAAACATTATTTATTTTCTCTTACAGAGCATGAATAAATTTTTGATTAAATGCTTTTTGTTCAACAGAATCTGTCTATGACCTTCTCCCAAAGGAGCTGCAGTTACCACCTTCCAGAGAAACATCTGTAGCATCCATGAGCCAAACAAGTGGTGGCGAGGCAGGTTCGCCGCCTCCAGCTGTAGTTGCTGCTGGTAAGCATTCTCATTTATTCAGTTGCTTTGTTAAGGTTTGTAATGTTCTGGCCAACATGAACAGTGCTGGCAAAGTTTTGATTGTAAAAAAGAGCTTGTGGAGAAGTAACAGAGTTCATTCTAGGAGAATTTAGGTAATATAAATTAAACTAAACTGGGTTATCTAAATTATCAGGTGTTCTATGTTAATGGTTGCTGTATTTCGTATCTATAACTTCATAAGAACTAAGTTATCTGTTTTGCTATTCTGTTACTACGCAGCACAGGCCTGTTGACTCCTAGAATGCACTCTGTCTTCAGAGGTGATAAACACAAATTTGGAACTAAGGCAGAATGCTGACCGACTGAAACAGCGAATTCTAGCTAGGATAAAAAATGAAATGGGAGATTACATTTTGAGCCATGAAGCTTCTACCAAACTGTAAGGAGGAAGGAAAGTCATGTTTTCCTTTAAGAGGTCTTAGGAAGCTTAGTATTTAAACCCCGTTCACACATAGCTCTCTATTGTAATGTATTACGAAATTCTCAAATACATGAGAATGTAATAGATGTCAGGATGGTACTTCTATAAACTGATAATTTTAAATTAGTTATTTTTCTAATTGACAGCATATAAAAATGAGGCATGACCTTTTAATCTTTGTCTTTACCTTAACTCCCAGCCATGTTTTAGACTTCAGTCTAAAGACTCTGTCACTGATCTTCATTAAACATAAACTGAGGATTTAAGGACAAAGTTCTGATTTGTGAGGTTAGCCTTAGTGCTGGTTTGCATCTGGAATTCTTGTCAGTAACTTGTATACATTAGTAAACATCTGTGCTATGAAGAAAAAATGATCATTACACTTACGATAGATGCATCTTTCTTCATTGGATAAGGGTGGTTTTTTTTGTTTTTTTTTTTTTTCTTTTCATAATTTGATCCCCATATTTCTTACAAGGTCATGTTCCGCTTCCCTAATTGGCCTTAAATTGTTGCTTGAGAAAAATGTATATATTTAAGGTGAGGATTCAGATAGCTGCATTATTCTTTTTTCTCTCTATGAGTTCATATGCATTAAATGTTTGTGTGAGAATGTTTCCCAGATTTGCATGGTACAGGAATCCTGATCAGAAACTGAAGTGATTGTAGACTTGTCAGAGAAACTTTACAGCACTGCTCACCATTCATGTTTTGCCAGACCTCTTCTGAGAGAACCTGTGGATTTAACTGTGCACAGTGGAACTTCGGTCATTCAAAGAATTTGATGTTTTTATTTATTATATTGGAAGGATTTGATATTTTTATATCACTTATTCAAAAAATAATTTGGGTGTATATTTCTAAAATCAAGATACTTAATGATCAGTTTGATTCAAAGACATAACAGCAACCAAATCCTGTAGAAACATGTGTCTTAAAAACAAGCGAACAAAAGAAATCCCACAAACCCTGTTACACTCTAAATCCACAGATAGACATGAACTGCTAATTAATTCTGTATCTAACAGAAAAGACTTAAAAAACTTGAATGGAACTAAATGTCTGTTACCTCCAGGTATTTAGTGTCTGCTAACAGCCAGTCCAGTTCCTTTTAAAAAAACCTAAGAATGTGTTAGCTGTGTTTGGGTTAAACTGCAGCACAATTTTCTTGAACGAAAAACTTCAAAAAATAGTGTTGAGATTTTTTGTTAACACTGAAAGGAGACTTACTCATTCAATTAAGAACGCTTTTCAGTGTCAGAGATGGCGTAGTTTCACAAAGACTTTGAGCTGATACCGCGGCCGAAAGAAGAGCTTTTCATGTGTGTGCTGCAGAGTGCATTGGGTCAAGGACCTGCTGCTCCAGGTTAGAGTTGGCTCTGATGGGTTCACTGCAGGTCTGCAGAAATGCTTGTGGTGGCACAAGGAAAGGAGTAACGTGGCGAGGAAGGAGCATTCAGAAAAGGTGGAGCTAGCTTCTCTCAATGGCTGTCAGTTTGTGCTGGTTTAAATTGTTTACTGAACTGTGGCTTTGGAGACCTTCCATCAGTGTTGTGATAAGACAGTTAAGTTTCTGGGTGCTGTTAAAATCAGGATCAGAAGTATTAAGCACAAGCAACTACTGTTCTCCAGGTTGTTAAAAATTGTGTTTAAAAAACCTAACCAACCAGACAAAAAAAAAACCCAAACAGAGCAAAGACTGGTTTTGTTTTCATCACGTATGTCAGGGTCCACTAGAGTGAGGGCAAGAACAATTGAGTCTTGGTCTTCTATAAACACATAATTGTGATGACCAGGATCATTCAACGGTGAGTTGTGCTGTGTACACATGTAAGGAGAGGTGAGCTCCAGTCCAAGTGATGTAGTTGGTGCAGTTAAGGGGAGTGGGTGCCGAACTCCCGTAGGTGTCCGGGAAGGTGCAACCTCAGCATTTTGGCCAATGAATGGTGTCAGATAGATAGTTTTATTGTAGAATCTTAGTGGGGTTTTTGTTTGGTTTTGTTTTTTTCCACTCCACCACCACATCCTTGAAAGAAAATATATGCATCCTAGATAAATGTTTACCGGCAAAACAGGTCCATAGGCTGTGTTCCAAAACTAGAGAGACAGAGCAGAAAGCTGAACAGTCCATGCTCCTCCCTCTCGTGTTGGGAGATAAGATACATATATATAAGAGATATATTATAACCCAAGGGTGGACAGGTGCTTGGGTATTTCTGGTAAGTCTGAGGCGAGGCTTTTTTTCTCTTTAAAGCTGGGGACAAACTCTTAGGAACAGAGGAAGGAACATCGATGTCTACAAAAGTTGTAGGTGGGAGAGGTGAATTTGCTCTTTGCAGTGGATCTCAGTGGATTGTTTTATAGTCATAGTCCCCCCTCCCACAAATTCCTGCTGTGCCGTGGCTGATTAGGATTCCTCCTCTAAGCTGTCTTGAACGCAGCACTTCCGAACTGATGCTGGTACCCTCAGCACACGGCTACCTTGGAGTGGGAGTGTTCTCCGGTGTTCTCAGTTGACTTCCAGAATCGCGGGAGTGCTTTTGCTTTTCATTAAGGTTAGCTGCGTGTTTCTTCTGCACCCAAGTCTCTCCACTTTCTCAAGAGAATAGGATACAAGTGTTTTGGCTGCATTCTTGCTGTAGCTGTACCATGTTTCTAGATAAAAGGGTGTATCACCTTTTACTATTTTCTTTGTTTTAGGATTGCTACAGTGTCTTTGAAAAGTTGCTACCACATTTTCAAGCCCTGTCACCTTGCCTCGTGTAGTAATGAGAAGTCTGGCTGGGCTGGGCTCTGATTTCTTAACAGAAAAATAAGAGGAAAATCAGCCTGGGCTTTGTGCATGTCTATATGCTTATACAGGAAAACATAAATACATATTTTACATTTATATTTGAAAAGACCAAGACTGACTATTCATTTGCATGTATCAAGTCCTTAATAGCAGACTATAGGCACATTTTCAAGGAGCTGATGCTGATGATAGCGTGAGGAGGAAGGATGACTTTGGCAAGTGGGTGTTCCTGTATCTGGAATCTTTCCCTTGTTTTGTGTAAGAGTCTCTCTCTCTTTAATTTTTATGTCAGCTTTCACTTGCTCTAAAACCTCACTTTTTTGGGAAATGATAGTTCAGTCTCCATAGTGTTGTAGGTAATCTCATTTACTCTTGTTTTTAAAAGGAAGGGCTAATTTGAAATGCTGCTAGCACACCGTATGTAGAAGTCAATTGCAGATATGATTACTCTTGATAATTAGAGGATTACGTTACAGGGAATGATCCGAAGTGGTGCGAGTTTTTTACTACTCCTGTAGTAATTAACACAGTTTGTTCTCTGTTTCCCAAAACACAGAGTAAGGTAGTATCTGGCTGAAAGTCAACTTACTTGAGGGTTTTCTGTCAGTCACTTTGCTGTGGCGTTTTCTTCCATATAGATCACATTATAGGTGAGAAATATATATTGCTGCAGTTAACTTACCTGGTTTTTTTGGAGGAGCAGGATGGGCTGTTCTTAGCAGTGATGACCTTGCGGGGCAGACTTCTAGTTCTTCCATTTGGAAATTTGTTTTGTGATTTACAGAACAGTTTTAAGAGTATTAAAATGGAATGTTGCTGATTGGATTTTCATTAATTTGTTAATAAATGTGTATCTCATTCATCAATCCAGACAAAAGAGGTATTACCCACTCTCTGAATATCAAACAGGCAAGTATAATTTAATAGAACTCTAGGATTTTGAGCTGCGCTGTTCACAACCTAAGCTGCTATCTCAAGCTTCTAATTCTGTTATTCTTCTGGAAAGCAGAAGGGAGGAAAAGGATCTGGTTTTACTGCTAGAAACTATTCTCTGTGCTTGCTATTTGAATTACAAGTGTCTTTGTTCAGGGGACAGGAAAAGGAGGATTTTGCCTGGTGCAGTACCATAAACACATTAAATATGAATCATCTTCTTGACTCTTGAAATGCATGAGGGTGTCATGCTAAGAAACGTCATTGTAAGCTGTGTCTGGAGATTTCTTATATGAAATAAATGTGCCTGAAGCTTTAATAATGCCTTCTACACAGTATTTCTAAGCTCCAGTTGCAAGGAGGGATGCTTGATTCTTTTCAGTTGGTTCTTAAAGGTTGAGCAGTTTTTTTCGCGTTGATCAAGACACATTGAACAAGTGCTTCAAATGCTTAAAATTCACACTGCTAATTTAAGTCCTTTCTCAAAGGTGTCTTTCTAGTTGGTAGTTCAACACCTTATTCTTGTCTTTTGAGGATGGTTCAGGAGTATTTGTGACCATGTACTTAAAACAAGTGTTGCATTTTCATCTTTCATCTCCAGTAACAGGAATGCTCAAACCTTCTGAACCCCAGTGAAGAATACAGAAACTTGCTTCTCTGCTTATCATCTGTTTGTTCTTTCTGTAGCAGATCTTGGAATGAGCTTCTTCAGCTTGTTGATGATCTCTTAAGCTGCTTTCCATTTTCCACAGCAGCAAATATATATCTTTCCATGTTTTTTTTTTTTGTATTGCTCCCCAGGACAGTATTTCCTGCATTGTTTCCATTCTGACAGTTTCTAGTTCTTATCTCAAATTGAATTCTCCATAGAGTGGTGTTCTTGCTGTAACAAAAGGGGAACATTTTATGCCACTGAAATGTATTTACTGATCTCTTTTCGCATTCTTCATATTTGGATACAATTAATCTGTGATGCATTGAATTTTTCTGGCTCCCGAACATCTATGATTGTATCCTGGGAAAATATTTGGTAAACGATGAAGCTTTACCTTTTTGTGGTTGTGTCAATTTTGTGCTCCTTTTTAATTAAAGGGACAAACTGCTTGTCCCAAACAGGCATAAGTGGCTTTTTTGATCAGAGCTGTTATTGAAATGCTTGCTGTAAGCATTTATAGTCATTTTAATTATGAAAATAAGGCTTTGCTTCTCAAATGCTACTGTAGAGAACTGGAAAAAAACACTTGCATCATCTATGGGGTAGAGACCAGGTGCTGACAGGTATGGGTCATGTTTTATATTGCCAAGATAAGGCTTTTTCATCATTCTCAAGCTAAAGATTCTAATAAAGCCTCAAAATGGAGATGTGTGGAGTCTTGTTTTGTTTTTTGTTTTGTTTTTTCTGAATAGCTAGAGTCAGGCTTCTTAATTTTTATTTTTAATGAAAATATTTTGTCAATTTATCATCCTTCCTGGTGTCATTAGTCATTTTTTCCTGTTGATACAGAAATAATTACCAGAGATTTCAAAGGGCATATCAGTGCTGCTACTAATTCTATTATCCTGGGTTTATAACTACATGTTGTAAACAAATTATCAGAAAAAAAGATTCTTCTTTGTAGTTGGTCTCCAATGCCTGTAAAAACTTCCATTTCTTTGTAGGCTTTTCCTTTCCTCTTCCCACCGCCCTCCCAGTTGGAAATGCCTTCCTGTAATTTCCTAGGAGGATGTCTTCCAGGGATTTCTGTCTGCAGTGTGCTTGTTTCGGTCATGTGTGAAGTACTTCTTACAGAATTAATTTAAACCAGATCCTGATGCTCTTTAAAAATGCATCTTCCTGGTGCTGTATATTAATACAGTGCCCTGGCAACTCTGGCTTGTTAGCACTAGCATATATGTGAACAAGTTTAAGTATTACTTCTGGCAATAGGGTGTGCTATGGTGGAGCTAATTGCAGTAGTCTGGAAGAGGCTGGCTGTGATTAGGTACGGCTCGGGGGTGGTGGAGAGGTTCCTTCATCATTCTGAACCCTCTGCTGGTGAGAAGTCATTGCTGGGAAACGTGAAAGATAAAGATTACTCTTACTGTTTCCATTTTATGGAAACTTTAGATAAGATGTTCTCTGCAAATTCAATTAAAAATTGTAGTTGTGTGGGATTGTATGTGCATTGAGTGCATACCTGCTCCTCTGCTTGGAGCAGAGCTTCCTTATAATTACCTGTAAAGGATTATATAGATGTACTCTAGATCATCTCTTTTTTTCTAAATTAAGTTTATTTTCAGTCTTCCTGAATCTCATATATTTTCCAGAACTGCTCAAACACCAGCTGTTTTATCATTCTGAGAGATTTTTTTATGGCAAATTCTTGCATTAAGTGGCTCCTATTCTTACATCAAAAAGGCTTGAGAATTACTTTGTGGCAAGAGAATTCCCTGTTCCTTAGCGAATAATGAAAAACCAAGCCAGTGAAGGGCAAAAAGAGAACAGTCTTACTGTACTATTGTTCAGGCACCTCCTTGCAGTAGCAGCATCAAAGGCTTCATGAAGGCCAAGAGGAGTTGTTAATTTCTTAGAAAAAAACCAACTGTGTATCTGAAGAACAAAAGAGTCTGTTCCTTAAACGGAAGTGTTCTGTTAGATCGTTGTACAGTCACTCTTTTAGGGTAGTGGGCTGTGGAGGGAGCTGAGGAGATGACAGGTAGAGCTTGAAGAGAGCAGCTAAGGGTGCTAGAGTTCTGACTTGCTTGTACGCAGCTGGTTATCGCTCTGAGTGGGGAGGATCTAAGATACGTGGAATTGGTGTGTGTGAGCCACTAACAAAAGTTCTACTCAGATACCTCAACTTGAGTGTTAATTTAATAACGGATGTCATTTATAACAAAAAAAGATTGATTGATGTATTTACCCAAAGTATAATACACTGCTTGGTTCAGCATGTGAATTTAAGGGGAATTTACACTGTTGGGCTTAATGTAAATTAAATTAACCTACCTATCTTGAATCTGAGTGTTTTTAATAACTGGTGAATTGGATTGCTTTATTATATTTGCTGGGATGCTAGTTTTTTTCTCTATTAATACACTTAACTTGCATTCTAGCTTCGCCATTCAGAGACAGGCATCGAGTGGTGGGTTGTGTGACAGTGTCTGTCAATAGTGAAGACAAATAGTGCCAGAGACACTTAACCCATCCAATCTCACCCAGGGTATAGGTCGGTCTTGTTTTCAGACTTCTTCATAAGTCTCTTCTTTCTTTCTTTTTTTTTTTTGTTTTGTTTTATTTCTAAATAGTGGATTGATACTGATTTGAAACTAAACTTTTTGGAAAAGTTTTTGACATTACATCAGTAATACAAGAAGAAGAAAAGTAGAAACCCAGGTTTGGCATGTGAGGTGTTGAAAGCAGGTTTGCAGCCACTTTGTAAGTTCTGTTTTTTACCTTCAAAACCTTTGGCAACACAAGGGTTGATGCTGGAAATTTTGCACATAGTATCCTTCTGGTTTTATTCTGAAATTGTTCTTCTGTGTGCAGTGGTTCAAATAAACCAATTAACATACAAAACTCTTACCAAGAACATGACATGTTAGATAAATTAACGAATTTAATAAATGGGTATACTTCATTTATTAAGCTTATACACCACCTAAACCTCACCCTGTGTAGTGCGTTTTCATTTTTGACACTTAATTGTATTCTGAAGATAGCATAGGGGATTGCGTGGGATGCAGGCTAGGTTCTGAGAAAAAGGCGGGTTCTCTAATGGCTTTTGCTAGTCCTGGCTGTTCATGCACAGGTGGCTGAAAAACCTGTGAAAACAAAAATATCTCTAATTTATTTGCATTTGCAATCTTAAGCTTTCCAGTCTGGGAAGTGACTTGCTTAGCACTTCAGCTGCAATTAAAAAACAAACAAAAACAAAAAAAAAGAAAGTCATCAGGATGCTATTTGTTTCTTTTTGAGGACTTGGTAATCCTTGTTGTATTTAAGGATCTCTTTGGAAAGAATGAACAAGGATTTCAGGATTGGCTCCACGTAAGTGTTACCTAAAGACAAGACTCCCTCAATGCCAAGTAGTGGTTTTTTTGTTTTCTTTCTCCTGCCTTTCAGACTTTTTTTTAGAGGCTGAATGCCTTGTTTGACTTCACGAGATAATAGGATATAGAAATATATGTCATTGCCTTAGTTGATAACTCAGGAGGTAATAAATTTTCTTTGTACAATGCTTTATGTTATTGACAAGAAAAAGACTGCACTGATTTGCTCATGGGGATGCTCTTTGCTGTGTGTTCCCTTAGTCTCTGATATTATATTAGCCTGTGATTTTTAGCAGCATGCATTTGTGCCACATGCGTGTTGCATCCCTTCTTCCACTGCCTGCTTTTTGGCTGCTTTTTGTTTTCAGAAAGAACCTGAATTATTCAGTCTCTTGGTTGTGAATGTAATTCTGTTCACTGCCTGAAAGCGAGGTAAATGTTTGGGAGCGGTAGGCACCTTTTTAGACTTTCTGGGAAGCAAAAGTAAAAATGACTGGTATCTTGAACAAATGGAATTTCTTTGAAATTTAGTCTTCCTAGGAGTAGTGCAGAGTAATTGGTTATCTTTATTTGCATTCTGAACTCCAGCACTCACTTAGTTTGTTAGTTCTTGGTTATTTTCTATCTTTCATTTACATGTTACAGAATTGCTTGTTACTGATGTGTAAATTATGATGTCCAAAAGAGAACCAGGACTTCCGTATGCTGAACTGTTTGATACCATTCTGCCTCTCTTAGAGGAAAAAAAAGCTTGTAGGACAGGCAACAAATTCTGAATTACTTATTTCAACTACCTTACATGTCGCAGTGATGGCAATGAATAGATTCAGGAGGTTTAGTTTCAACAGTGATCAAAGTTGCTCTAATGCAGAAATAGTTTTCTTTTCTCTTTCATTTTTTTTAATTAAGAAAAAGGAAAAAAAAAAAACCCCACCTTGTGATGCTGGTGCACGTTTCATTTATAATACTGTGGCTGCATACTTGCCATAACATGCACTTGGCTTCTATTCAGTGTTGTTGCTCTGAAAGCAATTTTTATTTTGAGGCTGTGTTAAAATATATTCAGTCTTATATTTCAAATGTGCATACTTATTTAAACTATATATTTGTCACTGCAAGCACTGTTAAATTGCAAATGAAAGAGCCACCTGTAACAATTCCCATTAATATGTGTCTAAAGAAAGTAACCTCAAATAAAAAAAAAAAAATGCTTAAACTGGGAAAGGTGTGTGTATGTTTCCACTCTAACTTGACAGACCAGCAACCAGGTACACCCCTCCCACTGAATGTCCACTGGTTATATTTTGTTTATTATCTGCATGTTGGGGAAAACTTCATTCCTCAAACCCAGGAAATGCAAAATGCTCTCACCTTTTAAAGCAATACCAGTCAAGTTTGAGTTACTGAAACTTTAGAATAAACTTATTATTTCAAAATGCAGCATATTCAACCAAGAGATCTCCTTTGGGTATCAGATACGCATGTGTTGTCACAAGCTTTAGAATAAATTGATAAAACAAAATGGGAGCCATGTAAAACATACAGTGGTTTATTCGTTATAGTAACTTTGTGAATTCTTATTTGATTGACCCTACTTGTTTATTTATTAGTTCAATGGAAGAAGAGTTGGCTAAAGGCCTGCAGACTCTGTGAGAAAACATAAATTTTACTATGTTTCTTAGTATTTGCATAAATTAAAATGTTACTAAAGCAATTACTAATTTATCCCCCTAAAATAGATTTTAAATTTGTGCATTTGATTGTTCTAATATAGCCAGTTGATTTCATTGGCTGCAATATTTGTCACACTTTCTTACATATTTTTAACTATTATAATGGAGAAGATGCTGGCCTGTACATGCTCTAAAACACTTACATGTTTATGGATGGTAATGGCATTCATTTGGGAATATATAAGGCTAAAGAGAAAGGTTTTCTTGCCATTACTATTTAGCTTGATATTGTTTTGATAATCTAACCTTACTGTTATACAGGGGCGTCTCTGGTAAATGGAGGCAAGTATAGACAATTTATAATGGACAGTGTTTCTTTCCTTTTTAAATGTATAAAGGAAAAACATATGCACATGTTCATACACATACATGCTTTTTAACTTCTAGGAAAAGAAACTGGAGGAGAAATTGTTTTGGATAGCAATAATGATAGCAACTTAAATATTGCAGAATGCTGCAACCTAAAGTAATGATACCATTAGCAGCTCTTTTAGCTTTATACTGAAAAGTATTCTGTTTAGTGATTTATTTATTTATTTTTTCCTAGGAAAGTGAGGGAAAAGTACAATTGTTGCATTTCTGGACAGGATATGCATTGAACCATTTGATAAGCAGGATACGATCAGTGTTTGGCATATCTGTTCTAATGCAGACCTGTGTATGGATTGTCACTTTAAGTTTTTCTTCTAGGTCTTTTAAAAGACCTTTCTAAAACATTCCCAGAATTTATTGCAAAAAGATAAATCTTTGGTATTAATCTATTGGAGGAGAAGTCTTCCAATTTTAGAGCCCTGCTACCTGGTTCAATGTACGTAATTATTTATTTGTCAAAGTCTTTGTCATGCACAGGCAAACAAGAGACGTGCATACACTGCGTTGTACTATGCATGATACTCAGTTTCGTCCATTAAAAGAAGAATTCATTTTAAATGGGGGAAATATTGCTGTTCAGTAATCCAGTTCTGCAGCATTACTGCTGTGTGCTCCGTGTATTCTGTTTGCAAATACTTGCATGCAGCATATATGCTGTACGCATGCTGCATATTTCTTTCTGTTTGAGTGTATAAATGATGAATGGAAACTAATTCTATTTTAACAAACCAAAGTATTCATCCCAAATAGCAACGATCTTTCTCAACTCAAAGTGGCTGCAAATCAGCTCCTAAATATTGTCACTGAAATTAATACCTAGATTTAATGGTTCTTGCCAATCCTATAAATGTTTTTGAAAAAAGCATTGCATTAATGCATGATGTAGAAAGGATAAATTTGCCTTTAAATTGGAATGCAGTTCAAAGTGACTGAATTCTCCAATTTCAGCCACTATATTTGCCAAAGAACAAACTGGGAAATGGAACTGGTATCATTCATCTGTTCCTGATTTACTAGGAGGTTCGGGGAAGGGATCTCCTACGAAGATAAAAGCAGAATAGTCTATTGATAAAGTGTAATGACCACTAAATTTTACAATCTGAAGTAGTGTATGTTTACTTTTAAATTCATTTAGCACAGAAAAGCTGTAAGAAACAGTAATGGTTTAAAAATTCATCATCAGTCATTGATACCCCTGATAATTACAAGCAGGCTGATTTATAGGAAGGTTTGCTAAGTTTTGCTTTAGTTAAATGTATTGTCATGGCTGAACATACTTTATTCTGTTACTTTTAAATAGCTTAAACTGGATAAAACAGTTCAACTATCTCTAAACCTTTCAGACTTGAGAGATTAATATATTTTGGATTTTAAAAAAATCCCAAACAACAAAAAGGAAAACATCATGTTCCTCTTGATAATAGGTATTACCTCTATATGACACCAGTAACTAGCTGAACAAACATACTGTAAAATTACGTACGTATGTATGTACAATTTGTTTCTAAAATTAGATTATTTTTGTGGTTCTGGTTTATTGTGTAAGCTGTGGTCAGCAGTGCAGAAATACAGGAAATAGCATCTCCCCCCTAGGAAGCTTAAATCTGAATATAAAATTCAGTTAGTTATTCCTCAGTGAGCGACAGCTAATTTAAATAAATAAATACCTATGTTTGTCCATACTGCTTCCTGTGAAATGTTTTAGCTTATGTTTTCAGCTGATTTGTCCATAATTCCTTAGTGGAAATGATTGTGGTGTTCTCCAGAAATCTTCAGGGTTTTGTTTGAAGTGTTTTGCTGTCCTCTCATGTTTCTAAAACAGATTGATCTGTGTCACCTCCGGAGAAGTCACAATCACATTGTTTAAAATATCCTGCTTAATGTGAATTTTTCAGATACCTGTCCCAAGCTGTCCCTGTATGCATAAGGGACTCGGCTAATAAAGTCTGAGAGAAATCAGTCTCAGTGACTGAAAGAGTCAAATTACAGAAATTTCATGTCTCCTTGTATCAGCATGTCATCAATACAGGTATTTCATCCCTGTTTTGAACCTTCAAAATAAACAGCTATGTCATAGTGACTGATACCAGTTCCATTTTGCCTACCAACTCAGTTGATTTTATATTTTATTTCTCATTTATGATGGAATAATCAGCAGCTCTTTTTCTCATTTATTTTCTCATATTTTTATTCCAGGATTTGCCTCTGAAGCAGGGAGTGTCTGCATTAAAAATGACCTGTAGTTCTCTGCTTCATAGGTTAGAAACTTATTTTAATATTTTGTGGCTAAGCACAGTCCCGTCTTTTTCAAAAATAAAAATTTCCAACAATAAATGGTTTAATTGGCATCGAATGTGGATTATAAGCATTTTGCATTGGGGCTTCCATTATTTTAGATGAAATGGCTTCTACACAAATAATTAGTCCAGCTGAGGCAATGAAAGCTATGTTTACTTGCAGCCATTTTTATGAATTAACATTAAGTTTTAAAAAAGTTGATTACAGTGGATCATACTAAGTCTTATTTGGACATTTCCAAAGTACTGTATTGGTTAGGCTGTATTGCTTTAAGCATTTACATTCTAAAACTTACCAAATTCCAAATATTTGTTGGGGGAAATAAATCGGTTCATAAATCACTTTATTTCAATGGGACTGCTATAGCCAGCACACACAGAACCGTGTATCTTGTATTTACTTCTGAATTATACACCGCAGATGCTTCTTCAGCTCCTTCCTCTTCCTCCATGGGCGGTGCTTGCAGCTCCTTTACCACCTCTTCCAGTCCTACCATTTACTCTACCTCAGTCACCGACAGCAAGGCTATGCAAGTGGAGAGCTGCTCCTCAGCCGTGGGGGTAAGTACCCGAGGGGTAAGTGAAAAGCAGTTAACCAGTAACACAGTCCAGCAGCAGCAGTCAACGCCGAAGAGACACACAGTCCTGTACATCTCGCCACCACCTGAGGACTTGCTGGACAACAGTCGGATGTCCTGCCAGGATGAGGGCTGTGGATTGGAGTCAGAACAGAGCTGCAGTATGTGGATGGAGGATTCACCCTCCAACTTCAGTAACATGAGTACCAGTTCCTACAATGATAACACTGAGGTGCCACGTAAATCACGCAAACGAAATCCAAAGCAGAGGCCAGGGATCAAACGTCGAGATTGCGAAGAGTCCAACATGGATATATTTGATGCCGACAGTGCCAAAGCGCCTCACTATGTCCTTTCTCAGCTCAGCACGGACAGCAAAGGCAACTCAAAAGCAGGAAATGGGTTGGTATCTGTTTGATTTTTGTTTTTTTTTTAAAGTTCTATCACCATATGTAAAACCAAACTAATAAAACTCCCCCCATGCCCCGTCAAGTGTTCTACTCAGGTTCTCACATAAATCCCTTCTCTACTGTTCCCTTTTGCGTCCTAGCCCATGATAAGTTCTCATTAGACTTGTTAATCTTTATTTAGAAGATAAAGGTAAACTTTCCTGAAACAGTTGGATGCAGCACTGATGAGCTCACCTGTATTCTTGTTTAAGTGAAATTCCTAAAAGATTGCACAATTCCATTTATAAAATGGCAATGAAGATGTTACTGTATTTAAAAAGAACGGCAGAAGTGGACTGGACGCACCCTAAATCTTAATGTTTTTTGCAGGATTTTATGTGAGGATTTCAGTCTGTACACTTTACCCGCTTCTGTTTGTCTCTTTCTCTATTTGATAAATAGAGAGAGTGATGGGAGTAGAAGTTAATGGCTTGTTAGGATTTCTCATCATTTAAATTAACACATGCTTTACTTTTTTATACAATGTTAAGATGATATGGTGAACCAGATTTTGTTTTTCCTTGTGAATTCACTTCTGTATTTGATTTTTTCAGAAATAAATCTCTAATCCTGTTTCTCTCTGTGCTTCTGGGTTGTGTGCATGCGTGTGTCTGTACATGGGCACGCCTGGGTGGTGGTGTCTCATCTCTCCCACTTCACACTGTTCACTAAATGCATTTCAGTAGTTGCTTAAAGAGGAAAAAGTCCATCAGTTTACAATAGTATGTGGATACATTTTTTTTTTAATTTATTTTTTAACTTGTAGCTTCTTTAGTACTTTAAAGATGGTCAAGTGGATAGATTTGGCTTTTTTATTGTGGGTTTTTTGGGGGAGGGGGTGAGTGCATTTTGTTTGTTTTTACTTTTATGTATGTGCTTGCAGTACGTTCTAATGTTCATCACAGTAATGGTGAATATTAAAATTTGACTGATGGGAAAGATTATGAACTTCTCATATTCCAAAGGGAAAGAGCCTGGAGTCTGTATTCCCAGGGTCATTGCAGTTCCATACTTAAAATTTCACTGTGAGAAAGTGATTCTGAGAAACTCTCCAGAGTGTGCTGCTGCTTCCTGCCGGCCTGGGTACCGCACCGGGAAAAGTGGAGCGGGCTGGTACCAGGAGCGTTGGCTCTGCCGACCACTCCTGTCGTCTTGGACCTCTGGGTCTTCTAGTATTTCCTTACAACAACCGCAGTTGTCCAGCATCTCTTGTTTTCACCAGCTGAAATTGATAATAAAGTAGAACATTAGTATGTGGTAGAGCCAAAGCAGCAAATTAGCATATGTAAAGCAGCTGCTTGGAACTAGGAAACTGCCTCCCCTGAGCACAAAGGAGGTCAGGCTCTCCCTTACAAAGGGAAGAAACTTTGTCGAAAGGCAAGAACTGTATGACTGTAAATGTGATCTCTGGACAGAAAGGGGAGTTTTATTAAACTCTGGAACAGTAGGTACATTCTCAATCTAAAACATCAGAAGACTATAACATTCCCTAAAATATTAGGGGCTAACCAGTGAATGTTCATTGGTACTGTCAGCAATACTCTGTGAACGCAGGGGTAGAGAGAAGCATTGTTTTTTTCCTAAGGTGTCATATACAGACTAGATTGAACTGCAGCAAAACTCTTACATAACAGAATTGTCCTTCTAAATAAAAGCGCAGGGGTAAGAAATGGCCAAGATATTAGTAAACTTAGTTTTGCAGTTGGAATATGGAGATTTAGCGTTACAAATCTAGGTCACCGTAGTGACTTTTTTTTTTTTTTTTTAAAAAAACTTTCCGGCCTGATGGACTTCAGCCGAGGGAGTTCATTTGCTTTTGGCTTTAAGAAAAGAGCAAGGAAAGCACCCTTGCTAAATTGTAAAGTGGAAATAGCGTTTGCCCTAAAAGAGGCTTCTAGTCAGTTGACTTCAAAAGCTAAGGAGGAAAAGAATATATTCCTATGGAAACTGTTGGAATTTTTGAAAGCCTTTTTAGAAGTGGATGAATTGATGATGATTTAGGGCAAAGACTCTCAGATTTCCAACATCCTTGGTCTCACTTCCACTTTCAGGTCTTCACTGGGAACAGCCCTGAGGGCAGTGCAGGACCAGGCAAACCTTAACTCCGGAAATCTGTTTTAATAGAATTGTGGGTTTTGCCACTTACATTTCTTTTCTAAAAAAGAAGTGCTAGCTTTGAGGAGACATTGTCTGGTAACAGTTAAGCTAATAAATAAATAAATGTGTGTGTGTGTTTGAAATATTTTACTATTTGTATGTGCATGAATATTAGTATTGTAAATAAAGTAAATTAAAAGGATGTGTAAATGATATATCCTCATAATTTGAGAATAAAGGCCACTGAAGTTCTGGTGAAGGCTTTACAATTGCTTTCAAGTTCAGCTAATCTGATTGAAAGTAATGATTACTTGAGGTTTCTAGAGGGAAGGCTTTCAGAATAATTGTTAGGCAGCATCTCTTCGCATAAATATGACAATGTATAAAATACTAGTATGTTGACAATTAAGGTACCTTGAGTTTTAAGAGTAAAGTATTCTCAGGAAAAGAGAGTTGTGTTGGAGAGGCCAAAGTGTTAACATCACACTGCTAAAACTTCGCATTTTGCGTGTTAAAAGAGAATTTCATTTTGATGGCTGCCTCTAATGCTTCCCTTCAAAATCCAATAATATCTCAGTCTCCCGTATTAATTTGCGGAGCTGGAACTTCCAAGCGTGACAAGGTCAGATGAAGCATCCCATGTGGTGCCTTTGCACGGAGCGTTCTCCCACGACGTTCCAGTGCCTAACTGAGGTGCAGAAAGCACGGGTCCCAGGGATAGTGTTGGGAGTAGGACGGCAGTGGTTGCGGTAGCTGAGGTTGCCCAGCGTTCCTTCTCATGGTCCCTGTGGGAAGCTAAGAGATAGTAGCTGTGTGATTTAAAATTCCGAGTGAGAAAAGGAGAAGATACTCCCTGAAAGTATTCCTTTTAATTACTAGTCCATTGGAGTAATGTCCTGACAGGAAGAATAGAGAAAGTGATTATCTAACGAGCTTGAGTTTGATTAGCGTTTTTGCTTAACTTGTACAGGAGTGAAGAGCATAGTGGTGTTAATTACAGTTTAATTAGTGTATCACAGGTTTTGTATATGCTACATTGAGGAAGAATTTTGTCCCTTTTATTTTCCTAAAAGAAGGTATGTTTTTCCATAGCGTTTTCATTTTTTTAAACAGTCTGTTTGACTAGACTGTGGCAGAGTAATCAGGACTCCTCGGCAGAAAGATGATACTCTTGCAGGTTTTTTTTATACTAGTTCTTTATGTAGATCCTGCCTCTCTGCTGTTACTGGGTTGAAAACAAGCGTGCAGGGCAGGGCTGCTCAGGGACACGCGCTGGGCGCCTGTCCTGGGCTCAGCTGGATGAGCAGGAGGCTGGCTGGGCAGTCCATGGTGAAGTGGGTAACCTTCATGAACAGAAAAACATGAATGAAATTCATACAAAGCACAGACCTCGTAAGGGCTCAGCAGTATTTTAACCCTTTGTTACAGGTATGAAAAGGTTTTGGAGGGCGTAGTAGAAATAAGAGTGTGACAAATAGGACTTCTGGGGTATGAGATGTGGTGGAATCAGGGCAAAGTGCCCGACCTTCCATGGGGCAGGAGAAGGCCCTTCTGTAGGAAAAGTGCTGGGCCAGGCTGTGCAGGGGCTAGGGGATGACTTGGAAGTATTTGCGTACTGTGTGGCCTCATGCTATTTATTCATTGCACAGTAGGAGTTTTAGGAAAGGTCCTGATAATGTTTGTTAGTGTAAATCACCTGGTAATTGGAAAGAGAGCCCTACAGGCTACCTCAGCCTGCAGGTCAGTGAAAAACACATGCAGTGGCAAAGCTCTCAGTAAATGGTTTTGAAGAAAAAGCATTTCTTGCACACTTCTCCCTGAGAAGAAAAAATCCTGGATAAATTACCTCCGTGTCTTGCACACTGAAACAGGATTTGTTTTTTCAGCAATTCACACTTGTTATTTTAAACTGCTTTCTTCAGAGTCATTAGCTGTTAGAAACTACTTCTTGGTAGTAACAAAGAATACCATATTTGCATAAATTCATTGAGCCCTTTTTCTGCCTGTACCATTTGCCAGGGCATGTTTACATTTGCTAGTGTTAAATGAGTTTATTAGACTTCCATTCAGATTCATGATACAAACCTGCTCTGTGTAAGATGAAGAGTTATTTTCCATTGTGCTTTAAAGCGATCACAAAATGCATCACGTGATGTTAAACTTTGGAGGGCTTTAAAACTTTCCGTTTTAATTATGGAACTGAACACAAGATACAGTACATCTTAAGGTACGCACCTGGAAAGAAACAATCTTTTTTCATACACTGCAGATTTAAAATTGCTGCAATTATGTCAGAGCTTTTTATAATAACTAATTTGGTTTTGACATAAATTTATCAATCTGTTTTGACAGAAATTAGTATTTGAGTTTGCATGGCTATGCAAGTTCAGGTGGAGACAGGCATGAGGCTGTTTTCCTATTTAAAGAAGCATCATTTAACCTTAAATCCATTCAGTGTGTGTGTGTACATATGTATATTTGTTACAGAAGCGAAACAGCTTATTCAGATAATATCAGGCTGTATCACAGACTATGAAAGAGCAGGTTATGAGCCTTCTTCTGTTTGTTTTGTTAACGTAGTTTAATGCTAATTGCTTTTCCCTTCCTTTATGTTTACTCTCTGAAAAGCAGTTCCTATTTCACTGGATGAAGGAGGCAGGGAAGCACCGTTCCTCTTCATCCTGCAGGTTTCCTTCTCTGTCAGAAAGAGAATTCCAATTGCTCTCAACTCTAAATCTTCTATCCATTAATATATACTCTTTATCTTTTTAGCTTTTCTGTGATTTAGTTTGTTTTTATTGGGGAGCTGCTTATAATATCTTTTTAATGGTCTGCTTTGACTTCCCAGAGCATCAGAGAACCAGAAAGGAGCTGGAGGGAAGAAGACCCCAATGTTGTGTGGTCAGTATCCAACTAAGAGTGAGGGGAAGGAGCTGAAGATAGTGGTACAGCCGGAAACCCAGCACAGGGCTCGTTATCTGACTGAAGGCAGCCGAGGCTCAGTGAAAGACCGTACACAGCAAGGCTTTCCAACTGTAAAGGTAGGCTGTTTAGTGTTAGGTGTTACGGGGACTCTTTTCCAAGGGATACTTTAGTAGAATGGGAACTGGTTTGGTTCAAGTAGGCTTAGAATCTCTATTTTTAGAGGGAAGGGGAGAGACTTCGCAGTCTCTTTGCTATGGAGACTGTACTGTATCTCTTCTTGCAGGTAACAGGAAGTCTTATTTGCATCACAGAGTTACAGGAGGAAGGAAGCTTTATGCCAAGGCAATGATGTATAATCTGTGATGCATGTCCTGTTAGGCTACAATTATACAAACTGTGAAAATAGACACTTGAAACATACAAAACTAGGATAGTGAAATGCTGTAACTGATTGCTGATAACGGTGGGACATCATTATGCCTTACTGGTAAGGACATAAAACTCGGTTTCATTTAAAAAAATAAATTCAAAGTGGTGGGTTTTTTGGCTTTTGGGGTTTTGTTGTTTTTTTTTTTAATAAGTATCTGAATCCACATATCCAGTGTCTGTCTTTCAAGTAGAGTCATAAAGATCTAACTGAGGTGTACTTTATGGGTTGTCCTGCTCAGTATGGTTAGCAGTAGTGAAGTTCGTGTGGATTAGTAGAACTGGAGAAGGGGGGGGGGGGGGGGAGAAAAGAGGAAGCAGTTGTATGCACACTTAACAAATGCAGACTGTTTCCTGTATAGACTTTGATGCCTTAAAGTTTAGGTGTTGATGGTCACTTGCTCTGAGGCAGGGATGAGTGGCACACAGGACTGAATGGTGTCCTCAATCTTCTGATCAAGGGGAAAGATCTGGATGGAGCAGATGCAGTCAGGAATCCAGGGCCTGGTTGCATAGCTGGTGTCTCCAGCAAACATTTAGCTGCTTTGTTCGTCTTGCTTCATCTGGAGGGGAGAAAAGGATGACTGATGTAATTAACCTTGCTCAAAGAGAGGAAAAATTGTTGCCAGCTTGGTGAGGAGGGCTTTACTGTAAGTTCGTCAGAGAGTGGGGACCAAAGCACAGAAGGGAAGGAGGAGCTACAAATGGAGGAGGAACACGAGGAAGAAGGCTACAAAGAGGTCTTTCACATTCCTGCTCAAAAGGGAAAACATTCAGAGGCTGTTCTCCAGTGACTGCACACTGATGCCCAGAGTGTGAATTTACAGGTCTTGTTTCTTCCCTTGTGTAGTCACAGGGTTGTGACTTGACTGGAATCACAGAGACTTGAGGTAGTGTACATGGCTGGAATGCAGTTGTGGATGTGCAGCAGCTGTTTAGAAAGGAAAGAGGACATCATGTATCATAAGGAGCTCCCTGACTGCACAGACATCCAGCATGAAATTGGAGACTGGCCCGTTGAGGTCAGAGGAGGGAGGAAGCTCAGGGATAATGTGTTGGCATCTGTTACAGACTGTGTGACTGAGAAGATAATAGATGGTGTTTTCTATAGGTAACTAACAGGAGTCTCCTGCTCACAGACCTCTCATCGTGAAAGGTTTCAGCCATTTGTCCATCTGCAGGGATGGCTACATAGCCTGGAGGAAGCAATTGATGAACTTTATGACTGTGCTTGTGAAGGTTTCCTAATGCAAACGGTAGAGAGGCTTACCAGGAGTAATGTTGTACTTGACTTACACAGAGACAAACAGAAGAACTGATGTCAAATAGCATCACAAAAGTTGCAGCGACCACAGTATGAATGTGAGAGTGGACACCGAATTGAATACAACCCAGCATGCACACTCACTGGAGCCAAGGCAAATGCTGTCCTTGTTGTATTGGGAGGAGTGTGGCCAGCAGGTTGAGCGAGCAGGCAACTACATTTGTTAATATACAAACAAGAAAGATAAAAGGCATTTCCTTTCATACTTTTCCTTAGTTATGCCACTTTGAGAAATCAGCAAGGCAGTGCTCAATCCAAACTAATTTACCAGGTCCACAAAGACATGTTTGTTTATGATACAGCCCTTAAAATTTGTGCTGACTACTGCTGACAGAGTACAGAAGTATACTTATCTTTAAAGTCCTGTTCAATAATGTTAGAAACATCTCCAACACTTCACTCAGTCCTCCTGAGTAATGTAGAAATCCAGTAAAGTTTCATAAGAAAAGAATCCATTCATATAGTCCTGTTGCTATGGTGATTTACTGCTCATTTATGTGAATTTTCTTAATGGGCCTTTGTTCATCTGAATTTCCTTTTAATTTCTTTCTCGGTTACCCTTTAGCACCCATCAGTGAAAATTCTGTTTCAAAGAGTCTCATGTTACTGAATTCCTGGAAGCTCGAGCTTGCTTTACCAGTAGGCAAACTAGTTCATACCCTGTATATAAAAGTCTGCCTGGGTTGGACAGACAAAGTGAGTCAGTGGATCTTCAGGAAATCTGAGCTAGTGGAAAAAAATATGTAAAGGACAAGAGGGCTTTTTATTCTGTTTGGGGTTTTTGGGGGGTGTTTTAAAGATGGGGTAGAAGAGTGTAAAAATGTTGCTAGTCCAGTAGAGATCTGGTGCTTGCTCTTCTCCAGCAGCACCTGTGACAGGCAACCATTCAGATGCATCACTCTTAAGCAGACTGAGGAGGAGAAGCAGGTTCTGTGGCCCATTAAAGAACACCATTTTACTTGATGACTTAGAACTAGAGAGCCTACAATCAATATGCAACATTAAAATTGTATAAACAAACCTTAGTCAAGTGACTTGTCTGGCAAAAGAAAGATTATCCTGAATGTGAAGTGTCAGCAGAGGTATTCCAGTGATCACTAGCAGATTTTTGTGTTTTCTTACTAACAGTATTGCAAAGCTGGAACAGTTACCATCCAGATGATGAGATGATGCTCTTGCACATCTTTCATATCTTCTTCTAACATGAACACCGGGGAAGAAAAGCAACTCTGTTTAGCTGTGGTGATGCTGTTTCTAGCCAAGGAGGCCTTGGTGACATGACACAAAGACCGTTCATTCAGCTTTCCATGTAAAAGAGATTCAATGGTAGAATATCAGAGTACCCTTTACACCCCACTGCCTTTTGACCACCTGGTGAAATTAAGTCCTCTCGTTGGCTCTTTTCATGGTCTCTTGTTTATTCGTGCTCTCTTGGCTTTTGAGCTCTTTGATATGAACTATAGCTGTTAGCCTATGGTTTGTACATGGGAGCCTGTAGTAGGCCACCTCCAGAAATCTTTTGGCTTTGCCCATCCATGACAGTCAGAACTGTAAGCTAATTGCTCCTTTTGGACATGAGAAGTGTACTATAATTTTATCAGTATTTGCTGATTTTTTTTTTTTTCCCTTTTCTTTTTTCAAACTTGGCAAGAACCGCAGAAGTAAATTTTCTAAGTGTGTCAGGGATGAATCCCCTAAGAGATCCTCTGGAGGATTCTGCTCTCATTTGCATCTCCTTACTAATAAACATGGAGCAAGTATTCTGCAAGTATTGACTGGGCTTCCAGGCCTAGGATGAAACCTAACGTTGTCACCCAGAAATCCTCTAGCAACAATTGTGGCTTAATGAAAACATTAAAAATACTCATTTTATCTCCTCCTAGAATGCTGTGGCAAAGAATTTCCATCTCTGGCCTGGGAATTTGGCAGCAATCTAGTGTTTCTTTTTACTTGGAGTATTTTTCTTCTGTTACCTAAAAAGAATAACAGAGGTTACTTTGTAATACAACGTTGAGGTTAATTTTAGGACTACTTTTACTTTTACATCAGAGTATTTTTAGTATGTAGCACCACAGTGGGATTCTGCTAATAAAAAAAGTATTAAAAGGACACAAACCCTTTCATGCTGGGATGTCGATGTTAGAAAAATGAATGCATTTTTCACTAACATGTTCTGGGATAATTATGGCTTGCACACTGGATTGCGGGAGGACTGCTAAATCATTATGTGAAATGTATGTCTGACCTGCCTTTATTTATTAAGTGTTTCAGTGAATCCTAACACTGTTCATAAACTTTAAGTAGGAGATGCCAACTGCCATTTTTTATTTTTATTTTGGTGTCTGAAGGAAAACTAGGTGTGCATGGTTGGACCATACAATCATTCAGACCATTCCTCCCTTTGCTTTCCCCATCATCCTGTTCTGACTCATCCAGTGGTTTTGTAAGTGTTAGACAGTTTTTATCTGGTTTCACAAAGGTTGCAAGCTGTGCGGCTGGTGTGAAGATGGGATCCTAGAAACATAGCATGCTAATTGATTGATCGGCATGCACATACTGACCAACAAATTCTCATAAATTTTGGAATCAGCCACAGCAAACATTCTCTTTCTCAGCTGACTGGTGGGTGTAGATGCTGGTAAGGAAGGAGGATCCTGGGAAGAGATGGGGAAGTAGTCATGGTTGGGGTGAGAGTAAGGGGTCATAAGGGACCTGAAAGTTGAAGTTGGGATAATTCTGTGTGAAGATATATAGGATTCAAGCTGGTTTTAAAAAAAAAAAAAAAAAAAAATATTCTTCACCTGCTTTAAATGACTGACTTGTCTTTTAATGGAAGAACAAATGACAAAAGAAAAAATTATTAGCATTTTGTTTATAAACTAGATGAAATTTTTTTTTTTCCTGCCTCCCTTAGGATTGTTTCCAGCAACACTGGGAGCAGATTCACTTCAAATTCAACTGCATAAGATGTTTCCTGTTTTAATTAAGAGGCATTTCTGGCCAATTGAAATATTAAATTTGTGTTGCCGTGTTTCAGCTGGAAGGTCACAACGAGCCGGTGGTGCTGCAGGTATTCGTGGGTAATGACTCCGGTCGAGTGAAGCCGCATGGGTTCTACCAGGCCTGCAGAGTTACTGGGAGAAACACTACTCCCTGTAAAGAAGTGGATATAGAGGGGACTACTGTTATTGAGGTTGGACTGGACCCAAGCAACAATATGACACTTGCGTGAGTAGCTTTTTTTTTTTTAATATATTTTCATTTATTAGCTTGTTTTCAGAAACTGATTTGCCTTTTTCAATTGAATTGGTTAGTAGTTTTGCCTTTTTCAATTGAATTGGTTAGTAGTTAAAAGTCCGAACATCTTGGCACACACCAGGCACTTAGTGAAGCTACGTGTATAAGAAAAACTTTTAAATCGCATTCTCAGTTTGTTTATTATACTTAATGCTTAATCAGGTCTTCCTTAATCATTTAACTTTGTTACATTAGTTTCATGTTCTGTTTGATCAATAATGTGCATATTCAAGCATTACATGAACTATAAACTGGTGACTGGTTCTGCTGGTTGTCTTGTCTTTTAACAAGTACAGAATTGCTAATCAGAAGAGGGAAGGAGAATATTGGGACCTTCAGATCCCTTTAGGCCCAAAAGGCTGGGAGTTGTGGATTATGAGGCTAAACTCTGGCTTTTCTCCGCTCTTGTTTTGCTTGTTCCATTTCTGTCATTTCCACCAGATAGTCCTTTGTTGTGGAAGCTTCCTGCTTTGCTGTCTTTACAGAGCTTGTCTGGTTGAGTCTAGGCAACGTTTTGGATACAGTTTACAGATGCATGTCGGCAGTGCACGGCCGCTGCTGAGAAGGGATGCGCTCTGTCTGATGGCAGTCATTAACTGCAGTAGATTTCTGAGCAAGTGGCCTCATCTGCCTATGTGGTTTGGATCTCACAAGAAACTTTAGATATAAGTGATTCCCTAATAAGCTTTTCGCATGTATCTTAATATATAGAAAGGGAGTGATCCTCTTTCAATGTATTCTTTTCAGTAGAAGGTCTTTTTTTAATAGGTAGGTGGTTAAAAGCTGCCACTCTTTACTTAGAAGCTTGTCTTGTTTCAAGAGAAGAAATGTTTCTTCAACTTAAAGTGTCCACTTCTTAAGCAGGATAATGCGGTTTGCTAATAGACTGAATCAATTTGATTTTTTAATATAAAATATATTCCCATGCTGAGTTTGGAAACTGCCTCTTGGAGAGTAATTTTATAATTGTCCTCAAGTGTTAATGTAAAACCATGTAAGTATAGAGATACCAGAAAGATGAATTTGGAATTATCTAGGAAGAAAAGTTTTCCCTAGGCTGTTTTCTCAAAAGGTATCTTGATGTCTCAAAAGAAATCTTCCTAGTATTTCAGTGATGCTGTAGCACCTCTCTATTGATGGTAATGCCAGTTCTGAATCACAGTCTCCTCTCTGCTCCCTAGCTGTTGCTTATTGGCCCTCATGCAGCACAAAAATTTGTTCTACTCAGATTATCAGATGGTCCCTGTGCTTTTTAGATGTAGGGCCTAAGATCCTGGTAAAATTACAATATTCTTCTTCTTAACACATCAGGCTGTGTTTGGTTTGTTTGTTTGTTTGTTTTTTGAGTTTTTGTTTTGTTTTTGTTTGTTTGTTTTTTGCTTGAAATTATTTTGCATCTGGCATGTCTTTCTGAAAGTTAGCACTGCATCTCTCTCTCACCCTGGCCCTGTATACATTTCCCGTAGGACCACAGTTATGGTATGACGTATCTATCACTTCCAAGTTCCACTGAGCATAAAAAATAATATGACTACAGTAAGTTTTCTTCTACTACTGCTTTAAGTGAATGCAGAATATTTTGTAGCGATAATCCTACAAACCCAGATCTAGCCCTAGGAATGGAAGAATGAAGATCTGTGATTATAAATTGAATGCTTACCAGAATTACTTTGTTACGTTGCATTTTCTGTTTTATTCGTACTACTTTCATATTCCTTCCTCCCATGATTCATCATCCAAATTATGTAGGGTTGAATTGAAAACTGGACTATATAATGAGAAAGGTCATGTAGAGATTTCATGTAAATAAAAAAAAATTTAATAACATTTCAGTAATTACTTCAAGAGTTTTGACTTTGTGGCTTATGTAACTAGTCAAAAGATTATGAAAGATGCTGAACGTATTAAACTATTAAACTGTCAACTATTTTGTGTTGTTAGGGTTGATTGCGTGGGAATACTGAAGCTGAGAAATGCTGATGTTGAAGCTAGGATAGGGATTGCTGGTTCCAAGAAAAAAAGCACACGTGCTAGGCTGGTATTTCGTGTTAACATCACTCGTAAAGATGGCTCAACTTTGACTCTTCAGACACCTTCTTCCCCAATTTTGTGCAGTAAGTATCAAAATAAAAGGTTGTTATCAGAGGACTCTGGATTTTAGTCTGATTGCCATAAAATGCCTTGGGGGAAAAAACCAACCCAGTGTTAATCTGTGATTATTTCAGAATTTCTATGGTTAAGATCTCATGGATTGATTTTTATTTGGGGTGGGGTGCTAGTTAAATGACTGACCAGTAGTTAAAAGTAGTTATACATTTCCTGACCCTTTATTAAACGAATTTTTGCCTTTTAGAAGGTCACAATTTTTGCCATGATTGCTTTGAACTTATATGACCTTTTTGATACAGGTTTTAATCTCTTCTGTATTGTCATGTTTATCTGTCAGCTTTCAGTGACAGAAAGGACTTCTAATAAGTTAGTAAGCGTGGTGCTTTACAGTTGTGGTAGTTTGTTGGGCCAGAGGCTGAATCTATTCTGGTTCAGTGCAAGAATGAAGCATTTTGTAGCTATTTATTAAATGCTCTGTTTAGTACTGAGCACAGATGGCTGCATTCACTGGTTAGGTTACACTGAACAACAGGGAAAATGAAATCAGAGGAGGCTGCAGTACATCAGGGGCTGCCTGTGCCTATAGAGTCTGTAGTGACTTCCAGTTACGGGGAATTCTGCTCATCTGTCAAAGAGAAAGGATCGGGAAATGTGTTTAATACAGCTGTTGATGGGATTACTGATACTGACGAACAAGAAGATAGGAGAGCTTTTTCTCCATGCATGGAAAATAGTATGATAATGCAAGCTCCTGGGTGCTTGTGTTGTGCTCTTTCCATTGTATAAAAATTACTGGGGTTTGGTGTTTGTTCCCCCCCCCCCCCCCCCCCAAAAAAAACTGTCGGTACCTATTGTGTCAGGGCTCCTATTCAACTCATCAGAAACTGCAGCTTTGTTGCCAGTGAAAGAACAGATTGGAAGGGGAGATAATTCGAAACATGTGAGCTTCCACATCAGATACCACCATGCCATTCCAGTGCTGCAGGCAACAGGCGATTTGGCAGATGTGGCATGTAGCCCGTCTCTCCTTCCAGTATTCTGCTCTCACATAGAATCCCTTTGCAAGATTTAGGGAGAGCAGGAACCCTGCAGAAACCCTGAAAAGGCTGATAACCAAAGACATGTCACTGTTGACGCAGGGAAGGACTCTCCTTCTCTCTTCAGCGATGTTCTATGCTTTAGGCAATAGCTTGACATTCGGGGTGCTCTTCCAGAAAGGTCAGCTTGAGGTGTTCCCGTCCCTCTTTTCCCTTCTCCTGCCACTTTTTGCTAAATCTTTCTTTTTCCAGTGTTTTTTTAAACTGGTGGAGTTCTCAGATTTATTGCATTTATGTTGTTGGAAAATGCATAAATACATCTGCTAGAAATATGGTTGTCTCTGTAGCTCCATTCCAGTTAGTATAGCATTGTAGTATCTGATATTAATTTTCAGATTTAAGAAAAGAACATTTTCTATAGAATCTCCGAAAGCTATTTCTGTATACATTTTGTTTGTATCATTAACTTACTGGTTAAAGATAAAATTATTTAAATCAGAGCACAAATGGGAATGGAAAACATCTGGTGTTTTCTTAAACACATAACAATCCAAAACTTGCTACTCTAAGTAGAAGCTGAGAGTCTGAGTTGTTTGAGAGACCCATTTTAAAATAGGCTATTTAGCTAAAAAAGCTGTATTTGATGCACTTCCTGCTGAGCTTGTTGGTAAGGCCATTCCAGTACTGGTTTGTGAGGGTCCCTTGTAGTCTTCATTCTCTGTTGAATGTATCCATTTATACCTGTAACATTAGTAGCTATGTTTTGAGACATGGGCAGGGAGTAAAAAGCAGAATATATGAGAGTGATGGGGACATTAGAAAAAGGAAGGGACATTAGAAAAAAGGAAGGAGGAAGGAAGGAAATAAACGTTATCCTTACATAAATAAAGTTCTAAAAAAAAAAAATACAGTAAGGAGTAAATTGGTTTAGTTTTTAGCAAGCTGGGTTTTGGTCAGTTGATAAGAAAATCTTCCTAATTGTGTAAGCTGCTAAGAGATTGCCCAGGAATTTTATAGCATCTCCATTGCTGGAAGTCTAAAACAAAGAAACAAAATGCTCTGGTTAGGCTTGTGTCTTTGAGGAATGATGTGGGTAAAACTGATCATGATGTGAAGGTTCAGAGGAGAATTCTTGAGGCTCTTTCCAGGCTTGCTTTCCAGGATTCTGTGGTTCTGCTGTCTTAACTTACTCTGCAGTTATGGTGACTGGCAGTAGACCTTAACCAACCGAATAGCACTGGTACATGTATGCTGGCTGATCAATATGGCATAAAATTTTGTTGTTTATTAAGTTATTTATGTAAATCATCTTCTCCAGCACATTACATCTGGTTTGTTTGCTGCATACATCTTATTACAGATGTATACTGTACCTTCTCATAATAAGGTTTAAATTTTCACTCGTCAGAGCCTGTTTATATTGTGTTTTATAACTAATATTGCTGTCAAAGTTGCAATAATGTTCTGGAAACCATAGGAAAGACATTAAGTAGATGCAGGCTCTTTATTTAAGGTCTATGTTTTAAATAGGCTTTGTTAACTTGCTAGCAAACCTAAATCCAGTTACTCTTTTCAGAAGTTCAAGTGCCTTGAGCATATTTAGTAGTTGCGTAATGGTTGCCTAGGAGCCTGCTGCAACAGTTGTAGAAAAATCCTTTCTGAAAGGTCATTAAATAATTTGGAGTGTTACAATATGTATGATGTTCTATGTCGTAAGCCCAGAGAATACTGTTATTAAACACTAAAATTGGGCCACATAAATACAAAGCACAAGTACAAGCTTACGCCACTAGGATTTTATGGTGAATACAAAAGGTGGTTGAGAAACCTGTATTAGAAACTGAAATTATTTTATAACATATTAAATGTGACAGACTCAAAATACATTATTTTAAAATGTATGTCTATTTAAATTGTCTTTGGTGCTCATTTTCATTTAACACACATGGTCTTACTTGATTTATGCTTTAAGAAGCATAGAAGTAGTTTGCAGCAAAGACAATTTGTAATATGTGTTATATAAATCATCATCTGAATCACTGGCTGAGAGGCAGAGGTTTCCAGGGACATGTATCTGTAAGCCGCGTTCTCTTTGCTAGTTTATAGGATATAAATTGCTATAATCCCCAACCACAGAGGTGCGACTTTTGCAAGGATTTGTATTAGCTGAAGTATATAGGTCTAGCAAATCATAGAATCAGAATGGTTTGGGTTGGAGGGGACGTTAAAGATCATCTAGTTCCAACCCCCCTGGCACAGGCAGGGACACCTTCCACTAGACCAGGTTGCTCAAAGCCCTGGGTTAGTTCTTCCACAAGCCAGAAAGCTATGTCATTTTAAAAAAAAAAAAAAATCTATAAAAAAACAGGTAATCTGGGAATTACTGCTTCTATCCTTTTGCATAGCAGAACAAAATAAGCTTCATTAGAAAAATGTTTTTATGAGCTTAAGGGTAAAATTGAAGGTGTGCTTCAGCTGTATCTAAGGGCTGATGTATTTGTCTGTCGCGCTCTGTGCCAGGAAATTGCAGAACCAAATTTTCTTCTCTCTTTGAACACTTTGCTTTAGCTCAAACACTAAAAGTTTCGTTTTGAAGATTTAATAAATGCAGGAGAAAAGGGGAAAGATTATTTATGGATCATTTACTAAATGTGATTTTTATGAGGTCATTATGTTTAGTGAGGAAATAACAGAAACAGTTATCTTCTGAGAAGTTTGTAATGAATGATACAGTAAAGGAAGAAGCTCAGGAATTAATTTGTTCTTTCCTTTATAAGCCTGTGAGTAAAAGCTTTTTATTTTGGTTGTTGGTATTTTCTTGATTTCAAACCATGTGTTTTTTCAATTGCAGCTCAACCAGCAGGAGTTCCAGAGATCCTAAAGAAAAGTCTGCACAGTTGCTCAGTGAAGGGTGAAGAGGAAGTTTTTCTGATTGGCAAGAACTTTCTAAAGGGAACAAAAGTGATTTTCCAAGAGAATGTTTCTGGTTAGTGTGAAAGCAATAATGGCTTGGGTGCTGAAGAGAGCATGATGTTTGGGTTTACATTGGTTGATAAAGTTTAGTTGTAGAGAGCAAACTGAGAAGCAGGATCAAAGGCACTAAAATAAATTGCTTTATATTGATGTGCAATAAATTATGCCTTTTAACTTTCATTTAGATGAGAATTCTTGGAAGGCAGAAGCTGAAATAGACATGGAATTATTTCATCAGGTACTTTTGTATTATTTGTTATTAATTATTATTTGTTGTTATATTCTAATAAATAAAAAAAACCTCTGAATCTGTTTCCAAAGAAAAATCGAATAATCCTTTCCCTTTTCCTAGGCATTTCTAGAAATAATATTACTTTTCTTCAAATAAGTTCTTTAGTGAGTCTGGTAGAATATCAGATAGGACAAGGAGTAATGGCTTTAAACTGAAAGAGGGTAGATTTAGATTAGACGTAAGGAAGAAGTTCTTCACTGTGAGGGTGGTGAGGCACAGGAACAGTTGGCCCAGAGAACTTGTGTATGCCTGTTGTGGTTTAAACACAGCCAGCAACTAAGCATCGTGCAGCTGCTCACTCAGTTTCCCCCCACCCAGTGGGATGGGGGAGAGAATCAGAAGGAAAAAGGTAAAACTTGTGGGTTGAGATAAGAACAGTTTAATAGAACAGAAAGGAAGAAACTAATAATGATAATAATAACAATAATAAAATGACAATAATAATAAAAGGATTGGAATATACAAAACAAGTGATGCACAATGCAATTGCTCACCACTTGCTGACCAATGCCCAGTTAGTTCCTGAGCAGCGATCCCGTGCCCCCCCCCCCCCCCCCAACTCCCCCTGGTTTCTATACTGGGCCTGATGTCACCTGGTATGGAATACCCCTGTGGCCCATTTGGGTCAGCTGTCCTGGCTGTGTCCCCACCAACTTCTTGTGCCCCTCCAGCCTTCTTGCTGGCTGGGCATGAGAAGCTGAAAAATCCTTGACTTAGTCTAAACACTACTTAGCAACAAGTGAAAACATCAGTGTGTTATCAACATTCTTCTCATACTGAATCCAAGACATACCACTATACCAGCTGCTGGAAAGAAATTAACTATCCCAGCTGAAACCAGGACAGTGCCCCATCCCTGGAAGCGTTCAAGGCCAGGTTGGATGGGGCTTTGAGCAACCTGGTCTAGTGGAAGGTGTCCCTGCCCATGGCAGGGGGGTTGGAACTAGGTGATCTTTAAGGTCCCTTCCAACCCACACCATTCTGTGATTCTACGATCATTGTTTGGGGTTTACACAAGTATAATTGCTCCATTTCTAATGGAGAACTTAGATACCACAGTAGGAGTGTAGTATATGAACTTGGTGAGTAAGTCTTTGCCCTTACATACAGTGTAATTAAAAGGCCTAGTATGATTTTTCCAGTAGCTTTCCTAAGGACACATTAGATTACTACTGAGTGGAAATAGATTGTGTGTATGGCATAGTCTTTATACCTGGCTGAATTTCTGTTCCACTCTGAAATGTTTTACAAAATATTTGTTTGTTCTTTTTGACACAACTAAGTGTCTTTATGGACTATTGGACTGAAATTAGAGAAATTGTTAGATGTAAGTGACGTCTGACAAATATCTTCTTGCTCCCACCTCTGAAGGCCGTGTTCCATGCATGCACTGATAGAAATGATTTCTTACTTCTAGTGGGATAGACAGGTAGCTGGGGCATAAACAGACCACTCATCACTATTACTGTTGATGAATGATTGCAGTCCTATTTCTTGATGTCTGCTCAGTGTTAAATCCGCTTAAGTGTAACATGAAACTGCATCCTCCATCTGTTCACACTGAATACAAAGACCTAATTCAGCAGAACAGTGAAGTGTCTGAGTCCAGCAGAATTTGATGGCAAACTGATTGCAATTCAGTAAGGCATGTTAGGCATAAGCTTATATTTAAACTACTGGACTTTATACGTCTTTCCTTTCTGCACCTTCCATTTGAGCTGTAAGTTGCCAGTGAGCATCATATAGGCAGATTATTAAAATCTCTCTTCTAGCACAAGTTAGTTATCAGTTTACTTCACTAAGTGTAACTTGATCACATTTCCCGCAATGTCTTTGTTTCTTATGGTGTTTTATCAGTCTGTTTCTTTGTTTTGGTGGATGTAAATAAAATTAAGGTCAATAGTAATGAAGTAAAGTTTCTAATGTGATTTTAAAAATTATTTTTGTATTGCAGAATCACCTTATTGTGAAAGTGCCACCATATCATGACCAGCAAATAACTTCAGCTGTTTCTGTGGGAATATATGTGGTGACCAATGCTGGAAGATCACACGATGTGCAACCATTTACGTACACTCCAGATACATGTATGTAAAATAGAAGACTGGGGGAAGGAATGGACAGTTTTACCTGCTAAACATCTCATTTCTGATTTCGTAGTATTTAGCCAAACAACAGAAATGTTAAGTAACATGGATCTTTTCAAACTCCTCTTGCTGGCAAGGTTTGCTATGTTAAATAATAAAATCTAAAGGCTTGGCATTTCTCATTTACGTGACAAGTAGTTCAAATTTCAGCTGCATGGAGACAGCTGTTCTTACGAAGTAGCATCCATTTCTAGTATAAGGTTCAGAATGAAGCCGAGCAGGAAAAAAAGTAGACATGCTAAATAGAGTGCACTAAATATAACCAAAAAATATCACCAAGCTTTATCCTAAGGAATGTTGACATTTGACCATATTGTGTATTTTTATTTACCCATATTACAATACACAGTACAATTGCTGACTGGCTCACATTTTTGGAAGTGAAAATGGTATTTTGGGCACTGTGATCGTTGGTGCATTCATGGCCACAAACAGAAAGTTTATGTACAACTCAGAATGTTTCTCTGGGTTTCAAAGAACCTTAATTTCTTTAAGGTATAAGTAACTGTTTTGGCCCCCCCCCCTTTTTTTTTTCTTGTTTGTTTTAACATAAGGAAGTTTTCAGTGTGTTTTGTCTCAACAGCTGGTACTCTGAATGTTAATGTGAAGAAGGAAATCTCCAGCCCAGCCCAACATTGTTCTTTTGAAGAGGCTATAAAAGGTACTAAATTGATTCTTATCATTGTTGTTAATAATTTAACTATAAATTCCTACCCAAATTTGGAGGAATGAATCAGACGTCCCGTGAAGATAAGTCTGTGCTTATAAAATCTGGCCGTATTCTTACAGTGAGGTTTTTTTCTGATTCTGAATATGCTACTTTATAACAGTATATTTTAACATGAGCTAGTATAGAACAAAGAATTTGAAAAAAATAATATTAAAAAAAATTTCTGTTTTTCATGCCTCAGGCCCTGCAGTCTAATCTTCATTTAATATGCTTGCAAGTGAAGAAGAAAAAATGAAGAAGCCTAAGATGGTAGTTAATGCAAAGGATATAGAAACTGTGTAGTGTTAATTTAAGAAAAAAACACACATAAAGGTAGTGGTGGGGAAGAACTGAGTACTGAAAAACATGAACATTCCAACTTGGTATTTTTCGGAAGCTGTCCAGTGGTTTTATAAGACTGCTTTCAGTGGGTCTAGTTAAGAATGCTAATTCTGGCAATTTCAACTTAATCCCTTCAGTGAGGTTTTTTTTTTCCTGACCATTCTGTCCATGCAAAGTTTGTTGTTTTGTTCCAAGGGAGCAAGTTTTAGGTTTGCCTGGTTTTTGAGTGTGAAGTGAATTGATCCTTCCAATACTGAAGTAAAGTAGAGGAAGGAAATGTTTCTTAGTTGATTGTTGAAACTATGGTAGTGTACAAAGGTTAATGGAAATTTCCATAGCCTGCTCTGGTGAAAGCAGGTTGAAAGGTAAGCAAATTAACAATGTGATCACAAGTTTGATAGGAATCCATAGCTTCAGGTTAAAATCATGAAGCTCATGTTTGAAGTTAATAGCTTGGTCTTGGCAGGGGATATATTTACAAGCTGACTTTACAACTTGTTAGGGAGGATAATACAAGGTATGATGAGTTTAAACCTGCAGAGAATATTTGGGGGAGAAATATGCAAAAATATTTAGGGCAGTGAAACAAGCTGATAAAAGGACTGGTAAGACTAATAGTAGCAGGATTAAAAAGATGAGTAAGATAATAACTAATGTATTGGGACAAGCCTGACATCCATCTAATTGAGTATGGAGGCTTAACCAAAGGAAGATACCAACTGCTTCAGGAGAACATCTGCTGTTCATAAGAACACAATGTGCTATTTCTGTTGCTTCATCTCCTCCATGTAATTTATGCAATAAATCTTAATTTTCTTTCTTGTGTGGGTTTTCTGCTAGCCAGCTCTTTTTTGATGGTTCATTCCTGTACCTATTATACTCTAGGCTGATCATGAACCAGAGGTCAGACAATTTTGTCTGCTTAATGTACTTTGTCTCTGCATATGTCCCAGCCCATCCTTACTCAGTGTTCTGAAATGATAAAGACCAGGTGTGGATCCAGCAGGATGCTACTTCCTTTCTGTTTCCTTTCACTGGGAGCAAAATCCTAGAATTCATAATTTCTTAAGTGGCATCATTTCCAGCAGCCCTGGCCAAATGGAATGAACTGTTGCTGCCAGGGATGTGTACAGTTAGGTATTGAGCTACAAGGCCTTTTTCTTCCTATCGCAGGCAATTTTAATCTTTGTCTCAGGTATCTGTGAGTATTCCTTAAAATAATTTCTATGACAACATCAGCATATATAAAGAAACCAAAATGTGGCTTCCCAAAGCCATTACAGATTCCTAGCTCTAACATTTTAAGAGACCGCAGATTTGACAGACTTCAATGACAAGTTACATTTCAAGACAACAAATGTATAATTTAAGCTGTTCTGTAAAACTTGAGGAAGATGGGGGTGTATGGACAACCATGTAGTTCAGGTCTTTGCCTTCTAACACTGAAGTAGTGCTGGAGCCTTGTTTTTAAGTGGTTAGTGATAGTTTCAGTTTCCATCTTTGGAAGAAAAGGGAAAGAGGGTGTGTATGCCTTGATAAGATGGTAACTATTCAGAAGTTCTAAACTAAGTGTATTACAAAAACATAGTAAAACAGCAAAACAACAGTGTTTCTCTGCTTTTGAAACGTCTTTTTCATTATTAATCTCGCTTCTTTTTTTCATTCTTCCAACCAAATATGTCACTGTGAACAAACATACCATCGCTAGAATCTAACCTGGATATGATTAGGTTTTTTTTTAATTACTTACATAATTTTTTAAAATTGTTTCTGATGAACACAACATGATTAAGCACATAGAAGAGAAAAGCTTATAAATTGTGACTATGGTGTAGAAAAATACTGACTGCTGTCTTTAAATACACTGTATGACTAGCTGTCCCGGAGTAGACGTATTTTAGAATAGTCTCACTCAATTTGCATTCCCTGCCAGCAGCACAGCCTAACGTGTCTGGTCATGGGGCTTGTATTTCTGGAAGCACCCCAAACCTGTGAGTTAACAGAAGGAGGGAAAGAGCTTATTTGGCGGTCGGTATATTGACAACTGTTGCCATACTGATGGCTGAGAATTTATTGCTGAAGACAGAAAATAACATTTCAGGAGAGTGTCTTTGGTTTTACATAGAATAAACATACAGTACTGTTACTGAGGACATGGCATACTGTTGATATAAATTTGCAGAAATTTTACTGCTATGTTATTGTAAGATTTAAATTTGTTAAAAGCATGCGGATCGGTTGCTTTATGTTGAAGAGTAATTCTTTAATTTACTTAAAAGTACTTAGGGAACTATGGTTTTTACGGGCTTTCCCATTGGTTTGTTTTCAGCTCAATTTCAGCAGTATTTGAAATTAAGGAAGTTTATTTCATTTACAGCAAAGATCTCAGCTTATGTAATATTTTTTACGTGAATCAGGAAAAATTAAAACTAAAAAGATCCAATTCATTTTTAAGAAGCTACCTTTCTACTTTAAAAAAAATAGGCACTGCAACGGCAAAATAAAAACTTGCTCTTGCTACAGATCTGGCATGCAGATTATCTAGTTTTTGCTTGATTAGTCCTTTAACAGGATAAAAATACAGTATGAATGCTTTGAGCACTCTGTTCACATGGTTATCTGAAAACGGATATTTTTTCAAAATTAAATAGAGAAGTTGTATAGTTAAAAGTGCAGTAAAATTTAAAATCTGATAATCTGTGGAAAGATGTCTTAAGCTTTTATGTTTGTAGTTTAAGCAGTTGGTGGATGGCTGTCCTGGTCTAGGAAGATAAGAAATGGAAGAAAAACAAAACTATGGCATTGCTGTTGGTCTTAAAAATAACCTTTGAAAGTTTCAGGTTTTCTAGGATTATTTGAAGTATTGAAATGTTTGCAGTGATCTCTCTGCATATTAGCATCTTATATGAGGATGGGGGTTCTTAATGGTAGGGCTGAAAAGTGAAACAGGAAGCAGGCCACCACTAGAAACCCACTCTTTGTATAGTGAACATTAACATTCCATTGCCCTCCTTTTATTTTTATTTGTGACTGCAGCAGTGAAAGCCACTGGTTGTAACCTGGAGAAGGTAAACATTCTTCCTAGTGCCTTGATAACTCCACTCATGCCAAGCAGTATGATTAAGAATGAAGATGTGGCTCCAATGGAAGTAAGTGCAGAAAAAAGATCTCCCCCTGTCTTCAAGGTAAGTTTGATTGTGATCTGAAGATAGTAGCTTTAATAGTCATAGTTACATCTACCCATCAGTCCATGGTCTAATAGTGGAGAAGAGTAACACAAGGGAAAATGTCATGTCTGATGTCGGTCTGGGCAAAATCTATGATCACAGAGCATGATTAAAATAATAAGTTACTTTCAAAGGAAATTATCTATCTTCAAACAGATTGATTGGCTAGTGATACTATGATGAATTTTTTTATGCTGTGACACAGAACTAGTAAATTACTGTAAGAATATTATTTTAATCACTTCCTAGCATTGTTTTCATTAAATTGTACCTTGACTCCTTCCCTGAAGTCGCATTTCCACTGCTAGTCATTTGCTTACTTGTTTGATTATGTATGGAGAGATACGTAGCCATCAAATCTTACGTCTGATCTTCCCTGAACATAGTGGATTGGTGGAAATTTTATAAGTATAACCTGAGTAAGCTTACAAATTGCTACATGTATTGCTCTTTTCAGGCTTCAAATGTGGTTGGACCAACTCAACAAACATTGGAAAACAGTATGTCTGGCATATCAACTTCTGCTTCCCATTTACCTTCTGAAAATGAAAACCAGCAACAAATACAGCCGAAGGTGTATAATCCAGAGACACTAACTACTATTCAAA
Source organism: Harpia harpyja (assembly GCF_026419915.1). Lineage (NCBI taxonomy): Eukaryota > Metazoa > Chordata > Aves > Accipitriformes > Accipitridae > Harpia > Harpia harpyja. Next base: position 1,310,415 of record NC_068948.1, on the reverse strand, counting down.
CGCAGGACATTTCCCAGCCTGGTAGCTTTTCAGCAGTTTCTACTCCGGGTCAGCTGCAGAACAGTGATGCATTATTGCAGCAAGCTGCACAGTTCCAAACAAGAGATTCCCAAACCAGGGAAGTCTTGCAATCAGATGGCACAGTAGTCACTTTGTCACAATTAACCGATGCATCACAACAACAACAGTCTACACTCTCAGAACCAGCACAGGCATTGCAGCAACAGATTTCATCAAGTATTTTCTCATCAGCGAGTGGTGTGAGTCAGTTACAGAACACTATACAGCAACTGCAAGCTGGAAATTTTCCAACAAACACTGCCACTGGCAGCAATAGAAATGTTGACTTGGTGCAACAGGTATTGGAAGCTCAACAGCAGTTATCTTCTGTTTTGTTTTCTGGTTCAGACAGCAGTGAGGATGTTCAAGATCAGCTAAATGCAGATATCTTTCAGCAAGTTAGCCAGATACAAAATAGCGTAAATCCTGGGATATTTTCCTCATCAGACACAGCTGTCCATTCCAGACCAGAGAACCTTTTGCCTGGACGAGCTGAAAATGTTCATTCACAGCCTGAAAATGCATTGTCCAACCAACAGCAACAACAACAGCAGCAGCAGCAGCAGCAGCAGGCAATGGAGACTTCTGCGGCAATGGTGATAGGAATCCAACAAAACATTTGCCAAGCTGCAACACAGATGCAGTCTGATTTGTTCTCATCAACAACTTCAGGGAATGGAGCCCTCCAACAGTCACCTGTTTACCAGCAGGCTTCTCACATCATGAGTGGGTTATCAACAAGCGAAGACATGCAAATGCAGTGTGAATTATTCTCTTCATCTCCTGGTGTTTCTGGAAGTGAGACTACTCCTACTGCTCAGCAGCAGGTCTCCAACAATGGACCTACTATGTTTCAGGCATCAAATTCTGCAGATGGAGAAGAAGCTTCAGGACAGAGTAAACAGATGCAAAGTACTGTATTTCAGACCATGGTTCAAATGCAGCATAGTGGAGAAAGTCAATCTCAAGTTAATATCTTTTCATCTACCAAAAACATGATGACTGTTCAGGCAAGTGGAACTCAACAACAAGGAGGTGGTCTGTTCCAGCAAGGTGGAGAAATCATGTCTATTCAGTCAGGAAGCTTTATGCAGCAGTCTCCACATTCACAAGCTCAGCTTTTTCACTCTCAGAATGCTATTGGTGATACTCAGAATATATCACAGGAAACACAAGGCTCTATTTTTCACAGTCCAAATTCCATTGTCCACAACCAGACCAGTACTAATTCCTCAGACCAACTGCAGCCTCCAATGTTCCACTCACAGAATGCCATGGGTGTATTACAGAGCTCTTCAGTTCCTCAAGACCAGCAGTCTGCCAACATGTTCCTTTCCCAGAGTTCAATGAGCAACCCTGCAACTCAGGAAGAACAGATGTCATTCTTTACAAGCCCAAATTCCATTTCTCCTCTTCAGACAGCAACAAATACTGAACAGCAGACTTCTTTCCAACAGCAGACACAGATCTCTCATATCCAGAGTTCTATGCTTCCCCAAGAACAGCCCCAGACTCAGCCTGCTCAGCAAGGTTTGTTTCAGTCTCAAGTGTCGTTAGGCTCTATCCAGTCCAGTTCAATTCCTCAGAACCAACAAGGAGCTATCTTCCAGCCTCAGCATTCGATAGTTGCTATTCAGAGTAGTCCTCCGTCTCAAGAGCAGCAGCAGCAACAACAGCAGAACATGATGTTCAGTAATCAAAATGCAATGAGTACAATTGCTTCTCAAAAGCAAAACATGATTTTCAATCCAAATCAAAACCCAGTTACCAACCAGGAGCAGCAAGGCCAGTCCATTTTTCATCCACAGACTAACATGGCATCAATGAACCAGGAGCAGCAGCCCATGCAATTCCAGAGTCAGACTACAGTGTCTTCTCTTCAGAATCCTGGATCCAACCAGGCTGAAACACAGCAGCCAGCCATCTTCCATAACTCACCCCAGATTCAGTTGGTCCAAGGGTCACCAAGTTCTCAAGAGCAACAAGTCACCCTCTTCATCTCTTCAGCTTCCATGTCTGCCTTGCAGAATAGTATGAGCCAGCAAGAGCTGCAGCAGTCTCCTATGTACTCTTCTCAAAACAGCATGGCAGGAATGCAAGGAACTGCTTCTCCTCCACAGCAACAAGCTTCTTTATTTCACAACACAGCAGGAGGTGCTATCAACCAGCTGCAGAATTCTCCTGCTTCATCTCAGCAAACATCAGGAATATTCCTGTTTGGCATTCAAAACAGTAAGTGATAGATGCCCTATTCTGAGTTTACAATTTAGAAGAGCTACTCATTGGAGTCCACAAGACAATGTTTGTTCAATTCTAAGTTATCTAAAAAAAAAATTCTGGAATAGGTAATGTAGCACTACAATTGAGAATATACATACTCATTGTGTTGCTCTGAATGTTGCTGATTGTGCATGAGAACTTAGCTTAAATACCTCTTGGTCGTCTTACACTTAGGATAAACATGTGACAAAACCACCTTAGAATTGTGTGTATATCTATATAGAAATAAGTGTATATATATATAAAATATTATTAATAACACACAAATAATACATAAAATACATGTATGCACATGTTAAAAAGAAAAAAAAAGGTTATTCCTGCTTAAGACAGCTCCAATAATCTTTCTCTTGCTGCATTTGGTTTCCACAATTTATGCAGAGGCTTTCTCCACACTTTGTTGAAGAAAAGCAAAGATATTGAAGCTGTGTAGTCCAGAAAAGTGTCTCCTGAAGTGTCTTTGAAACCCCTTTAACTTTATAAGCCTGCAGTTTTCCGTATCTCATCTCTGAATCTAGCCTCTGTGACAACAAGTTCTTTGGGACGTAGATCCTTTCATCTGTCTGTAAAGAGCCTGTGAAGCTCCAGAAGTAAGAGATGCAGATGATGATTGCAACAGCTTATAAAAGATCTGGACGGGAAGCCATAGCTGTGTACTTGGTCTGTGCTTTGCTGTGTGAACTCTTTGACAGTCAGGCCATATACAGCCAAGCCTTTCCATGAAGCTGAAGATAATGCTAATGCTAGGAGGTGAGACACAATTTGTAGATTTATAGAAGGAGCTAGTGGATACCTTGGCTGAACTTAGAAAGACACATCTGCAATTAAGACAGACAAAGGATAGGCATATTCAGTACTTCTCTTATGCTATGCATTTTGTTTTCCTTCTAGCTAAGTGTAGTCCTCTGGGGTGTTAATAGAGTTTGGTCATAGTACAGAGGCCACCTATTCAATACGTACACCTTGAACCTCTGCTACCCTGAGGGAGTGGTGAGCAAAGGTGGTCATGTGAACAAAAGCACATGTAACTTTCTACACAGTTTATAGTCAATATGGATATATGTAAAGAAGTTGGCTAATTCACTGCATGTACTAACCTAATTTAAATGGTCCTTTGTTCCTCACTTACTGCTTAACAGACTGTGGGCAGCTGCTAACTTCTGGACCAGCTACGTTGCCGGATGAGTTGATGGCTATAAGTCAGCCAGGTCAGCCACAGAGCGAAGGACAAGCAGCAGTGCCAACGCTTCTCTCCCAGCAGATATCTGAGACTTCTCCGCTACCTTCAGCTATGGCAACCAATCAGAATATTGAGAAAATAGATGATCTGCTTGTGTCATTGCAAAACCAGGGGAACAATATGGCTGGCTCATTTTAATTAGTCAAGTAAGTAATGTGTTTGGGTTTCTGGGTTCTTTCCTGCCACGCATACTTCTGTTCAGTAAGTCTTTACTTCAGAGTGTATCACCGAGCTTTAGTAGGTTAGCCAAAATACCGGTAATGCTGAATTAAGAATATAATACCGGTGTCTAGAATAAAGAGTTTTTAAAAACAGTTAGAGGTTAGAATTTATATGAAACGGTTGAGACTGGGTCTTGTTGTTCAATTGCTGTATGTTTTGTCATCTGCTGTTATGGTCTAGTACTTTATTGGGAAGGAGAGTAGATCGCTGATGGCTTGGCAGATAAAAGCGTTACAAAATATGGCTGTAGTTAAAAACTTAAGGCTTATCGAGTAAATAACACCTCAATTCTGTACTATTCTGAAGTTGCCCCCTGGGTTACAATAACAATGTGAAAACAAGTTTCGGTAGAATATGGCGGTTATTGAGAGTGTGCTGCATGCTGAGTCTCTGTTAAAAATGAGCTGCAACGATCAGCTGTTACTAGGAGACATTCTGCTTTTAGAAGGTGCCTTTTTCAGAGAGGTGAAAGAGGCTTTGACTACAAATGAGTACCAAGAACCAGGATGACTCTGGAATCTAGTATTGTCCACAGTGTGTAACTTGGCTCTAGTTAATTGTGTTGCCGTCCTAAATCCCCCATAAGTTTCACTTAAGTGATACACTTCATTTTCTAATCTGAACTGTTTTGTATATGAAGTCATGAACTTTAAAAAAAAAAAAAAGTGGAAGGACAGTAATCTTCCTCTATGAAAGAGTGCTGCATTCTGATAGTCACTCATAGTTTCATGTCTGCTTGTGAAGAACACTTTCAAGATGGAGGAACTACATAGAAGTAAGAGAATGACTTTTGTTAGTTATGCCTAATTTTTTTGCTTGCTTGTTTTTTCCTGCAGAAATTCTGTGAAGAAAAAAGCGATGATTTTCCAGATCCTGTCAGACCTTCCGCCTCTGGATTAGGCCG